>NW_027464238.1:0-345000 GCF_050947455.1 Rhinoderma darwinii
GGTACTGCAAGGGAGGGGGGTAGTTCAGTTGGAGGGAGAAATAGGTGATGGTATAACCAAAGATGTTGTATACATGCCATAAAGTACTTGAAGAAATTTTGCACTACTTAAGTGATGTTATGTTAATTTTATATGTTTTCTGTAAAGTACTGTAAGAAATGTAAAGGCTGTATAACTGATGTTGTATTATCAATAAAAACTTGTTTGATTAAAAAAAAAAAAGATCATATCCGACTACTACCATAACAATTGACAGACATCAGGGGCTCCTTCCAGGAGAGTAATCACTAACCAGAGCATTGCCGACGCTCTGGCCATGGATTCCTGGGTTTTTAAACTCCTAACATCACTGTCCATATAGTGAAAGTGACATCAAGGGCTTTCCCAAGTCAGGAGTTCCCGGCCAGTGAGTGCTTGCGATGCTCTGGCCGGGGACTCCAGAGTTTAAAGCCAAATATGGATATTTAAAGCCATATATGCACAGTAAAGTGAGAGGCTTTCTCTACAAGCGTAATTCCCGGCCACAGCGCTGCCAACGCTCCGACTTGGAATTCTCACATTACAAAGCCCCTAATGTCACTGTCTATGTACAGACAGTAACATCAAGGGATCCTCCAGGAGCAGAATCCATATATGGACAGTGACGTCAGGGGCTCCCTCCAGGAGTGGAATCCCCACCCAGTGCAATGCCAGTGTTCTGGCCTAGGATTTTGGCATCTTAAAGCTCCTAACGTCAGTGTCCATTTATGGACAGTGTTGTCAGGGGCTTCCCTAGGAGCAGAATCCCCAGTCAGAGCGTTGCTAACGTCCGGGGCTTTCCGAGCCTAGTGCTTAAAGTAACGCTGTGCCCGGGGAGTTCAGGTGATATATCCCACTCTATGCCTATACAGCCTTCCGTTGGAGGTATACGTAGAGACTTCTTCCAACGCATACCTCTGATGAAAAGAAAAAATTGAATGTGAACATACTCCAAGCAGCCCACAGCTCTGAATAAATATGGCGCAACTTGGGTTGTCAGTGCTGCACAAACTGACATCTACACCAGTTAGCATAGATGTCAGCTATAATATCCGCAGGTGTAAATTAAATATGTCATGCAGGAGATCTGCTCTCCCGCTGGTCCCGACTTACTAGCTGAAAAGACGCGAAAACAGAATAATGTCTCAAAAAGCTAAAATTTTTACTCAAAACGGGCATGCGCCAAAATTTCCCATTACATTACTTTACAATATCATGTATTATAAAGACATTTACTTTTGAACTACTTTGACTAAATCGTTAGCAAATGGGAAAAAAAAAACACCAAGGAAAAAAATTTAATTAAAAAACTACGGCCTCCTCCATTTCCCCTCTAGCCGTCCTTTCCATCTCCAAAATGGTGTGTTTTCTGCCAATTTAGGTAGAAAAATTTCTATTTGCTCACCATTTAGGCAAAGTAGCAGGAGGGTATATTATGCAGCTTCTCAAACTCTACCTTGAAGAGCTGTGTGGTTTGTATTTTAATAGTAACTTTTTAATCTAAATGTACTTTTTACTCTGCCTGACTTGGTATTTATTTGTTCAGAGTTTCAAGCTCACATTGACTTGGACCTCCCCTATAGGACCTCTCTATCTGTTGAACTAAGTATCATTACTAAAACTTATCTGAATCTGATTCTTAAACATCTAGTTACTACTTCTGATCATACAGTACAGTCAGCCAAGCATACCAAGTTACCAAGTTCAATCACACAATATTAAAATGAGTAAGGAGCATGGATACATATCAGCATTAGATACACATGGGTAGAACTTATCATTGTCAAACCTTGTTCTTAAAGCTTAATAAAATGGTTTCAATTTATTAAAGATCATATCCGACTACTACCATAACAATTGACAGACATCAGGGGCTCCTTCCAGGAGAGTAATCACTAACCAGAGCATTGCCGACGCTCTGGCCATGGATTCCTGGGTTTTTAAACTCCTAACATCACTGTCCATATAGTGAAAGTGACATCAAGGGCTTTCCCAAGTCAGGAGTTCCCGGCCAGTGAGTGCTTGCGATGCTCTGGCCGGGGACTCCAGAGTTTAAAGCCAAATAGGGATATTTAAAGCCATATATGCATAGTAAAGTGAGAGGCTTTCTCTACAAGCGTAATTCTCGGCCACAGCGCTGCCAACGCTCCGACTTGGAATTCTCACATTACAAAGCCCCTAATGTCACTGTCTATGTACAGACAGTAACATCAAGGGATACTCCAGGAGCAGAATCCATATATGGACAATGACGTCAGGGGCTCCCTCCAGGAGTGGAACACCCAGCCAGTGCAATGCCAGTGTTCTGGCCTAGGATTTTGGCATCTTAAAGCTCCTAACGTCAGTGTCCATTTATGGACAGTGTTGTCAGGGGCTTCCCTAGGAGCAGAATCCCCAGTCAGAGCGTTGCTAACGTCCGGGGCTTTCCGAGCCTAGTGCTTAAAGTAACGCTGTGCCCGGGGAGTTCAGGTGATATATCCCACTCTATGCCTATACAGCCTTCCGTTGGAGGTATACGTAGAGACTTCTCACAACGCATACCTCTGACGAAAAGAAAAAATTTAATGTGAACATACTCCAAGAAGCCCACAGCTCTGAATAAATATGGCGCAACTTGGGTTGTCAGTGCTGCACAAACTGACATCTACACCAGTTAGCATAGATGTCAGCTATAATATCCGCAGGTGTAAATTAAATATGTCATGCAGGAGATCTGCTCTCCCGCTGGTCCCGACTTACTAGCTGAAAAGACGCAAAAACAGAATAATGTCTCAAAAAGCTAAAATTTTTACTCAAAACAGGCATGCGCCAAAATTTCCCATTACATTACTTTACAATATCATGTATTATAAAGACATTTACTTTTGAGCTACTTTGACTAAATCGTTAGCAAATGGAAAAAAAAAACACCAAGGAAAAAAAATGTAATTAAAAAACTACGGCCTCCTCCATTTCCCCTCTAGCCGTCCTTTCCATCTCCAAAATGGTGTGTTTTCTGCCATTTTAGGTAGAAAAATTTCTATTTGCTCACCATTTAGGCAAAGTAGCAGGAGGGTATATTATGCAGCTTCTCAAACTCTACCTTGAAGAGCTGTGTGGTTTGTATTTTAATAGTAACTTTTTAATCTAAATGTACTTTTTACTCTGCCTGACTTGGTATTTATTTGTTCAGAGTTTCAAGCTCACATTGACTTAGTCCTCCCCTATAGGACCTCTCTATCTGTTGAACTAAGTATCATTACTAAAACTTATCTGAATCTGATTCTTAAACATCTAGTTACTACTTCTGATCATACAGTACAGTCAGCCAAGCATACCAAGTTACCAAGTTCAATCACACAATATTAAAATGAGTAAGGAGCATGGATACTTATCAGCATTAGATACACATGGGTAGAACTTATCATTGTCAAACCTTGTTCTTAAAGCTTAAAAAAATGGTTTAAATTTATTAAAGATCATATCCGACTACTACCATAACAATTGACAGACATCAGGGGCTCCTTCCAGGAGAGTAATCACTAACCAGAGCATTGCCGACGCTCTGGCCATGGATTCCTGGGTTTTTAAACTCCTAACATCACTGTCCATATAGTGAAAGTGACATCAAGGGCTTTCCCAAGTCAGGAGTTCCCGGCCAGTGAGTGCTTGCGATGCTCTGGCCGGGGACTCCAGAGTTTAAAGCCAAATATGGATATTTAAAGCCATATATGCACAGTAAAGTGAGAGGCTTTCTCTACAAGCGTAATTCCCGGCCACAGCGCTGCCAACGCTCCGACTTGGAATTCTCACATTACAAAGCCCCTAATGTCACTGTCTATGTACAGACAGTAACATCAAGGGATCCTCCAGGAGCAGAATCCATATATGGACAGTGACGTCAGGGGCTCCCTCCAGGAGTGGAATCCCCACCCAGTGCAATGCCAGTGTTCTGGCCTAGGATTTTGGCATCTTAAAGCTCCTAACGTCAGTGTCCATTTATGGACAGTGTTGTCAGGGGCTTCCCTAGGAGCAGAATCCCCAGTCAGAGCGTTGCTAACGTCCGGGGCTTTCCGAGCCTAGTGCTTAAAGTAACGCTGTGCCCGGGGAGTTCAGGTGATATATCCCACTCTATGCCTATACAGCCTTCCGTTGGAGGTATACGTAGAGACTTCTTCCAACGCATACCTCTGATGAAAAGAAAAAATTGAATGTGAACATACTCCAAGCAGCCCACAGCTCTGAATAAATATGGCGCAACTTGGGTTGTCAGTGCTGCACAAACTGACATCTACACCAGTTAGCATAGATGTCAGCTATAATATCCGCAGGTGTAAATTAAATATGTCATGCAGGAGATCTGCTCTCCCGCTGGTCCCGACTTACTAGCTGAAAAGACGCGAAAACAGAATAATGTCTCAAAAAGCTAAAATTTTTACTCAAAACGGGCATGCGCCAAAATTTCCCATTACATTACTTTACAATATCATGTATTCTAAAGACATTTACTTTTGAACTACTTTGACTAAATCGTTAGCAAATGGGAAAAAAAAAACACCAAGGAAAAAAATTTAATTAAAAAACTACGGCCTCCTCCATTTCCCCTCTAGCCGTCCTTTCCATCTCCAAAATGGTGTGTTTTCTGCCAATTTAGGTAGAAAAATTTCTATTTGCTCACCATTTAGGCAAAGTAGCAGGAGGGTATATTATGCAGCTTCTCAAACTCTACCTTGAAGAGCTGTGTGGTTTGTATTTTAATAGTAACTTTTTAATCTAAATGTACTTTTTACTCTGCCTGACTTGGTATTTATTTGTTCAGAGTTTCAAGCTCACATTGACTTGGACCTCCCCTATAGGACCTCTCTATCTGTTGAACTAAGTATCATTACTAAAACTTATCTGAATCTGATTCTTAAACATCTAGTTACTACTTCTGATCATACAGTACAGTCAGCCAAGCATACCAAGTTACCAAGTTCAATCACACAATATTAAAATGAGTAAGGAGCATGGATACATATCAGCATTAGATACACATGGGTAGAACTTATCATTGTCAAACCTTGTTCTTAAAGCTTAATAAAATGGTTTCAATTTATTAAAGATCATATCCGACTACTACCATAACAATTGACAGACATCAGGGGCTCCTTCCAGGAGAGTAATCACTAACCAGAGCATTGCCGACGCTCTGGCCATGGATTCCTGGGTTTTTAAACTCCTAACATCACTGTCCATATAGTGAAAGTGACATCAAGGGCTTTCCCAAGTCAGGAGTTCCCGGCCAGTGAGTGGTTGCGATGCTCTGGCCGGGGACTCCAGAGTTTAAAGCCAAATAGGGATATTTAAAGCCATATATGCACAGTAAAGTGAGAGGCTTTCTCTACAAGCGTAATTCTCGGCCACAGCGCTGCCAACGCTCCGACTTGGAATTCTCACATTACAAAGCCCCTAATGTCACTGTCTATGTACAGACAGTAACATCAAGGGATACTCCAGGAGCAGAATCCATATATGGACAATGACGTCAGGGGCTCCCTCCAGGAGTGGAACACCCAGCCAGTGCAATGCCAGTGTTCTGGCCTAGGATTTTGGCATCTTAAAGCTCCTAACGTCAGTGTCCATTTATGGACAGTGTTGTCAGGGGCTTCCCTAGGAGCAGAATCCCCAGTCAGAGCGTTGCTAACGTCCGGGGCTTTCCGAGCCTAGTGCTTAAAGTAACGTTGTGCCCGGGGAGTTCAGGTGATATATCCCACTCTATGCCTATACAGCCTTCCGTTAGAGGTATACGTAGAGACTTCTCACAACGCATACCTCTGACGAAAAGAAAAAATTTAATGTGAACATACTCCAAGAAGCCCACAGCTCTGAATAAATATGGCGCAACTTGGGTTGTCAGTGCTGCACAAACTGACATCTACACCAGTTAGAATAGATGTCAGCTATAATATCCGCAGGTGTAAATTAAATATGTCATGCAGGAGATCTGCTCTCCCGCTGGTCCCGACTTACTAGCTGAAAAGACGCAAAAACAGAATAATGTCTCAAAAAGCTAAAATTTTTACTCAAAACAGGCATGCGCCAAAATTTCCCATTACATTACTTTACAATATCATGTATTATAAAGACATTTACTTTTGAGCTACTTTGACTAAATCGTTAGCAAATGGAAAAAAAAAACACCAAGGAAAAAAAATGTAATTAAAAAACTACGGCCTCCTCCATTTCCCCTCTAGCCGTCCTTTCCATCTCCAAAATGGTGTGTTTTCTGCCATTTTAGGTAGAAAAATTTCTATTTGCTCACCATTTATGCAAAGTAGCAGGCGGGTATATTATGCAGCTTCTCAAACTCTACCTTGAAGAGCTGTGTGGTTTGTATTTTAATAGTAACTTTTTAATCTAAATGTACTTTTTACTCTGCCTGACTTGGTATTTATTTGTTCAGAGTTTCAAGCTCACATTGACTTAGTCCTCCCCTATAGGACCTCTCTATCTGTTGAACTAAGTATTATTACTAAAACTTATCTGAATCTGATTCTTAAACATCTAGTTACTACTTCTGATCATACAGTACAGTCAGCCAAGCATACCAAGTTACCAAGATCAATCACACAATATTAAAATGAGTAAGGAGCATGGATACATATCAGCATTAGATACACATGGGTAGAACTTATCATTGTCAAACCTTGTTCTTAAAGCTTAAAAAAATGGTTTAAATTTATTAAAGATCATATCCGACTACTACCATAACAATTCACAGACATCAGGGGCTCCTTCCAGGAGAGTAATCACTAACCAGAGCATTGCCGACGCTCTGGCCATGGATTCCTGGGTTTTTAAACTCCTAACATCACTGTCCATATAGTGAAAGTGACATCAAGGGCTTTCCCAAGTCAGGAGTTCCGGCCAGTGAGTGCTTGCGATGCTCTGGCCGGGGACTCCAGAGTTTAAAGCCAAATATGGATATTTAAAGCCATATATGCACAGTAAAGTGAGAGGCTTTCTCTACAAGCGTAATTCCCGGCCACAGCGCTGCCAACGCTAAGACTTGGAATTCTCACATTACAAAGCCCCTAATGTCACTGTCTATCTACAGACAGTAACATCAAGGGATCCTCCAGGAGCAGAATCCATATATGGACAGTGACGTCAGGGGCTCCCTCCAGGAGTGGAATCCCCAGCCAGTGCAATGCCAGTGTTCTGGCCTAGGATTTTGGCATCTTAACGCTCCTAACGTCAGTGTCCATTTATGGACAGTCTTGTCAGGGGCTTCCCTAGGAGCAGAATCCCCAGTCAGAGCGTTGCTAACGTCAGGGGCTTTCCGAGCCTAGTGCTTAAAGTAACGCTGTGCCCGGGGAGTTCAGGTGATATATCCCACTCTATGCCTTATACAGCCTTCCGTTGGAGGTATACGTAGAGACTTCTCCCAACGCATACCTCTGACGAAAAGAAAAAATTTAAAGTGAACATACTCCAAGAAGCCCACAGCTCTGATAAATATGGCGCAACTTGGGTTGTCAGTGCTGCACAAACTGACATCTACACCAGTTAGCATAGATGTCAGCTATAATATCCGCAGGTGTAAATTAAATATGTCATTCAGGAGATCTGCTCTCCCGCTGGTCCCGACTTACTAGCTGAAAAGACGCAAAAACAGCATAATGTCTCAAAAAGCTAAAATTTTTACTCAAAACGGGCATGCGCCAAAATTTCCCATTACATTACTTTACAATATCATGTATTATAAAGACATTTACTTTTGAGCTACTTTGACTAAAGCGTTAGCAAATGGAAAAAAAAAACCACCAAGGAAAAAAATGTAATTAAAAAACTACGGCCTCCTCCATTTCCCCTCTAGCCGTCCTTTCCATCTCCAAAATGGTGTGCTTTCTGCCATATTAGGTATAAAAATTTATATTTCCTCACCATTTAGGCAAAGTAGCAATAGGGTATATTATGCAGCTTCTCAAACTCTACCTTGAAGAGCTGTGTGGTTTGTATTTTAATAGTAACTTTTTAATCTAAATGTACTTTTTACTCTGCCTGACTTGGTATTTATTTGTTCAGAGTTTCAAGCTCACATTGACTTGGTCCTCCCCTATAGGACCTCTCTATCTGTTAAACTAAGTATCATTACTAAAACTTATCTGAATCTGATTCTTAAACATCTAGTTACTACTTCTGATCATACAGTACAGTCAGCCAAGCATAGCAAGTTACCAAGATCAATCACACAATATTAAAATGAGTAAGGAGCATGGATACATATCAGCATTAGATACACATGGGTAGAACTTATCATTGTCAAACCTTGTTCTTAAAGCTTAAAAAAATGGTTTAAATTTATTAAAGATCATATCCGACTACTACCATAACAATTCACAGACATCAGGGGCTCCTTCCAGGAGAGTAATCACTAACCAGAGCATTGCCGACGCTCTGGCCATGGATTCCTGGGTTTTTAAACTCCTAACATCACTGTCCATATAGTGAAAGTGACATCAAGGGCTTTCCCAAGTCAGGAGTTCCGGCCAGTGAGTGCTTGCGATGCTCTGGCCGGGGACTCCAGAGTTTAAAGCCAAATATGGATATTTAAAGCCATATATGCACAGTAAAGTGAGAGGCTTTCTCTACAAGCGTAATTCCCGGCCACAGCGCTGCCAACGCTCCGACTTGGAATTCTCACATTACAAAGCCCCTAATGTCACTGTCTATGTACAGACAGTAACATCAAGGGATCCTCCAGGAGCAGAATCCATATATGGACAGTGACGTCAGGGGCTCCCTCCAGGAGTGGAATCCCCAGCCAGTGCAATGCCAGTGTTCTGGCCTAGGATTTTGGCATCTTAAAGCTCCTAACGTCAGTGTCCATTTATGGACAGTCTTGTCAGGGGCTTCCCTAGGAGCAGAATCCCCAGTCAGAGCGTTGCTAACGTCAGGGGCTTTCCGAGCCTAGTGCTTAAAGTAACGCTGTGCCAGGGGAGTTCAGGTGATATATCCCACTCTATGCCTATACAGCCTTCCGTTGGAGGTATACGTAGAGACTTCTCCCAACGCATACCTCTGACGAAAAGAAAAAATTTAATGTGAACATACTCCAAGAAGCCCACAGCTCTGATAAATATGGCGCAACTTGGGTTGTCAGTGCTGCACAAACTGACATCTACACCAGTTAGCATAGATGTCAGCTATAATATCCGCAGGTGTAAATTTAATATGTCATGCAGGAGATCTGCTCTCCCGCTGGTCCCGACTTACTAGCTGAAAAGACGCAAAAACAGCATATGGTCTCAAAAAGCTAAAATTTTTACTCAAAACGGGCATGCGCCAAAATTTCCCATTACATTACTTTACAATATAATGTATTATAAAGACATTTACTTTTGAGCTACTTTGACTAAATCGTTAGCAAATGGAAAAAAAAAAAAACACCAAGGAAAAAAATGTAATTAAAAAACTACGGCCTCCTCCATTTCCCCTCTAGCCGTCCTTTCCATCTCCAAAATGGTGTGCTTTCTGCCATATTAGGTATAAAAATTTATATTTCCTCACCATTTAGGCAAAGTAGCAATAGGGTATATTATGCAGCTGCTCAAACTCTACCTTGAAGAGCTGTGTGGTTTGTATTTTAATAGTAACTTTTTAATCTAAATTTACTTTTTACTCTGCCTGACTTGGTATTTATTTGTTCAGAGTTTCAAGCTCACATTGACTTGGTCCTCCCCTATAGGACCTCTCTATCTGTTGAACTAAGTATCATTACTAAAACTTATCTGCATCTGATTCTTAAACATCTAGTTACTACTTCTGATCATACAGTACAGTCAGCCAAGCATAGCAAGTTACCAAGTTCAATCACACAATATTAAAATTAGTAAGGAGCATGGATACATATCAGCATTAGATACACATGGGTAGAACTTATCATTGTCAAACCTTGTTCTTAAAGCTTAAAAAAATGGTTTAAATTTATTAAAGATCATATCCGACTACTACCATAACAATTGACAGACATCAGGGGCTCCTTCCAGGAGAGTAATCACTAACCAGAGCATTGCCGACGCTCTGGCCATGGATTCCTGGGTTTTTAAACTCCTAACATCACTGTCCATATAGTGAAAGTGACATCAAGGGCTTTCCCAAGTCAGGAGTTCCCGGCCAGTGAGTGCTTGTGATGCTCTGGCCGGGGACTCCAGAGTTTAAAGCCAAATATGGATATTTAAAGCCATATATGCACAGTAAAGTGAGAGGCTTTCTCTACAAGCGTAATTCCCGGCCACAGCGCTGCCAACGCTAAGACTTGGAATTCTCACATTACAAAGCCCCTAATGTCACTGTCTATCTACAGACAGTAACATCAAGGGATCCTCCAGGAGCAGAATCCATATATGGACAGTGACGTCAGGGGCTCCCTCCAGGAGTGGAATCCCCAGCCAGTGCAATGCCAGTGTTCTGGCCTAGGATTTTGGCATCTTAACGCTCCTAACGTCAGTGTCCATTTATGGACAGTCTTGTCAGGGGCTTCCCTAGGAGCAGAATCCCCAGTCAGAGCGTTGCTAACGTCAGGGGCTTTCCGAGCCTAGTGCTTAAAGTAACGCTGTGCCCGGGGAGTTCAGGTGATATATCCCACTCTATGCCTTATACAGTCTTCCGTTGGAGGTATACGTAGAGACTTCTCCCAACGCATACCTCTGACGAAAAGAAAAAATTTAAAGTGAACATACTCCAAGAAGCCCACAGCTCTGATAAATATGGCGCAACTTGGGTTGTCAGTGCTGCACAAACTGACATCTACACCAGTTAGCATAGATGTCAGCTATAATATCCGCAGGTGTAAATTAAATATGTCATGCAGGAGATCTGCTCTCCCGCTGGTCCCGACTTACTAGCTGAAAAGACGCAAAAACAGCATAATGTCTCAAAAAGCTAAAATTTTTACTCAAAACGGGCATGCGCCAAAATTTCCCATTACATTACTTTACAATATCATGTATTATAAAGACATTTACTTTTGAGCTACTTTGACTAAAGCGTTAGCAAATGGAAAAAAAAAACCACCAAGGAAAAAAATGTAATTAAAAAACTACGGCCTCCTCCATTTCCCCTCTAGCCGTCCTTTCCATCTCCAAAATGGTGTGCTTTCTGCCATATTAGGTAGAAAAATTTATATTTGCTCACCATTTAGGCAAAGTAGCAATAGGGTATATTATGCAGCTTCTCAAACTCTACCTTGAAGAGCTGTGTGGTTTGTATTTTAATAGTAACTTTTTAATCTAAATGTACTTTTTACTCTGCCTGACTTGGTATTTATTTGTTCAGAGTTTCAAGCTCACATTGACTTGGTCCTCCCCTATAGGACCTCTCTATCTGTTGAACTAAGTATCATTACTAAAACTTATCTGCATCTGATTCTTAAACATCTAGTTACTACTTCTGATCATACAGTACAGTCAGCCAAGCATAGCAAGTTACCAAGTTCAATCACACAATATTAAAATTAGTAAGGAGCATGGATACATATCAGCATTAGATACACATGGGTAGAACTTATCATTGTCAAACCTTGTTCTTAAAGCTTAAAAAAATGGTTTAAATTTATTAAAGATCATATCCGACTACTACCATAACAATTGACAGACATCAGGGGCTCCTTCCAGGAGAGTAATCACTAACCAGAGCATTGCCGACGCTCTGGCCATGGATTCCTGGGTTTTTAAACTCCTAACATCACTGTCCATATAGTGAAAGTGACATCAAGGGCTTTCCCAAGTCAGGAGTTCCCGGCCAGTGAGTGCTTGTGATGCTCTGGCCGGGGACTCCAGAGTTTAAAGCCAAATATGGATATTTAAAGCCATATATGCACAGTAAAGTGAGAGGCTTTCTCTACAAGCGTAATTCCCGGCCACAGCGCTGCCAACGCTAAGACTTGGAATTCTCACATTACAAAGCCCCTAATGTCACTGTCTATCTACAGACAGTAACATCAAGGGATCCTCCAGGAGCAGAATCCATATATGGACAGTGACGTCAGGGGCTCCCTCCAGGAGTGGAATCCCCAGCCAGTGCAATGCCAGTGTTCTGGCCTAGGATTTTGGCATCTTAACGCTCCTAACGTCAGTGTCCATTTATGGACAGTCTTGTCAGGGGCTTCCCTAGGAGCAGAATCCCCAGTCAGAGCGTTGCTAACGTCAGGGGCTTTCCGAGCCTAGTGCTTAAAGTAACGCTGTGCCCGGGGAGTTCAGGTGATATATCCCACTCTATGCCTTATACAGTCTTCCGTTGGAGGTATACGTAGAGACTTCTCCCAACGCATACCTCTGACGAAAAGAAAAAATTTAAAGTGAACATACTCCAAGAAGCCCACAGCTCTGATAAATATGGCGCAACTTGGGTTGTCAGTGCTGCACAAACTGACATCTACACCAGTTAGCATAGATGTCAGCTATAATATCCGCAGGTGTAAATTAAATATGTCATGCAGGAGATCTGCTCTCCCGCTGGTCCCGACTTACTAGCTGAAAAGACGCAAAAACAGCATAATGTCTCAAAAAGCTAAAATTTTTACTCAAAACGGGCATGCGCCAAAATTTCCCATTACATTACTTTACAATATCATGTATTATAAAGACATTTACTTTTGAGCTACTTTGACTAAAGCGTTAGCAAATGGAAAAAAAAAACCACCAAGGAAAAAAATGTAATTAAAAAACTACGGCCTCCTCCATTTCCCCTCTAGCCGTCCTTTCCATCTCCAAAATGGTGTGCTTTCTGCCATATTAGGTAGAAAAATTTATATTTGCTCACCATTTAGGCAAAGTAGCAATAGGGTATATTATGCAGCTTCTCAAACTCTACCTTGAAGAGCTGTGTGGTTTGTATTTTAATAGTAACTTTTTAATCTAAATGTACTTTTTACTCTGCCTGACTTGGTATTTATTTGTTCAGAGTTTCAAGCTCACATTGACTTGGTCCTCCCCTATAGGACCTCTCTATCTGTTGAACTAAGTATCATTACTAAAACTTATCTGAATCTGATTCTTAAACATCTAGTTACTACTTCTGATCATACAGTACAGTCAGCCAAGCATAGCAAGTTACCAAGATCAATCACACAATATTAAAATGAGTAAGGAGCATGGATACATATCAGCATTAGATACACATGGGTAGAACTTATCATTGTCAAACCTTGTTCTTAAAGCTTAAAAAAATGGTTTAAATTTATTAAAGATCATATCCGACTACTACCATAACAATTGACAGACATCAGGGGCTCCTTCCAGGAGAGTAATCACTAACCAGAGCATTGCCGACGCTCTGGCCATGGATTCCTGGGTTTTTAAACTCCTAACATCACTGTCCATATAGTGAAAGTGACATCAAGGGCTTTCCCAAGTCAGGAGTTCCCGGCCAGTGAGTGCTTGTGATGCTCTGGCCGGGGACTCCAGAGTTTAAAGCCAAATATGGATATTTAAAGCCATATATGCACAGTAAAGTGAGAGGCTTTCTCTACAAGCGTAATTCCCGGCCACAGCGCTGCCAACGCTAAGACTTGGAATTCTCACATTACAAAGCCCCTAATGTCACTGTCTATCTACAGACAGTAACATCAAGGGATCCTCCAGGAGCAGAATCCATATATGGACAGTGACGTCAGGGGCTCCCTCCAGGAGTGGAATCCCCAGCCAGTGCAATGCCAGTGTTCTGGCCTAGGATTCTGGCATCTTAACGCTCCTAACGTCAGTGTCCATTTATGGACAGTCTTGTCAGGGGCTTCCCTAGGAGCAGAATCCCCAGTCAGAGCGTTGCTAACGTCAGGGGCTTTCCGAGCCTAGTGCTTAAAGTAACGCTGTGCCCGGGGAGTTCAGGTGATATATCCCACTCTATGCCTTATACAGCCTTCCGTTGGAGGTATACGTAGAGACTTCTCCCAACGCATACCTCTGACGAAAAGAAAAAATTTAAAGTGAACATACTCCAAGAAGCCCACAGCTCTGATAAATATGGCGCAACTTGGGTTGTCAGTGCTGCACAAACTGACATCTACACCAGTTAGCATAGATGTCAGCTATAATATCCGCAGGTGTAAATTAAATATGTCATGCAGGAGATCTGCTCTCCCGCTGGTCCCGACTTACTAGCTGAAAAGACGCAAAAACAGCATAATGTCTCAAAAAGCTAAAATTTTTACTCAAAACGGGCATGCGCCAAAATTTCCCATTACATTACTTTACAATATCATGTATTATAAAGACATTTACTTTTGAGCTACTTTGACTAAAGCGTTAGCAAATGGAAAAAAAAAACCACCAAGGAAAAAAATGTAATTAAAAAACTACGGCCTCCTCCATTTCCCCTCTAGCCGTCCTTTCCATCTCCAAAATGGTGTGCTTTCTGCCATATTAGGTAGAAAAATTTATATTTGCTCACCATTTAGGCAAAGTAGCAGGCGGGTATATTATGCAGCTTCTCAAACTCTACCTTGAAGAGCTGTGTGGTTTGTATTTTAATAGTAACTTTTTAATCTAAATGTACTTTTTACTCTGCCTGACTTGGTATTTATTTGTTCAGAGTTTCAAGCTCACATTGACTTGGTCCTCCCCTATAGGACCTCTCTATCTGTTGAACTAAGTATCATTACTAAAACTTATCTGAATCTGATTCTTAAACATCTAGTTACTACTTCTGATCATACAGTACAGTCAGCCAAGCATAGCAAGTTACCAAGTTCAATCACACAATATTAAAATGAGTAAGGAGCATGGATACATATCAGCATTAGATACACATGGGTAGAACTTATCATTGTCAAACCTTGTTCTTAAAGCTTAAAAAAATGGTTTAAATTTATTAAAGATCATATCCGACTACTACCATAACAATTGACAGACATCAGGGGCTCCTTCCAGGAGAGTAATCACTAACCAGAGCATTGCCGACGCTCTGGCCATGGATTCCTGGGTTTTTAAACTCCTAACATCACTGTCCATATAGTGAAAGTGACATCAAGGGCTTTCCCAAGTCAGGAGTTCCCAGCCAGTGAGTGCTTGTGATGCTCTGGCCGGGGACTCCAGAGTTTAAAGCCAAATATGGATATTTAAAGCCATATATGCACAGTAAAGTGAGAGGCTTTCTCTACAAGCGTAATTCCCGGCCACAGCGCTGCCAACGCTAAGACTTGGAATTCTCACATTACAAAGCCCCTAATGTCATTGTCTATGTACAGACAGTAACATCAAGGGATCCTCCAGGAGCAGAATCCATATATGGACAGTGACGTCAGGGGCTCCCTCCAGGAGTGGAATCCCCAGCCAGTGCAATGCCAGTGTTCTGGCCTAGGATTCTGGCATCTTAACGCTCCTAACGTCAGTGTCCATTTATGGACAGTCTTGTCAGGGGCTTCCCTAGGAGCAGAATCCCCAGTCAGAGCGTTGCTAACGTCAGGGGCTTTCCGAGCCTAGTGCTTAAAGTAACGCTGTGCCCGGGGAGTTCAGGTGATATATCCCACTCTATGCCTATACAGCCTTCCATTGAAGGTATACATAGAGACTTCTCCCGACGCATACCTCTGACGAAAAGAAAAAATTGAATGTGAACATACTCCAAGAAGTCCACAGCTCTGAATAAATATGGCGCAACTAGGGTTGTCAGTGCTCCACAAACTGACATCTACACCAGTTAGCATAGATGTCAGCTATAATATCCGCAGGTGTAAATTAAATATGTCATGCAGGAGATCTGCTCTCCCGCTGGTCCCGACTTACTAGCTGAAAAGACGCAAAAACAGCATAATGTCTCAAAAAGCTAAAATTTTTACTCAAAACGGGCATGCGCCAAAATTTCCCATTACATTACTTTACAATATCATGTATTATAAAGACATTTACTTTTGAGCTACTTTGACTAAAGCGTTAGCAAATGGAAAAAAAAAACCACCAAGGAAAAAAATGTAATTAAAAAACTACGGCCTCCTCCATTTCCCCTCTAGCCGTCCTTTCCATCTCCAAAATGGTGTGCTTTCTGCCATATTAGGTAGAAAAATTTATATTTGCTCACCATTTAGGCAAAGTAGCAATAGGGTATATTATGCAGCTTCTCAAACTCTACCTTGAAGAGCTGTGTGGTTTGTATTTTAATAGTAACTTTTTAATCTAAATGTACTTTTTACTCTGCCTGACTTGGTATTTATTTGTTCAGAGTTTCAAGCTCACATTGACTTGGTCCTCCCCTATAGGACCTCTCTATCTGTTGAACTAAGTATCATTACTAAAACTTATCTGAATCTGATTCTTAAACATCTAGTTACTACTTCTGATCATACAGTACAGTCAGCCAAGCATAGCAAGTTACCAAGTTCAATCACACAATATTAAAATGAGTAAGGAGCATGGATACATATCAGCATTAGATACACATGGGTAGAACTTATCATTGTCAAACCTTGTTCTTAAAGCTTAAAAAAATGGTTTAAATTTATTAAAGATCATATCCGACTACTACCATAACAATTGACAGACATCAGGGGCTCCTTCCAGGAGAGTAATCACTAACCAGAGCATTGCCGACGCTCTGGCCATGGATTCCTGGGTTTTTAAACTCCTAACATCACTGTCCATATAGTGAAAGTGACATCAAGGGCTTTCCCAAGTCAGGAGTTCCTGGCCAGTGAGTGCTTGCGATGCTCTGGCCGGGGACTCCAGAGTTTAAAGCCAAATATGGATATTTAAAGCCATATATGCACAGTAAAGTGAGAGGCTTTCTCTACAAGCGTAATTCCCGGCCACAGCGCTGCCAACGCTCCGACTTGGAATTCTCACATTACAAAGCCCCTAATGTCATTGTCTATGTACAGACAGTAACATCAAGGGATCCTCCAGGAGCAGAATCCATATATGGACAGTGACGTCAGGGGCTCCCTCCAGGAGTGGAATCCCCAGCCAGTGCAATGCCAGTGTTCTGGCCTAGGATTTTGGCATCTTAAAGCTCCTAACATCAGTGTCCATTTATGGACAGTGTTGTCAGGGGCTTCCCTAGGAGCAGAATCCCCAGTCAGAGCGTTGCTAACGTCAGGGGCTTTCCGAGCCTAGTGCTTAAAGTAACGCTGTGCCCGGGGAGTTCAGGTGATATATCCCACTCTATGCCTATACAGCCTTCCGTTGGAGGTATACGTAGAGACTTCTCCCAACGCATACCTCTGACGAAAAGAAAAAAATTGAATGTGAACATACTCCAAGAAGCCCACAGCTCTGAATAAATATGGCGCAACTTGTGTTGTCAGTGCTGCACAAACTGACATCTACACCAGTTAGCATAGATGTCAGCTATAATATCCGCAGGTGTAAATTAAATATGTCATGCAGGAGCTCTGCTCTCCCGCTGGTCCCGACTTACTAGTTGAAAAGACGCGAAAACAGCATAATGTCTCAAAAAGCTAAAATTTTTACTCAAAACGGGCATGCGCCAAAATTTCCCATTACATTACTTTACAATATCATGTATTATAAAGACATTTACTTTTGAGCTACTTTGACTAAATCGTTAGCAAATGGAAAAAAAAAAACACCAAGGAAAAAAATGTAATTAAAAAACTACGGCCTCCTCCATTTCCCCTCTAGCCGTCCTTTCCATCTCCAAAATGGTGTGTTTTCTGCCATTTTAGGTAGAAAAATTTCTATTTGCTCACCATTTATGCAAAGTAGCAGGCGGGTATATTATGCAGCTTCTCAAACTCTACCTTGAAGAGCTGTGTGGTTTGTATTTTAATAGTAACTTTTTAATCTAAATGTACTTTTTACTCTGCCTGACTTGGTATTTATTTGTTCAGAGTTTCAAGCTCACATTGACTTGGTCCTCCCCTATAGGACCTCTCTATCTGTTGAACTAAGTATCATTACTAAAACTTATCTGAATCTGATTCTTAAACATCTAGTTACTACTTCTGATCATACAGTACAGTCAGCCAAGCATAGCAAGTTACCAAGTTCAATCACACAATATTAAAATGAGTAAGGAGCATGGATACATATCAGCATTAGATACACATGGGTAGAACTTATCATTGTCAAACCTTGTTCTTAAAGCTTAAAAAAATGGTTTAAATTTATTAAAGATCATATCCGACTACTACCATAACAATTGACAGACATCAGGGGCTCCTTCCAGGAGAGTAATCACTAACCAGAGCATTGCCGACGCTCTGGCCATGGATTCCTGGGTTTTTAAACTCCTAACATCACTGTCCATATAGTGAAAGTGACATCAAGGGCTTTCCCAAGTCAGGAGTTCCCAGCCAGTGAGTGCTTGTGATGCTCTGGCCGGGGACTCCAGAGTTTAAAGCCAAATATGGATATTTAAAGCCATATATGCACAGTAAAGTGAGAGGCTTTCTCTACAAGCGTAATTCCCGGCCACAGCGCTGCCAACGCTAAGACTTGGAATTCTCACATTACAAAGCCCCTAATGTCATTGTCTATGTACAGACAGTAACATCAAGGGATCCTCCAGGAGCAGAATCCATATATGGACAGTGACGTCAGGGGCTCCCTCCAGGAGTGGAATCCCCAGCCAGTGCAATGCCAGTGTTCTGGCCTAGGATTCTGGCATCTTAACGCTCCTAACGTCAGTGTCCATTTATGGACAGTCTTGTCAGGGGCTTCCCTAGGAGCAGAATCCCCAGTCAGAGCGTTGCTAACGTCAGGGGCTTTCCGAGCCTAGTGCTTAAAGTAACGCTGTGCCCGGGGAGTTCAGGTGATATATCCCACTCTATGCCTATACAGCCTTCCATTGAAGGTATACATAGAGACTTCTCCCGACGCATACCTCTGACGAAAAGAAAAAATTGAATGTGAACATACTCCAAGAAGCCCACAGCTCTGAATAAATATGGCGCAACTAGGGTTGTCAGTGCTCCACAAACTGACATCTACACCAGTTAGCATAGATGTCAGCTATAATATCCGCAGGTGTAAATTAAATATGTCATGCAGGAGATCTGCTCTCCCGCTGGTCCCGACTTACTAGCTGAAAAGACGCGAAAACAGCATAAAGTCTCAAAAAGCTAAAATTTTTACTTAAAACGGGCGTGCGCCAAAATTTCCCATTACAATACTTTACAAAATCATGTATTATAAAAAAATTTACTTTTGAGCTACTTTGCCTAAATCGTTAGCAAATGAAATAAAAGACACCTAGGAAAAAAAATAATTAAAAAAACACCGGCCTCCTCAATTTCCCTTCTAGCTGTCTTTTATATCTCCAAAATAGGTGTGTTTTCTGCCAATTTAGGTAGAAAAAAAAAAGAAACAATTTGCTTATCATTTAAAGAGGCTCTGTCACCACATTATAAGTGCCGTATCTCCTACATAAGGAGATCGGCGCTTTAATGTAGGTTTATTTTAAAAAAACTATCTATTTTTACCACTTTATTAGCGATTTTAGATTTATGCTAATGAGTTGCTTAATGCCCGAGTGGGTGTATTTTTACTTTAGACCAAGTGGGCGTTATACAGGGGAGTGTATGACGCTGACCAATCAGCCTTATGCACTCATCTCCATTCATTTACTCAGCGCATAGGGATCCTGCTAGATCCTTATGTGCTGTCTTATACTAACACATTAACAATACTGAAGTGCTTAGACATTTAATAGACATTCCACGGGATGTCTATTCACAATCTCTGCACTTCGTTACTGTTTCTATGGTAGTTACAGCAGAGGAAGCGTGATCTCGTTGTATCACGCTTCCTCTGCTGTAACTACCACAGACAGAGTAACGAAGTGCAGAGATTGTGAATAGACATCCCGTGGAATGTCTATTCACTGTCTAAACACTTCAGTAGAACGGGTGTCGCCAAAAAAAATTATTATATATAAATTTGATTTTAGTGTTATTAAAATACATTTTATTTATTTGTGTGTTTGTGTTTTACTTTTTTATTTTTTCTAACTTTTACTTCACTATGGGGGCTGCCATTTTTTTTTTCATCCCTGTATGTGTCGATTAACGACACATACAGAGATGGAATACGGCACATACATCCCCATAGAGAATGCGAACGGGAGCCGTTCCATTAACTATGGTGTACGCCGTCTGTGTGGGAAAGGCGCATGCGCCGCTCCCACACAGTCTAAAAGGAAGGTCTTCGGCCGAGCGACATCCAGCGCAATTTTCATGTGGACCGGAAGCCGCGGCCGGACAGTAAGATGACTACTTCCGGTCGTGACTTCCGGACATGTGATTAGAAGCAAGTACTAGGAGCGGAGCGAGTGGACGGAGCGAAGTTAGCGGCAGCAGGAGCAGGTAAGTTGTGTTTGTGTATGTTTGTGTTTTACTGTGTGATTACCACTGTATGTAAGCCTACTACACTGTGCATTCGCTCAAAAAATGTCGGCACATAGTGTAGGAGGTTTGAACATTCAACCCCCTCCTTTCTCCTGGCACTAGCCAGGACAAGGGAGGGGGGATTCTGTGAGCTCACTAGAGCGTGTGTGTCTATACCAAATTTGCAGCATAAAGCAATGAGGTTGCTTTACCACATTGCAATGCTGCAATTTTGGGAATTGCTCCCTCTAGTGACCAGCACATGGAAATGTTATAAATTAGAATCTAATTTATAATATTTCCTGAGTTGTGAAAAAATAAAAAAAAATAAGACAATGTCTAATCATGTATATACTAACAAAAAAGTCATGTATATACAACTAAAAAAGTTTCAATACATTAAAGATAATATCCGACTAGCTTAATTCATTTACCCTACCTTAACAACTAACAATGTCACTTGTGAAAATTGACTTTTAAGTCCTAAAGCTGGTCACATGAATACAATGGGGGAATTTATTAAAGAGGCTCTGTCACCACATTATAAGTGGCCTATATTGTACATGATGTGATTGGCGCTGTAATGTAGATTACAGCAGTGTTTTTTAATTTAGAAATACGATCATTTTTGACAGTTATGACCTATTTTAGCTTTATGCTAATGAGTTTATTGATGACCAACTGGGCATGTTTTACTGTTTGACCAAGTGGGCATTGTAAAGAGGAGTGTATAACGCTGACCAATCAGTGTCATACACTTCTCCCCATTCATTTACACAGCACATAGCGATATAGCTATATCGCTATGTGCAGCCACATAAACACACTATAACATTACTGCAGTGTTCTGATAATGAATATACATTATCTCCAGCCAGGACACGATGTGTATTCAGAATCCTGACACTTCTCTGTAATTTACAGCATAGCAGGCGTTGTCTCGTGAGATTACGCTGTAAGCTGTCATTTACAGCGAGATCTCGCTGTGCTGTGCTGTAGTCTCACACAGACGCTACAGAAGTGGTCAGGATTCTGAATAGACATCACGTCCTGGCTGGAGGTAATATATATTCATTGTCAGGACACTGCAGTAACGTTAGTGCTTGTATATGTGGCTGCACATAATGATATAGCTATATCGCTAGTGCTGTGTAAATGAATGGGGAGAAGTGTATGACGCTGATTGGTCAGCGTCATACACTTCTCTTCACAACGCCCACTTAGTCAAAAAGTAAAACACGCCCAGGTGGTCATTAAGAAACTCATTAGAATAAAGCTAATATAGGTCATAACTCCGTCAAAAATGATTGTTTTTCTAAATAAAAACCACTGCTGTAATCTACATTACAGCGCCGATCACATTATGTACAAGATAGGCCACTTATAATGTGGTGACAGAGCCTCTTTAAGACTGTCATTTCATATGCCATTGTTAAACAGAAGCCTGCAGAAGTAAGTTGCGATAAATTTACTGTTAGTGACATTTTTACTACTTTTTTGTAGGGTTTTTATGACTGCCTCTGACAATCCTTCGGCTTTCAGTATCAGGCCCTCAGAAGTCGACTGCACTATTTATTCTGTCAAAACAACGACGGAACCTTGTCACAACGGTGACAAACGGAAACCATTAGCAACGTTTCCGTCACTATTGAGATCAATGGTGATGCAAACAGAAGCTAAGGTTTCCGCTTGCCTTTCCATTGAGGGGTTTCCCCAATGGAAACCCTCAAAGTAAAGACAACGCTGATGTGAACACAGCCTTAGAGGGCATCTCTACCCATAAAATGCTGTATTTGGTATTCTTCCATAGTCTACATTTTTCTTTTTGTCATGCATGTAGCCATATAACTACAATCAGGGGTGCACCAGGCTGTTAAGTAAGTTCTTCTGACCTATAGCAGCATTCATGGAAAGAAATCAACATTAGCTTATTGTATATTGAAAGCTGCTGCAGCGCTCAGGAGGAAGGACGTTACAGCCACTTGAGTGGCCATACAATAATTAGATATGAAAAGGGGGACATGGTTTTGAAAACTGCTGTAACTCTTGAAACATGTAAGAAACATGTAAAATGGCCTAGAGAAAGTCTGAATGTGACCCCCTGCCCTGGCATACAAAACTGGAATGGTCTTTACCTGTTTCCCTGCGGTGAACTTTCCTGCAGAGCCTGTGATTATGATGTGAAGATCTTGTAGCATGAAGAAAATGGTGGTCTTGTCTGAGAACTGAACAGGTCTGATGGGACGAAGACGGCTCTACACATAAGAGCTGCTGCATCAGGTGCTTGTCTGTAAAAAAGACACATCACAATGCCTTAGTATTCCATCAGCTGTGATGTCATCAACTGAAGGGAGAAGACTATGATGTCAACTGTAGGGAGAAGCCTGTGAGTGCTATAGATGAATATCCATGAAGAATTCATCATTTGCAGAGCACTGAAAGCAGATCATTATGCTTTATAAACAAATGTACATTTTGAGGCAACTCTGTTAGTAGAAAAAAAAAACACATCATATACCATTTTACACGTTGGCAATAGAATTCAGAATCACTACTGTAGGCTTATACTGGAACAATTGGGAACTTATTAAGGTTGCAGCATGCTTGGCCATTTTTATTTTTTTGCCTTCTAGCCATAATCTTTTTTTTTATTTTAAAGTTTACATTTCTATTTGAGGCCTTGTTTTATGTTTGCAGGACAAGGTGTAACTTTTTTATGCATCACGTTTACGCTAGAAGACGTTCACTTTTGATTAGCATTTTAGAGCTTTACATGTGTATTCTTTTTATAATATTTTTTGTGCTGCATTAACATAATAGCCCAGCGGATCTCTACCTATAATATGCTGCCCTTCAGGAGTATTCCCAGGAACAATCCTCACTTCCTCATGTCTCAAGTTAAAAGTGACACAAAGGCCTCGTTTACACGAGCGTGATATACGTGCGTGCGCCGCGCGTGCTTTTCACGCCTGTCGTACGCACCTATATTAGTCTATGCAGACAGTCTGTGAGTTTTGCTCAGTGTGAGTCCGCTGAAAAAAACTCACGACATGTCCTATCTTTGTGCGCTGTTCGCGCATCACGCACCCATTGAAGTCAATGGGTGCGTGAAAACCACGCATTCCGCACGGAAGCACTTCCGTGCGAACTGTGTGATTCGCGCAACAGCTGTCAAACTCTGAATGTAAATGTTAAGGATCTGCCAGGCACAGCTTCTGTATCCACGCCCATAGGTAATCAGTCTGCACCTGCTTCTATGTCTGTGAGACTGACTCCATCTTCCACCACTCAGGATGGCAGGCTTAGGAGTGGGAGAGCCTATCATAGCCTGGCCAGACGTAGCTAGCTCCAGCCCTCTGTCTATTTATACCTGCCTTTCCTGTTCCTCCTTGCTTGTGATTCTTCTCATTTGGTTTCTTGGCCCTGCTGCAGCTTCTTGCACCATTTGACCCTGCTTCATATGACCCCGGCTTACTGACTACTCTCCTGCTCTGCGTTTGGTACCTCGTACACTCCTGGTTTGACTCGGCTTGTTCACTACTTTTCTGCTCTGCATTTGGTACCTCGTACACTCCTGGTTTGACTCGGCTCGTTCACCACTCTTGTTGCTCTCGGTGTTGCCGTGGGCAACTGCCCCTTTTCCCTTGCTTCTGTGTACCCTTATCTGTTTGTCTGTCGTGCACATATTGAGCGTAGGGACTGTCGCCCAGTTGTACCCCGTCGCCTAGGGTGGGTCGTTGCAAGTAGGCAGGGACTGAGTGGCGGGTAGATTAGGGCTCACTTGTCTGTTTCCTTACCCCCGTCATTACAGTAAACAGAAAAGCACCACGTGCTTTTCTGTTTACAAACATCCAAATGGAGTGTCATAATGATGGCGGCTGCGAGAAAATCTCGCAGTCGCGCATCATACACTGATGACACACGGAGCTGTTAAGTGCCTTTTGCGCACGCAAAACACTGCATTTTTTGCGTGCGCAAAACGCACATGCTCGTGTAAATCAGGCCTAAGGGTGTGTTCACACGGCTTATTTTCAGCTGTTTTTCGGGCTGTAAACGCATTGAAAAATGGCTGAAAATACATGGCCTGAACACCTCCGAACATATGCCGATAAATGTCAATGGGAAAAACGGCGTTTCGTTCCCACAGGGCGTTTTTTACGCGTCGTTTCTAAAAACGGCACATAAAAAACGCCCTGTAAAAAAGAAGAGCATGTCACTTCTTGAGCCGTTTTGGAGCCATTTCTCATTGTCTCAAAGAAAAACAGCTACAAAAATGGCAGTAAAAAAACGCATCAAATAACGCTTTGCATAAAAAACACCTGAAAATCATAGGCTGTTTTCCCTTGAAAACAGCTACGTATTTTACAGCCGTTTTTTGTTAAGCATATGAGCATACCCTTAAAGGGAATTATTTTTAGTTAAACAATTAGTGTATAGGTGATTAAACATTGTTCTAATTTTTTTAATTTTTTTCACGAGTCAGGAAATATTATAAATTAGATTCTAATTTATAATATTTCCCAGCGCTGGTCACTAGATGGAGCAATTCCCAAAATTGCAGCATTGCATGTGGTAAAGCAACCACATTGCTTTATGCTGCAAAATTGGAGAAAACTCACTCGCTCTAGTGAGCTCTCAGAATCCCCCCCTCCCTTATCCTGGCTAGTGCCGGGAGAAACGAGGGGATTGAACGGTCAAACCTCCTACACTGTGTGTCGCCATTTTTTGAGCTAACACACAGTGTAGTAGGTTTACATACAGTAGTAAACACACAGTAAAACACGAACATACACAGACCTCACTTACCTGCTCCTGCCGCCGCCGCACCCTTCGGTCCATCCGCTCCGTCTGCTACCTCCGCTCCAAGTGCACAAGTCCGGAAGCCGCGACCGGAAGTAGTAATCTTACTGTCCGGCCGCGACTTCCGGTCCACAAGAAAATGGCGCCGGACGTCGCACAGTTCAATTTGAACTGTGTGGGAGCGGCGCATGCGCCGTTCCCACACAGACGGCGTACAGCATAGTGGATGGAACGGGCCCCGTTCGCATTCACTATGGGACTGTATGTGCCGTATTCCATGTCTGTATGTGTTGTTAATCGACACATACAGAGATGGAAAAAAAAAATGGCAGCCCCCATGGACAAGAAAAAGTGAAAAAATAAAAAAAAGTAAAACACAAACACACAAATAAATTAAAAAAAAATTAATAAAACACTAAAAGCAAATTGATCTAAAATTTTTTTTTTTCGTGACACTGTTCCTTTAACCTTAAAAACACACATTAAATGAAATAAATCCTTTTATAAAATTGTCCCCTATAGATAAACCTGCAAGACTTCCAGCAAGCTGCAGAAAAAAGCTGTTGTGATTTTGCAGAAAAGAGGGAGCCTTTTCCTACCAGCCTCCTCTATCTAAACATCTGCAGCGGAAATGCCACTTGTGAACGCCCTAAAAGTATGTTCACACTGAGTTTTTTGTAGGCAGAAAAATCTGCCTCAAAATTCCTTCAGGAGGCTGCACTCTCTTTGCTGCGTTTTTTTTTTTTTGCGAGTTTTTCAGCCGTGGGCAAAAAGCGCAGTGAAAAACATTTTCTCTGCCTCCCATTGATGTCAATGAAAGGTCAGAGATGGAAACGCCTGAAGAAAGAGCATGACGCTTTTTTTTCCTGCAAGCGTTTTCTTTTCCACTCGCAGGAAAAAAAGCCTTTAACTCCCTTTGAAATCAATGGTAGGCGATTTCTGCTGTATTTTGGCGCAGTTTCCAATGTGTTTTCCGCACCAAAAACAGGGCCCAAAAAAACTCAGTGTGAACTAGGCCTAAGGAAATGACGCAGCATTTACAGTAGCAGCACAGTGAGTGAGATTTGAACAAATCTTATGCAGACGCTACAGTAAAAATCTGCAGCAAAAACGTTCATAAATTGACCTGCAGTGCGGATTTTAAATCCGCAGCATGCCAATTTATGCTGCGGATCCATTGCTATTTTGTTGCTGGTTTTCCACATTGATTAAATTCAATGAGGAAAACCCGCAACAAAATAGCAACAAATCCGCAGCATAAATTGACATGCCATTGATAGGTCAATTTATGACATTTTTTGCTGCGGAAGTGAAACCTAGAACAAATAGCAAATGTTGCCACTTTTGTGGCGGAAACGCTGCGATTCTGCTTCAAAATTCACAAAAAAGCTAATGCTTAACTCCAGCCTTTGTCATAGTGACGCGTTTCTCTGTTCTGAGTGACACCTGGCCTCCTGGGATGACGTTTCAACCCATGTGACTGCTGCAGCCAATCACAAGCTGTGGCGGTCAATTGGGCTGCCGCATCATTCCAGGAGGCCAGGCTGCACTGAAACAGAAGAAGGCGTTGCTATGACAACAGCCAGGGGTAACTATCAGCTTCTTTTATTTTTTTTCAAGCAGTGTTTCTGCAGCGGAGATTCCGACTGAAAATCGGCACCATGTGCACTTTTTCAGGTGGAATTCCCTGAAGGTTCAAGGTTGGATATGCTGTGTAGCCTAAAGCTGGGTTCTCACTGTGCAGATTTTGCAAGTATTTTTTAACCCAAAACTAGGAACGGAACCTAAACAGAAGAAATATATAAGGGAAGGCCTTATAGGTCCGCTCTCCTTCATCCAATTCTGGCTTTGGCTTACAAAATGCTGACAAAATCTGCAGCAAATCTGCACTGTGGGAACCCAGTCTTAGGCCTTATTCACACGAACGTGTCCGTTTCACGAGCGCAAAAGTTCAGTGTGGCATCTGTATATGGTGCGTGGCTGCGTGATTTTCGCGCAGCCGGCATCATTATGACACTCTGTTTTTATGTTTACAAACATAAAAGCAGGAGGTGCTTTTCTGTTTTCATTCATTTCTTTTACTACTGTAGCGAGCATCACGTGCGGCACCGGGAAGTGCTTCCGTGTGCCGAGCGCGATTTGCACGGACCCATTGACTTCAATGGGTGCGTGCTGCGCGAAACACGGGCAAGTATAGGACATGTCGTGAGTTTTACGCAGGGACACACGCCGTGAAAATCACGACATGTCAGAACGGCCCCATTGACTTACATAAGTCTGTGCGACACGCGTGATTTCCACGCGCGTAGCACGGACGTAATACACGTTCGTGTGAATAAGGCCTAAGGGTGTGTCCGGATGTGGCAGTTTTTCTGCCGATTTGCAGCGTGGGTTCTGCATCGCAAATCCGCAGCAGCTTACAAGTACATCACAAGGGGATGGGGTTTTCAAAACCCCATCCACATGTAGCAGAAGACGACGACCGCAATAACAGCGGAGCATTCTGCTTATTTCAAATCTGCCGCGTGCTTATTCTGTTGAGGAGAAGCCACGGATTTTCACTGCGGATTTCAGCCTTTGCAATGCATAGGCTGAAACCTAGGTCAAATCTGCTGCTAAATCCGCAACTAAATCTGTATGTAACATATGTGTATTTCCCAAGAATTCGCATCAAAATCTGCGGGGAAATTGTCCGCTAAGTCCCCCTACGGAATACAGGTTGCCCAGGTTCCTGAAAGACAAATCTGCCTAGATATAGTCTAGATATGCCTAGATATAGCAATTTGGTAGCGACGAGGGGCATTTATTTAGGGGGATTAAGTATAAAGCAGATCTCTATTACAGTTTCATATGGTTTGTTACCCAGCTTTTCTGAAACCCTCAAAGGCAAATCTGCCTAAATATGACACAATTTGAGAGATAATGGTTTGTTACCCAGCTGTCCCAGTACCCTGAAAGGCTTTGCCTTATCTATGGCACAATTTGGTAGCGAGGAGGGGCATTTATTTAGGGGGATTTAGTATTTTACAGTTTCTATTACAACTTCACATGGTTTGTTACCCAGCTTTCCTGGGATCCTGAAAGACAAATCTGGCTAGCTAAGCTACAGTATGCAAAATGTATCACTGCATAAAAAGGCAAGTGTGTTAATCACAGCTTCACAGCGATTCTTGGCTCCTGATTAGCAAAACTGACTAGTAATGCTATGATATAGGGGATGTAGATTTATCAATGCAGGACTAGGCAGATCTGGCATTCTGCCGCCTGGGAAAGATTGGTAACAAACTCTGTGGGGCATTGATGGATGGCATATTGGTCATATAAAACACACACAATACTGCTGATGATACGTTGAGTGCAGTGGCGTAACTACCGCCGTAGCAGCAGTAGCGGCTGCTACGGGGCCCGCGGCATGAGGGGGCCCGTGTCGCCCGCCGGCACGGGCCCCCACCATGGCCGCAGGCTCCGCTAGCAGCCGCTATGGCTGCTACAGCGGGACGCCACTGAACAGTACGGCAGAGCAGGGAGGTATCTCCCCGCTCTGCCATTAAACAAAAGACATGTATCCCCTATCCACAGGATAGGGGATACATGTGTAATCGCTGGCAGCGATAAGGAGAACAGGGGATTGAAAGTCCCCTGACGTTCTCTATCACAAACCTCGGACTTCCGGGGTCTGTGTCGGCAGCTCCGGAGAAATGAATGGAGAGCCGGTCGCGCTTCTGCGCATGCGTGACCAGCGCTCCTTTCATTTTTAGTGAGCTGCCGACACAGACCCCGGAAGTCCGAGGTTAGTCATGGAGAACATCAGGGGACTTTCAGTCTCCTTTTCTCCTTATCGCTGCCAGCGATTACACATGTATTCCCTATCCTGTGGATAGGGGATACATGTCTTTTATTAGGACACACTGTAGGTCGCATTTTTTTGGGAGGGGGGGGGGCTGTATGGCGTTCCCTACAGGGGGACGACGCTGTATGGCGTTCCCTACAGGGGGGACGATGCTGTATGGCGTTCCCTACAGGGACGACGACGCTGTATGGCGTTCCCTACCGGGGGGACGACGCTGTATGGCGTTCCCTACAGGGGGGAGACGCTGTATGGCGTTCCCTACAGGGACGACGACGCTGTATGGCGTTCCCTACAAGGGGGGGGCTGCATGGTGTTCCCTATGGGGGGACGCTGTATGGCGTTCCCTACAGGGGGGATGACGCTGTATGGCGTTCCCTACAGGGGGGGCTGTATGGCCTTCCCTACAGGGGGGACGACGCTGTATGGCGTTCCCTACAGGGGGGGGGGGACGCTGTATGGCGTTCCCTACAGGGAGGGTGGCTGTATGGCGTTCCCTACAGGGGGGGCTGTATGGCGTTCCCTACAGTGGGGCTGTATGGCGTTCCCTACAGACCCCCCCTGTAGGGAACGCCATACAGACTCCCTGTAGGTAACGCCATACAGTCCCCCCTGTAGAGAACGCCAGACAGCCCCCTCTGTAGGGAACGCCATACAGACCCCCGTAGATAACGCCATACAGTCCCCCCTCTAGATAACGCCATACAGCCCCCTCTGTAGTTAGCGCCATACAGCCCCCCTGTAGATAGCGCCATACAGTCCCCCTGTAGATAGCGCCATACAGCCCGCCCCGGGTAGATAGCGCCATACAGCCCGCCCCTGTAGAGAGTGCCATACAGCCCCCCCTGTAAGGAACGCCATACAGTCCCCCCCTGTAGGGAACACCATACACCCCCCCCCCGTAGATAACGCCATACAGCCCCCCGTAGATAATGCCATACAGCCCCCTCTGTAGATAGCGCCATACAGCCCCATCTGTAGATATCTACAAAGGGGGCTGTATGGCGTTATCTACAGGGGGGCTGTATGGCGTTATCAAAAGGGGGGGTTTGTAAAAAAGGCACTATCTACAAGGGGGAGTTGTGTGACACCCAGGGGAGGGGGGGGGCCCCAGTCAAAAGTTTGCTATGGGGCCCAGTCTTTGCTAGTTACGCCCCTGGTTGAGTGTATCTAACAGATAGTATCAGGGAAATATGGCTTGTGGTCACCATTGCAGATCCACAGTGTTGCTGTTCTATGAGAGCTGAGTGACTAGTCGTTCTAGCTATATATATATATATATATATATATATATATATATATATATATATATACAGGCCATGCTCCAGGTTTATGTGGGCCCTTGGGCGACACAGACTTAGTAAGCCCCTTTGCGGGGGAACTCAAAGCGGCAGTAAAATGTCAGAAAACGTAATTTTTTTGTCCCCATGTAGACATTAGGCTCTGTTTATGCCCTCATATAGAATTTATGCCCTCAGTTTGTACCCCCATAAATTTAGTGCCCTCTGTAGATAGTGCCACACAGCCCCCCTCCCAGGTATTGCCAAACAGCCCTCTCCTCCCAGGTAGTGCCACACAACCCCCCCCTCCCTGGTAGTGCCACACAGCCCCCCTCCCAGGTAGTGCCACACAGCCCCCTCCCTGGTAGTGCCACACAGCCCCCATCCCAGGTAGTGCCACACAGCCCCCATCCCAGGTAGTGCCATGCAGCCCCCCCTCCCAGGTAGGGCCACAAAGCCCACTCTCCCAGGTAGTGCCACACAGCCCCCCTCCCTGTAGGTAGTGCCGTTGGGGTTCCCTCTAGGAGTAGAATACCCAGCCAGAGCATTGCCAACGCTCTGGCTGGGGATTCCACTTCAGGAGAAGCACCTGACATCACTGTACATATATGGACATTGTTGTCAGGGGCAACCCCAGAGCCATAGTCCCGGGCAGAGCACTATTAGCACTCTGCCTGAGACATTTGACAGGGCTCAGGAGTGAAAGAGTACCATGTAAAATTGAGGCCTAATTTGAAGATTTACAAAGTATTGGTTCACAATTGCAGGGCTCTGATGTGAAATAATAAAGGAAACCCCTGACAAGTGACCCCATTTTGGAAACTGCACACCTCAAGTCATTTATTAAGGGGTGTAGTGAGTATTTTCACCCTACAGGACTTTTCCATAAATGATTGCGCTGCGGATTGTTGCAGAGTAAAAATTTTCATTTTTCCCTAGATATGCTATTTCAGTGGCAAATATTGTTAAAAGTGTTGTCCCGGGTATGAAAATGCCTTATATGTGGAAGTAAACAGCTATTTAGGCACTGTCACGGCGCGGGGTGTGGACCCACTGAGCCAAATCGCGTAGTGGGATAGCAGCTGGCCAACTAGGTACAATACAATGTCTATAGTCCAGAAAGGGTACCTGAGGCAATGTAGACAGTAGCGGTGACACAACTTGACATTCACTGTAGATGGCACAGTAGATGCAGCGGAAGACACGACTTGACTCTCACTGTAGATGGCACAGAGGCACGGTAGCACAGGATACAGGGTACAGGCAGCAGGAACGGGTAATACTGGGAACTGGAAAAAACTAGGAGACCATGTGCAAGACAAACTTTAGATATACAACAACGTTCCGACAAGGATCAAGTGGGTAGGGCCCTTTTTATAGTCCAGCAGCATTCTGGGCTAATTACTGATTTTAAACAACTGGACGCGTACTGGGCCTTTAAGGCAGTACTCGTGCGGGCGCGCGCGCCCTGCAGGAAACAGTCTCAGAACCCGGAAGTTAGTGCCGACGTCTCCCTGGAGGGAGATGCCGCCGAGAACACAGACGTCCATGGCCTCGGCCGTCAGAGGGTAAGTTTGAACTAGGGTCCGCGGCCATAGACGTTGTAGGGTTCAGAGGGGAGGGAGCGCCATTTGTCTTTTGGAGAGTGGATTTGCTTGGTAGTCGTTTTGCTTGAGTATTGCTGGTATTTTTACGTTTACGTGAGGGTACATGTAAGCTGGGCAGAGTACATCAGGGACGTAGTCAGGTGGTATAATAATCTGGTTAAAAAACCCAGTAAAATAATCCATAGATGTGTGTTACGCTGTGAAGCAATCCTTTCTGCACAGGCCGGTGTCGCACTGATAAATAGTCCTTACATATTCCCTTTTGTTCCACACTCCGCACCTTTGCAGTTTGGGGAATTTTGATGGGAAAGTGTTGTCCTGGTATAATACGGGCACCCTCGCTTCCAGCAGATATGTTTGAGGCCCCTCCTTGCGGGACGAGCTATAGTTTTTATTTTTTACCATTTTGGGGTACATGCGACTTTTTGATCACTTTTTATCCTATTTTTTGGGAGGAAAGGTGACCAAGAAACTGCAATTCTGACATTGTTTTTTAGTTTTTTTTATACATCGTTCACCATGCGTTATAAATTACATGTTAACTTTATTCTGCGGGTCAGTCCGATTCCGGCGATAACTAATTTATGGCACTTTTTTATGTTTTACAACTTTTTGCACAATAAAATTACTTTTGTAAAAAGAATGTATTTTTTCTGTCGCCAAGTTGTGAAAACCATAACGTTTTCATTTTTTCGTCGACGGAGCTGTATGAGGGCTTGTTTTTTTCGAGACGAGCTATAGTTTATATAAGTACCATTGTTGGATACGTGCGACTTTTTGATCACTTTTTATTCCAATATTTGTAGGGCAAAGTGACCAAAAAAACGATATTCTGGTATCGTTTTTTTATGTTTTTTTTTTACACCATTCACCGCGTGGAATAAATAAAATAATATTTTTATAGTTTAGGCCATTAGGGTCTGTTCACACGGCCTATTTTCAGACATAATTCGGGCGTTTTACGCCTCGAATTACGCCTGAAAAGACGGCTCCATTACGCCTACAAACATCTGCCCATTTCTTTCAATGGGTTTTACGATGTTCTGTTCCCACGAAGTGTAATTTTACGCGTCGCTGTCAAAAGATGGCGCGTAAAAAGACGCCCACGTCAAAGAAGTGCATGTCACTTCTTGGGACGTTTTTGGAGCCGTTTTTCATTGACTCCATTGAAAAACAGCTCCAATAACGTCCGTAAAATACACCGCGAAAAACGCGAGTAGTTACAAAAAACTTCTGAAAATCAGGAGCTGTTTTCAGGCGAAAACAGTGCCGTAATTTCAGATGTATTTTGCTACTGCGTGTGAACATACCCTTAGGGACGCAGCGATACCAAATATGTATGTTTTTGTTTTTTTTTTCAATAATAATGGAAGTTTTCCGTGCTAGGCAGACCGGGAGGCCAGTATTAGGCCTCTGGTTGTCATTGCAGCCACCGGAACCCCTGCAATTTCATTGCTGGGATTCCGATGAGCTGCAAACAACTTAAATGCAGCGATAGTTTTTGACCGTTGCATTTAAGGGGTTAATAGCGGTGATCGAGCTAATTTCGGTCCCCACCATTACAGCGGGATGTCAGCTGTAATACACTGCTGACATCCGGCAATGATGGCGCCGACTCAGGATACGGCAAAATGCGGGAAGCAGTAGCTTTCCATGACGTATCCATACAGCAAATGTCGGGAAGGGGTTAAATAGAGAAATATTGGCATAATAAAGCTGTGGCCACTTCCACTTTACCACACAAGGTGTCTTTGGTTTTATTTAAGGTAAAATAATGGTGTAATAGGCCAATGGCAAGTTGGTTTTAAGTTGGTGAATGTCCTTGCAGTCTCACAGCAGAATGGTAGAGGCACAGATCCTATGTAATGTATCCACGGGATAACTGAATATGACTAAACATGGTGGCAGTCATGTGACCCTCCCCTCTACATACACACACATACATCATGTGGCACCTAGCATTAACATGACATACATGTGTTGGGACCACATAGAGGACACATCCATGGGCTAAGTGAATAGGACTAATGGTAGAATAATGATGACCAACCACATCACTGTTCGTGTATTTACTAAAATGGTCGCCTGTCTCTAGGTGATATTTAAAATGTCTGCCTGTCTCTAGGTAATGTTATCATGTTGTTAATAAAGTTAGCTGTTTTTAAAAAAAAAACCCATAGAGGAGACAGATAGTATTATGTAAGAGCTGCTTCTACACAGACCCTGACAGACATGATGAGAGGCTGCTGGAAGAGGGAATACTTATAAGGTCTCATGCACACGGCCGTAGCCATGTGCACGGTCCGTAATTACGGGCACGGATGGCCGCGGACTGTCACCCATGTTTGCGGGCCGTGCTGCCATTATAAAGTATAGGAGCACGGTCCGTAAATTCAAAAAATAGTCCTATATTTTGCGGTTCATTTCTACAGCCCATACACCTCCCTGTAAATATACGGGAAGGTGTCCGTGGGCCATAGAAATGAATGTGTCAGTATTTTTATCTGCAATTATGGATCCGTAATTGCGGATAAAAATGATGGTCGTGTGCATGAGGCCTGACTTCTGTTCCTCAGTAAAATGCTATTGACGGGTTAGATACCTGGACAGTGTTACCTGAATGCTGGGGGTCACATGGAGTGTGTGCGCGTGCGTGAATGTATCACATGACTCTCCCCGTATTTAGTCACTTCAGTTAGCCCGTGGATGCATTACTATGGACTATACTATTATTATTTATTTCTTTTTACAGTGGCAACTGCACTGATATGAGAAAGGCATGAGAGCAGAATGTCTAATACATGAATATTAGAGAACTGTATGATTTCCTATTCTATAAATAAATTAAACTGGACAACCCCTTTAATAAATTTGTTGCATCTTCGGCTGGCCGTGTCCCACAGGGTAAAATCCAGTTTGTGACGTAAATTGTAGTCAATCTTTTGCACCGTGGGTGGCCCCGCCCCTCCTGCCAAGCCACTCCCATTTTTTTTAACGTGGCAAGAGAGTTTCAAAACAACAAATAAATCGCAAATAATTCGGCAATAGGGCGTGCGCCATCATTTTGGACTTTTTAATGCCAGAAAACTGGGGTGATGCCCTTCATAAATTTCCCCCACGTTCTCACACAGTCTCCTCTGTGGAGCATCATAAAGTTGCAAAGTCTGAAGGTCAAAACTAAAATGGAAAGTAGTCCAATGTTTACATCACAAACATACACTTCATAAATGATTGTAATAAACAGATGATCTACTTTATTACATGTACATAGGATGTGGTTTTAGCACAAAGTGACTGCAAGACGTCCTCAAATACAGTAGTAACCACAGTGTATCCAAATCCAATGACAGCCGGTGTCTTCCACTACAGTGACAGCCACAGTGCACCCGATTACAGTGACAGCCACAGTGCCCCGATTACAGTAACAGCCACAGTGCACCCGATTACAGTGACAGCCACAGTGCCCCGAATACAGACAGCCAGTGTCCCCAAATACAGTAACAGCCAGTGTCCCCAAATACAGTGAAAGCCACAGAGCACCCGATTACAGACAGCCAGTGTCCCCAAATACAGTAACAGCCACAGTGTCCCCAAATACAGTAACAGCCACAGAGCACCCGATTACAGTGACAGCCACAGTGCCCCAAATACAGTGAAAGCCACAGTGTCCCCGATTACAGAGACAGCCAGTGTCTCCAAATATACTAACAGTCACAGTGCCCTAAATACAGTGAAAGCCACAGTGTCCCCGATTACAGAGACAGCTAGTGTCTCCAAATATACTAACAGTCACAGTGCCCTAAATACAGTGACAGCCACAGTGTCCCCGATTACAGAGACAGCCAGTGTCTTCCACTACAGTGACAGCCACAGTGCACCCGATTACAGACAGACAGTGTCCCCAAATACAGTAACAGCCACAGTGTCCCCAAATACAGTAGTAACCACAGTGTATACAAATCCGATGACAGCCAGTGTCTTCCACTACAGTGACAGCCACGGTGCCCCAGATTACAGTGACAGCCACAGTGCACCCGATTACAGTGACAGCCACAGTGCACCCGATTACAGTGACAGCCACAGTGCACCCGATTACAGACAGACAGTGTCCCCAAATACAGTAACAGCCACAGTGTCCTCAAATACAGTAACAGCCACAGTGTCCCCAAATACAGTGACAGCCACAGTGTCCCCAAATACAGTGACAGCCACAGCGCCCCCAGACACTGACAATCACAGTGCTCCAAATACAGTGACAGCCCCCCAGCATAATTTACCTTGTTTTATCGTGAATCCAATCTAAGCAAGAGGAAGCATCACTTGCAGAGCAGACTCTTTGTTGGAGATGCTGCCACCTGCTGGCTGTACTTGTTCTATGTCTTGATATAATACTATCTCACTGATAACCAAGGTTTTCGTTCCGTTAAATTGTAAATATGACTGCCTGATTTGAACGATTAAAATAAATTTATTAAGATATTCTTAAAAATGGGCCCTTAGAGCCAAAATAACAGGCTCAATCATTAGGTCAGCAGCAGAGACCCCACCAATGAGGCGAGCGATAATGACTACCCACAGACCAGTCTCTCCTATTATAATATATATGCTGAATCCTAATGATTGACTAGTAATAGCGCCGTACCACGCTACACCTTGCGCTATGTTGCGCTCGTCCGGCTCTTAAAGCCACGTACAATACTCTGGTCAGCAATAGGGTCAAAACCTCCAAGGTTTGGTAGCAAGCCCCCTATTACAAGATCACTGACCAGTATTCTTCTCAAAGTTAAATTGTTAGTTGTAATACTCTATCGTTAATCCTACGCGTTTCAGAACCACCGTTACTGGTGGAACCTCATCAGGGATTATTAGTGTTAAACGATAATTTTTGATTTCAATGCCGGAGCGCACGGTTGTGTGCATTAATGAACCTCCCGGCCCGTGCACGATCAAGATATAATGGTCGCACACGAGCCGGCGAGGTGCCGGTCTTTTAAGCGGCTAGGGCCCGCCCCCCATACTAACATGCCCCCGGCGTACCACCAATCCACATCCGACACGTCACTCAGGACCTGTCAGGATTGTGGCACGCCTCCCATTTTCGGCAGCCAATAGGGTATATGTAGGACGACTAGCGTCCCTAGTAACGCTGGAGATCCAAAAGCGGATCTAATACTTCAATGGGGAATATTAAACTGTGAGTGGATGCAATATCCTAAGCAGAGGACAATGCGCCGAACATCCGGCCCAAAACCCCACTACTACCAGATTGCAGAGTAAACACAGTGCACGGCATAAGATCGTCTGAATGACACCACAGTTGCGTCTCGTTGTTATGACGACCACCGGACGCATACATATCAATGGGTAGGTTACAAGCATGTAACACCACTCCTCAACGATATCGAGATGTTTAGACTTCCACAGACATCTAGTAACTGTGGATTGGATGTAGACCTTCACATCAATACCCAACGTCTTCTAGGGTGTACTAATTACTATATCAAGGTGGTACATAACCATAGTACGAAGTAATTAGACAGCTACCATGACTCACAAAACCATGTATCCTTATAGTGTTCTATCTCACCCTGGATTTAGATTAACCCCTTATCGTGTATACTAAAGGGGACATACTCAACCAGCTAAGGGTTCCTAGACGTTAACGTTTGTGGATGACAAAACGATGTCATAGAAAACAAGCATAAGAAATTTGTTCGTTCATACCCAGGGGAGCAATGGTGCGCAGTCGAAAAATCCACTGTGCTTCCTTTTGAAGGATAATTTTATTCATATTCCCTCCTCTCATAGTGGGTCTCACATATTCAACACCTTGGAATCTCAGAGAGGAACTATCCCCATTATGAAATTCCCATATGTGACGAGATATCGGGGTATCCTCCTTCCTTCTGCAATCCCCTATATGATCCCGTATCCTCCTCCTGAACTCTCTAATAGTTTTGCCAACATACTGTTTTCCGCATATACAGGTAATCATATAGACAATGCCCTTAGTCCGACAGTTGATATACGTTCTGTTCTCAAAAATCCTTCCCGTACTCATACTCTTGAAAGTCGTGCCACATTGAATAGAGGCACACGCCTTACACGATCCACATCTATACGTCCCTTTGAGGTTACTATTGAGCCACGTAGTGGAGGGGTCCTGTCTACCCATATGGCTATGTACCACATGATCCTTGACATCCTTGACATTCCTACCCCTCCTGAACGTAATCAAGGGAGAATGTCCCACCAAATCTCCAATATCTGGATCAGCCTCTAGAATCCCCCAATAACATTGGAGGATTTCTCTTACCTCCGAACTAGCTGAGTCAAATGTGCCAATGACTCTGATAATATTGTCATCACTTTGCTTTGGTCTGGGATTCAATAAATCATCACGGTTACATCCTAGGGCGTTCTGATAAGCCCCTCTTAGAATATGTCTCGGGTATCCTCTATTAATAAATCTGTTTTCCAGTTCACATGCTGATATTTTGAAATCAGATACAGTGGAACAGTTTCGTCGTGCCCTCAAGTATTGACCCTTTGGTATTCCCCGTTTTAAATTCATAGGGTGACAGCTCTCCCACCTAAGTAAGCTATTTGTGGCCGTTTCTTTACGAAACATGTTGGTATGAATATTTCTATGTCTTCTATATAAGGGTATGTTCACACGCACTAATTACGGACGTAATTCGGGCGTTTTTGCCCCGAATTACGTTCGAAAATAGCGCCTCGATAGCGCTGACAAACATCTGCCCATTGAAAGCAATGGGCAGACGTTTGTCTGTTCATACGGGGCGTAATTTACGCGCCGTTGTCAAATAACGGCGCGTAAATTGACGCCCGCGTCAAAGAAGTGACCTGTCACTTCTTTGGCCGTATTTGGAGCCGTTATTCATTGACTCCAATGAATAGCAGCGCCAATTACGTCCGTAATGGACGCGGCATTCAAGCGCCTGCACGTGCCGTTACGGCTGAAATTACGGGGATGTTTTCAGGCTGAAACATCCCCGTAATTTCAGCCGTTACGGACGCCCTCGTGTGAACATACCCTAACAAGTAAATCTTTCACAACTTGCCCAAAGACCACCTGCCGAACAAGTTTTCGGCAGGTTTATAAGATGAAAAACTGCCAGGCTGCAAAGAAAGCAGCCCAATTTGCCAAGTTGGCAACCCTGCTTAGGGCCCTAAATAAATGGCAGATCTGTGTAAAGTGTATTTTATTAGATATTCTGACCACATAGTGGAGCAAACATTAACCCCTTTCCGTCGTAAACAACTTTCAGATTTTAATTTTCGTTTTTTCCTCCCCACCTTCCGAAAGCCATAACTTTTTTTTTTGCGTCTATATTGTCCTATGAGGGCTTGATTTTTGCGGAACGAGTTGTAGTTTTTCGTAGCACCATTAAATGTAATGTACTAGGAAACGGGGAAAAAATTATTTGTGGGTTAGTAAATTTAAAAAACAGCGATTCCTCCATGGTTTTTTGCGCATCGTTTTTACGGAATTCACTGTGCAATTAAAACAACATGTTAACTTTATTCTGTGGGTCAATACGATTGCGGCGATACCAAATATATATCGTTTTTTCTATATTTTACTACTTTTAAAAACCTAAGTGTAAAAAATACAATGTATTTTGTATGGCCAAATTCCGAGAGCCATAACTTTTTTCTTTTTTCGTCGATTAAGTGGTATGAGGGCTTATTAAACACCTTATTAAACACCTGCATTAACCCTTACTTCACCACCTGCCCGGGGCCACTTCCTTACAGTGGGGCTCTGTGAGGAAAGGGGGCACGAAAGATGGTCACAGGCTCTGTAGGGTAGCGGGGTAGCACAGGGTGACAAGCAGGCACTGCCTACTCTTCAGCTTCTTCTGCTGGCTGGGCTGGCACTGCTGTACAGGGCTGGCTTCAGACTGGTGGCAGGCACTCAAGACTCCTTCCTCAATCAAAGCTCTACCTCCTCAAACATACAGAGACACCCTTGTCACTGAGGGAAAAGACAAAGTGGGAGGGGCTAGTATGAGTGGGGGCGGGCACTGGCTGTTGCTTGGAATCCGTATAGTTTCAACGTATAGGTCAACGGAACAGGGCTCTGCGATGCTATAGTGCCCGTTCCATTCACCTAAATGCAGCTATATGGGCCCTATAGTGTTAGGATATCGGTGGACACCTTTATGAGTTTTACACGTTAGCGGTTTCCTGGAGTTATAAAACTTGCACTAAGTTTCAGGCTGTAAATTTCATTCAGAAGTATTGCAATGTATTATATTAGCAATCAGCATATTGTATGTTAAAATCCCGCAGTAGGACTAAAATAAAAACGTAAAAAAAAAGTTTCATGAAGTTTATAGAAAAATGAAAAAAGAAACTAGTTTCCCTTACAAAATGCCTGACAGTACAAGATTGGTATCGTGGCATCTGTAGCGACCTGTACTATAAAAATACAACATTATTTATCCTGCACAGGGAATGACGGAAAAAACAATGTCAGAATTGCTATAATCTCGCCTCCCAAAACAGCAAAAACAACTCATCAAAAAACAATGGTGAAAAAAAGTTGAATTCTCAGAATGAAGTGTTTTTAAAAGTTTTTATTGTGCAAAACGAATAAAACACAAAATAACTGGATATGTTTGCTATCGCCATAATTGTGACGACCTCCAGAACAAAGTCATGTCATTTGTACTGCACATTGAATTCTATAAAAACAAGACTAAAAGTTGTTCAATACATTTATGTGCCCCAAAATGGTAAGATTAAAAAATACACCTCATCCCGCACCAAATAGGCCTTTATAAGGCTGTGTCGATGAAAAAACAAAAAACCATGGAAATGTGGAGATGAAAAGAATCATTATGTGCACCCCGACATGGTACCGGTACAACATACAAGGAATACACTTTCTAATAGGCGTCCTGCGGGCTTCTGCGCAGGTCAATTTAAATAGAGGGGGAAGAAAATATTTGGAAATCTGTCGTTAACGAGAATACATAAAAACATGGGATTTATTTTGTTATTGTCAAAGATCTGTTATCCATGTCATGTACAGATAAAGTACAAAGCTGCCTGTACCCGCTGCCGCCAAACAGCAGGAGATGTCGCGTAGCCAAGAACTGCTTAGTAAATCCGCAAATAACACCGCGTGGGTTTTGCCACCCGGCAGCCACCATTGTTCAGCTGCAGGGTGCATGGGCAGCCTAACTGTCAGTTAGTCACATGGCTGCTTAACATTAAAGCAACAACTGAACAGTTCAGCCCCATCTGTTGTGCTACACTGCATAGTGTGACTATATTGTGCTGTGTGTAGTGTGTTCAGAGTAGCGCTTACCGATAGATGTACAGGAGATCTGAGCACTCACAACCAGGTACACATGAAAGGAAATAATGTGCAGGACATTCTCCTCAGAGATCACCAGTCACTGGAAGAGTCGTTACAACTCAACTGATCATGGCAGTTGGCCAACGGTCTTACCAACCAGTCCAAATCATAACGGGGCGTACAGCCAATCACTGCCAGACATGTCTGTCACATGACCTCTTCACTGCAGACAATTGTCTTTCAGGAATTATCTTTAAAACTGGACAAATATCAATTTTTATCAATAATCTTTTTGGACAGTCGTTTCATCCAAATCAAACAAAGCAGATATTATAATGTGTAAGGAAGGGAAATCCCATCATGAAAATGTTCCCGGTGTATTCATTTTCAACAACTGTATGTGGCAGTTTTTATTCCCAGCTCTGACATCAGGGGCTTCTCCTGGGGTGGAATCCCCGGCCAGAGCGTCGGCTGTGAGAATAGCCCCATTTGGGGTGAATTGTTTTTACTGCTTCCGTGTGACGGCCATTATAAAGAACATCCTTCACATGGCCGGGGAACCCTGCTGTGTGAATAGGGACTAATAGATTGTCTGTCAGTTTTACAGTCAGTATTGCTGCGATCATAATAACAAAAATCTATACATATTTGGTATCGTCGCAATCGTACTGACCCATAGAATAAAGCTAACATGTTATTTACACCGCATAGTGAACTGCGTAAATTATAAACGTGAAAATCAATGTTGAAATTGCCGTTGTTTTTTTTTCCAGAGACACGCAGGACCCGCTGTCACTGAACCCGTCAGTCCCGCTGACCTGACGGATACAGGTTTCAGTGCTAGATACAGCTGCTCTGTATACAGGATACAAAGTAGCTGTGTATCAAAAACTTTAAAATATCTTTGAATAAAAATATAATTACAAAGTTGCACTAGTTGCACCGATACACGTTTTATCTATATAAATATATATATATATATATATATATATATATATATATACATACAAATATTCCCCAGGCACAACATTCGATAAAATATTTGGGGATTTAAGTGTGCCATACTTCAGACACGCTATACAAATTGAATTACCCCTCCTAATACAAAAAAATACAACAGGAATTGACCAGATGGCATAAGTTTTATCCTCATTGGGAAGAAATCATCTTTAACCCCTTCCCGATATTTCACGTATCCATATGTCATAGCCGGGTAGGGGAAGTATGGAACAGGCTCACGGAGTAAACCCGCTCCGTACGATGTGGGTGTCGGCTGTAGGTTACAGCCGACACCTCACAGTAACGACCGCGGCATTTAATTAGTTAGAAAGAGGGGGCGACCCCCTCTAGCAGCTCATCGCGCCCCCCGCAATGCAATCGCGGAGTGGCGATGGTTACTATGGCTGCCTGGGGGCCTAGCAAATGCCCCCAGGTCCACCATCTTTGTGCTCCTATTAAGAACTGCCTCTGGCATCATACACTCCTCTTTACAACGCCCACTTGGCCATATAGTAAAACACGCCCAGTTGTCCATTGAGAAACTCATTAGCATAAAGCTAATATAGGTCATAACTCCGTCAAAAATGATTTTTTTTCTAATTAAAAAACACTGATATAATCCACATTACAGCGCCGATCACATTATGTAGAAGATAGTGCACTTATAATGTGGTGACAGAGCCTCTTTAAATACACAGTGGCAGTGTTTTTTCAATGACTTTTGTTGTGTGATATCACGCTGCAGCAAGTTATCCGTGTCAAGATAAAGATGGCTACATCCGTACATACACGCGATCACATTGTTTGCATTTAATGGCATAAATTACATGATGCTTAGTACAATTTTTATAAACGCATCAATATCGTAAGTACTTTTTAAAAAAGAAAAAACTTTTTGGGAAAGTCAAGTTTTGTTGTTAGCGACACTGTAGAAAAGACTTGTGACAACATTAACTAAGAGATCTCATCCTCTAGGTGACCCGAGGGCAGCCTTTACCCACAATTTGTGTCAGGACTGGATCCGGATTTAACATGGGTTCATTTTATCTGAATAATTTTTTGATATTTCTCCAAACTTTTGGCTCTATGCCGTTGAAGAAACTGGTAATTGATCTCTCGTGCTTCAGTATTTATTATTAAACAAGATGGATTCTTGTGTCCTTTGTTTTGATGCCCTTCTTAACATCCATTGTTAATATCCTGTAAGATGTAATCCACGGTCAATATTTATACATTGGTTGTGAAATGTCTTGTCATTTGAGCAGGCTACCCTACTTCTTATAAGGTCCCCTGTAGGTATTGCCTAGATGGTGTGAGCTGGGTGACAGCTCCTAGCATTAAGGATGGTAGTGCCCGAAGAGGGTTCACAAAATGTTTCCTTTTCTGTATTACAATTCCCCTGTAACGTAATCTCGAAGAAGGTAACAGAATCCATGGATGCCGAGCCTGTAACATTGTAAATTAAATGTATTGGTTTTATTGTATTCCATAAATGGTGATACAGACGCCACATCACGACCCCTAAACAAAAAAAGATTGTTGATGTAGCGTCCATCCCACACAATCCACTCGTAAAAGGGATTATTGGCTGAAAAAATGTTCTCCCACCATGTCATAAACAAATTGTCCATGGAGAGGGAGAATTTTGACCCCATCAGGGCGTCTTCTATCTGCAATAAAATAACACTATCAAGGCAGAAGTAATTATGTGAGCGCAGATACTCCACTGACATTAAAATAAATTCTTGTAGACATTTGGAATACCTGGTGTATTTCCTCAAATGGAATTCCATTGCCTTGATTGCCGGAATATGTGGTATGCAGGCAGGGCCACCATCAGAAATTTCTGGGTCTCATACAGTCAGTGGAATTCCATTTGAGGAAATACATCTGGGTCCCCCATTATTAGGGTATTTGGAGAGTTTGCAACGGAAAGTCGTGGGATGGGAGCAGGACGCAAAGTGCCAGGGACTCTGTGAGCGGGCGGAGGAGTAGGCTAAGAGAACGGAAGGTGGCCGAGGCGGGAGTTGTGCCAGAGTGGATATGACGCTTGACCGGGGTCTGGGGAGGGGAAGGGGAGAGGGACCGGTTGGAAGGGGACAGAGGCCGGTGGAAAGGGGAGAGAGACCAGTGGGAAGGTGGGAGAGAAGGGGCAACATAAAAAAATAATTAAACTGAATCTACTGCTTTAAAACAGAGTCACTCACCAAGTTGCAGAGCTGGCCGCTGCTTCTGGCCCATGCATGGGTCCCATTCCTTTCTACAAACCAATTACCGCTGATCATAACCTTGATGAACGGCGGCTGCCCACTTTAAATTACTTTTGTGGCCAGGCCCCTGACAGTAGTACCAGCGGTACTACCCTGATGGAAGGCCTGTTTGCAGGGGTACTAGCCAACTACGTCACAGATAATTCAAGTTTCAAGACCATGCAAAGTTATGGATTTTTGGCATCCCATGGAATATGGGAACAATAGGGAATTCTATCAGTAAGTATTCTGCCTGTTTCTTGGCTAATACTCCTAATCCAATTCCTTCTTCTAGCAGATTTTTTAAAGATTCTTTACATGCGGTGCTTGGTTTCACCACAAGTTTGCGATATGTCGATTCATTGTCTAAAATGGTATGAACGTGTCTGGGATATAAACAGGAATCTAGAACAACTCCTGCTCCGTGCACTCCTAAGATTTGGAGGACACAGTTATACGCTGGATATATGGTGAGCACCTCTGTTTTTTCACCTTTAGCCCTTATGTGTATGTATGAACCTTTTAGATGGTTAATCTATACCCGCTAAGGTGGGAGGGTTGGTTCCAATGCCTAGTTATGGTGGTGTCTGTAGACTGGAGTGTGGTGTCTGAGGAAGTAAAGGTCCTTTTAGACGGGCCGATACTGATCATGAAAACAAGCGCCGATTGACGATACATCGTGATGCAAAGAGCAATCGTCGGTAATGTATGGGGGGGGGAAACAATCGTTACTACACCCAGACACCGCACCGATACGCCAGTCCAGCTGCCTCCGGGCACTGGACAATATTGCCGGAAGCAGATGGCTCCGACTACTGCATAGCGGCCGTTCGGCAGAACTGCAGCTCGGCCTCTATTCTTTGACCTGAGCCATCTGCTTCTGGCAGTGTTGTTCGGTGCCGGGAGGCAGCTGGAGTGGCGGATCAGTGCGAGGTCCGGGTGTCGGGCACGCACTCATCATATACTGATGACCTATCCAGTGGATAGGTCATTAGCTGTCAAAACGTGGAAAACCCCTTTAATACTGGCGTTTCATACACCAGTCCTATTAAACAGTTTGCTGGAGTAAGATGCAACACATTTATTAACAGGCGAACGACTCTTATTAAATGTGTCGCATCTTTTAGCTGCAACGCGGCCTGTCATCAGTACTTTCTACGTGCTGCGGCCTGCTGTAAGAGCCTGAGGGGATCCGGGAGGGAGAATCGGAGTGGTGAGGTAAATACATTTTTAAAATGTATTTTATTGTCTGATTGGGGGGGCAAACAGTCTCATTGGGGGGAGGTATGGGTCCGGCACGGACCTTTGCCTTGTTACGCCCCTCAGAGATAAATCTGGGCCGCACTATAAATATAGATTTCTGCTATAATTTACATCAGTTACTGGCGTAAATTATTGTAAAATTGTTGGCCATTTCTGCTAAGCCCCGCCCATTTTTTGGCCCAAAAAATTTCGACTTTTGTGAATTTTCTACGCTAGTAAACTGTTGTAGAAAGGTTAATATATTCCCCCCAAAGGCTACAGACCGTAATACAATATATATTTTTTTCGTTATCAACATTTTTTATTAGAAATTAAACAGAGCAGATAAAACATTTTCACAAAATTGCAAAAGTTTGCACGCAGTGCAATATAATAAAGTCAAACAGTAGAAATTGTTAGAGATATATGAACAATGGTAGGAGGTAGCCTCCCAAACAGTGAAGTAATAGGAAGTAAATAATAAAATCTAATGGTAAGTGACAGTACCATAACCATAACAGAAGTAGTGCAAAATTTAGGGAAACCAGTCCCAACACAAATAGCAATGACGGTTAAGTGCAGATTTTAACCCCTTAACCCGTTAGTGACCGGCCCATCGTGTTTCTACGTCAGTCACTAACGGGCCTTATTCCGATGCCATCATGGCCGGCCTTAGCTATGTGCGACACGTGCGGTCGCACAGGGCGCTGGCCGCCATGCTGTAAGGGGGGGCGCCAGTGGGTACAAGCCGACGAGAGGAGAAATTTTCCTTCCTCTTCACGGCTGTGCAGGGCCGCCATCAGGGGGGTATTACTGGTACTCCCGTCAGGGGCCTGGCCACATGGATGAAGAAAAGGGGCCCGCCGGGCTGCCGTCGCCCCCCCCTCGGACTTTTTCCCCCCCACCACAACGCTCACGGGCCCCCCCTCGCAACGCTCGCGCCCCGCCCCTAGCAACACCCGCGGCACCCCCCTAACAACGCCCACGGCACCCTCCTAGCAACGCCCGCGGCACCCCCTGCATACCTGTTGTAGCTTCACTGGACGGGGAAGATGCAGCATGTGCTGAAGCTCCGTGTGGAGATCCCGCTCCCCAGCTCCTCTACACTGCCGAACGGACCTGCAGGCTGGTGAGTATTTTACCCTATCCATCCTGCTTCCCATCCCCCTGACCCCGTTTGTAGTATGTATAAAGTTGATTAAAATGTTTTTTTTTGTTTTCCTAGCGTTTTTTTTTGCCGCGATTTTCGTAATCGCGGCAAAAATGGTGCAGTTTTGCCGCGATTATATAAAAATCGCGGCAAAACCGCGTGATTTGTGCCGCAATTACGAAAATTTCATAAAAAAAGGATACAAGACATGAAAAGTGCTGTTAGGCTATATTCTCACAGTGCGGTCAAATCACGTTTTTGCCGCGATTTAGCAAAAATTGTGGCAAAAAAATGGGATTTCACCGCACTGTGTAACTAGACTAAGGCCTTATTCAGATGGCCGCGTTCGGTCCGTGACATACGGAGCGTGTATCGGCCGTATTTCCCAGGCTGACCACAAGTCATGGAGCCGGACTCCTAGCATCATAGTTATCAGTGTTGCTGGGAGTCCCTGCCTCTCCACGGGAATACTATCCCATATTGTAATGATGCTTTCAGTACGGGACCGGGGACAGTATTCCGACGGGAAGGGAGGGACTATGATCATAGATGACTGTGATGCTAGAAACCCGGCTCCCTGAACTGTGGTCGGTCCGGGAAATATGGCCGATACACGCTCCGTATTTCACAAACCGAACATGGACGCCTGAATAAGGCCACTTACTTGCCTCCTATTTTTGGTGCGGATTGCGCACTGAAAATTCACTACAAATTACAATATAAGGCCTTATTCACACAAACGTGTTATACGTCCGTGCTACTAGTGTGATTTTCACGGCAATCGCACGGACTTATGTTAGTGAATGGGGCCGTTCAGACTGTCAGTGAATTTCACGCCGCGTGTGTCCGCTGTGTAAACTCACGACATGTCCTATACTTTGCCCGTGTTTCGCGCAGCACGCACACATTGAAGTCATTGGGTGCGTGCAAATCGCGCACGGCACACGGAAGCACTTCCGGGTGATACGCGTGATTCGCACTACAGTAGGTAAAGAAGAGAAGGGAAACCTAAAAGCCCCTCCTTCTTTACTGTGTTGTAACATCAAAACAGAGTGTCATAATGATGCCGGCTGCGCGAAAATCACGCAGCCACGCACCATATGCTGCTGACACACCGAACTTTTCCTCGCGCAAAACGCAGCGTTTTTGCGCGTGCAAAACGGACACGTTCGTGTGAATAAGGCCTAAGGCGATATTCAGACCAACGTGTGTGAAATCAGACGTGAAGAACGGCCGATTTGCAGCCGTTCGGGACCCGTTTTCACAGACTTGAGTCTATTGAGGGATCCGTGAAAACGCACAAAAATAGGACATGTCCTATTTTTTTACAGGCCCTTCACACGGTCTGTTAGAACAACGACCATGTGAATAACCCCATAGAAATACACGCAGCCGTGTGACGGCCATTAAAAAAACATCCTTCACACGGACGATTAACACGTTAGTCTGAATAAGCCCCAACTCATGTGAATGGGGTTTGTCAGAACGTCATGCACGTGCAGCATTTCACCCCACAAATAATTTTTTTTCAGCTTCCCAGTACATTATGCGGCACAATAAATGGTGCCATGAAAAACTACAACTTGTACCGCAAAAAACAAGCCCTCAAGTAAAAAAAATGATAGCTTTTGGAATGTGGAGAGGAAAAAACAAAAGTTAAAATCCAAAAAATGGCTGAGAAGGGAAGGGGTTAAATAAGCTGCATGCCTATTAGGCTATGTTCACACAATTCGCAAAAACATTCTGAAAATACGGAGATATTCAAGCGAAAACCGCTCCTGATTTTCAGAAGTTTTTTAAGCAAACTCGTTTTTTTCGCGGTGTTTTTTACGGCCATTTTTGGAGCTGTTTTTCTATAGAGTCAATGAAAAACGGCTCCAGAAACGTCTGAAGAAATGACCTGCACTTCTTTTTCGCGGCCGTTTTTTTACGCAGCCGTTTTTTTCTCATTGAAATCAATGGGCAGATGTTTGGAGGTGTTCTGTTCTGATATATCAGACGATTACGGACAGAAAAACGGCAGAAAATAAGCTGTGTGAACATAACCTAATGTTGCAGAATTGTAACGTATTTCATCCTTTACAATGTAAAGGGTTAATTTGCGGTAAATCCCCAGCAAATTCTGTAACGCACACATTGAGGAATTTGGTGCATAAAATCCGTATCAAAACCGCAGGTAATTCCGCAGGTAAAATCTGCACCTAATAGTGCGTTTTTTTAGGCTGGGTTCACACGTGGCGGAATTTCACTTAAATTCCGCTGCGGACACTCCGCAGCGTTAATCCGCAGCGGAGCCGTTTGTCCATTGACACACTTTAATTTAGCAGTGTTCGTTTAGACGAGGCGTAAAATTCCGCTGCGGAGCATAGGCTGCGGAGCGGAATTTGGTGTCCGCAGCATGCTCTGTCTGTTGCGGAGCAGTGGCGGACTCATGGCGGAATTTCTCCATTGACTTCAATGGAGATTCTAATTTCCGCAATGAAGTCCGCAGCTGTCATGCACATGTTATGTGTGCTGCGGATCCGTCTTGCTTTTTTAACTTGACATTTCTTCATTCTGGCTGGACCTATGTATTTCTAGGTCTACAGCCAGACTGAGGAAGTCAATGGGGCTCCCGTAATGACGGGAGCGTTGCTAGGAGACGTCAGTAAATAGTCACTGTCCAGGGTGCTGAAAGAGTTAAGCGATCGGCAGTAACTGTTTCTGCACCCGGGACAGTGACTACCGATCCCAATATACATGTATCTGTAAAAAAAAATGAAGTTCATACTTACCGAGAACTCCCTGCTTCTGTCTCCAGTCCGGCCTCCCAGGATGACGTTTCAGTCTAAGTGACGGCTACAGCCAATCACAGGCTAATAACAGGCTGCAGCGGTCACATGGACTGCCGCGTCATCCAGGGAGATCGGCCTGGATGCCGAAGGAGGGACGCGTCACCAAGACAACGGGCGGTAAGTATGAATTTCTTTGACTTTCACAAGGGAAAGTGCTGTCCCTTCTCTCTATCCTGCACTGAATAGGGAGAAGGGAAGTACTTTTACCGCAGTCCGCAGCAGCTAGTCCGCATCAATTTACTGCACATTTTGTGCAGATCCGCAGCAGAATCTGCAACGCAGATTCTGTGCGGCATTGATGCGGACAGTTGCGGAGGAAATCCGCCACGTGTGGTCATGCCCTTATACATTTTTAGGTGCGGTTTTTACTTTTTGATGTGGAAATAGGTGCAGGTTTTATGCTGCAGATTTTTTATTTATTTTTAAACTAGTCAGAAACAATTCGCAAGCGGAAACGCAATATAAAGTGACATGTAGCATATTTTCAAATACGCACCGCAGGTCAGTTTTTGTGCAGAAAATGCGACATGTAAATGAGATTTCTTGATCTCATTTACTTTGCTGGTCCTGTATTACACTGCAGATTTTCCGCACGAAAATACCCTCATGAGTGCCACAATTTCCGTTGCCCACCCCCGGTAATGGAGGGGGGCCCCAGACATCTTGGCTGTATGGGGCCCAGAAATTCCTGATGGCTGCCCTGTCTATAATAGACAGAGGTTGGCATAGGACGCCAGGGACATTGTTTGGCCTTTTCTGGAATGATTGATAAATCTGAATTACCCTGTATAGTAGTAAAAGTAATTGTTTGATAGCTGATTGCATCCTTTACGCGGCAAGAAAAATGGTCGCTTCCCGGCAGCACATCTACCTGTGTAAATAGGAGATGTGCTGCCAACAAGATTCAAAATGTAATACAACATATCCACAAGGCATACATATGCACCATTTTACATTGTTAATCCCCTAAGGTGACATGACTGTACTCATTATATATAGTACCAAAATGGAGAACACTGAGTCTAGAAGTCAAATATAAAATACTCATTTTTATTCCATCAATTCTAAAAGATTACATACAATATAAATTAAAAAATGAATCTACACAGATGAAAGAAGCATCGCCAAGCAAGAAGAATATTACATAGATATTCAATGTTGGTATATTACAAAATGCATGGTATGGAAAGCACAATATAAAAGTGCATAGTGCCGAGCAAATATCAAATGTTGTGCATCCTACGAAGGAAATATTTCTACAGAGACTGTCATTAGTCCCCAAAAGGATTAAATATATACTTTACACTGTAGTGCAACGCTGCTCTTAAAGTTCCCAACTCACAATATAAAGTGCGAAGTGCAAACAATTCCAATGATATAGAGCGACATACTAACCCGTCATGCTAAGTCTCGAGGTTGGTGTCCTGCCTGTTTTATCTGTGTAGATTCATTTTTTAATTCATATTGTATGTAATCTTTTAGAGTTAATGAAATAATAATTAGTATTTTATATTTGACTTATAGTGTTTCTATTTTGGTACAATATTCAAAATGTATAGTGACAAACAATCATATTAACAATCGTATTAACAATCGTTCAACCCCACACTTGTGATTATTGCTCTGTATTAATGGAGCAACTGAGTGCCGATTGATATGATGTATTGTTGCCCAGCGCTTGTATAACGGGCAGAATATCTGCTTGTGTAAAAGTAACTTTAGTGACAGCGGCAGGCCACAATATTGCAAGCAAGTAATTGTATTACTTTGTACAACAGCTGTATCTCTATAGTTAAAGTACATTTTTTGCAAAAAAATCTCCATGTAGCCCAAGCCTTATTCATACATTTCCAGGAGTAATAACATAGGTAGGGTACACCACAGAGTTCCAAAAAAGATGCTCTAAAATTGTTATCTCATAGGGAATACAAATATATACTAAAACAGACATGTCAAGAGAGCCAATAACTTTTTAAATCCTGTGACTAACAGGTGACATCTCCTCTTATTGGAGTTATTCTCCTTCCTTTTCCTTTGCAAGTATACATTAGCCAATGTCTGGTATAATGAAATTGCAGCTTGATTAGGAAATATGCGGAACCCTCCATCACCTCCATTGGGTCTGAGTTGTGGTCAATAATCCCATCGATGCAGAGCCTAAGAGCGGTGCAGAGCCTAAGAGAATCTGATTCTGGAACCAAATAATGTACTGGAAATTATCATGCATCTGCTGTTTAACATTCAGTGGCAACTGAGCAATAAAACTTCCCAGGTATCAAAAAAATGTTGTGTGCGTTGTTTTTTGTGGAGGGCAGTATCCGTCCAATCCATCTTTAGGAGGAAAGATAGTTTTTCCAAAAGGTTTGGGGCTCCCATTCTAATCAAGTTTGTAGTAATTGGGTTGATGTGTAAGAAGATTCTTTGTGCCAAAATATTTGTATTCTTGGGCAGGCACAGAGACAATGGAACAGGTTGGTGTCTGGGGTTGACGGTGGGTCAATATGCCTATCTGGAAGCCTTAGAGAGGTATGAGATATGTTTGGTGCCTAATGTTGTGTCTCATCTCCCTGAATCTTGTAGATGGTAAAAACTTATAGGCATAATCCTGAGCGTTTAATGTAGTGTTATAGAATAAGCTTGGAATATCTCATTTCCATTTCGTAAGTGTAGCTATAGAGTCAGCATCGTCCAAGTGTTTATGAAGCATATTCTATTGTCTAGTGATTTGACCTTTCTGGGCATCATGTTTGGAGAACCACCCCTATAGCACTGGATTCCATTCTAGATCTGTCCATTTAGGCAGGATGGTTTAAAGGTAACTGTTAGGGTATGTTCACACGCAGTGGTTTCAGACGTAATTTGGGCCGTTTACGCCTCGAATTACGACTAAAAAAACGGCTCCATTACGCCTCCAAACATCTGCCCATTGCTTGCAATGGGATTTACGGTGTTCTGTTCCCACAAGGTGTCATTTTACGCGTCGTTTTCAAAAGTTCAAAAGTTTTATCGGGCGTTATCTATTTGATTAGTTGTGGCTGATTAGGTGATGGGCACTTTGAGTGGCCATGGGCCCCACAGGAGCCTCAGGCCCCAGGCCCAAACCGGCCATATTATAATTCACCACTGTATGTTGTGCCCCCTCCACCCCTGACAAGCAGTTAGGGGTATAGATTGGTGGGAGCAATTAGTGCCTTTGTAGGACAATGGAAAGATACCCTCGTTTCCACATGCCTGTTCTACCAACAGGCTCTCTCTAAAATAGATAAATGTATCTTGATCTTATGGTTATAAACTGATTGTCTATTTTGGACAATCCCTTTTTGTTAGAAGGGTCCCAAAATCATAAGCTGACTACAGGGCGTCCAACTGCTGGGAATTACAGCGATCAGCAGTTAACAATGGAGGACTCCAGCAGCAAGTGTTATACACCCCTGTTCATGTAATGCCGGGTCCTCCAGAGTGACTGATGCTCCTTGTAGCTGCTATATGCTTCTAAACATCGAATCTCCCTCTGTTAAATTAGAGTTTGGACGCATTTTTTTAAAAGACTGTGGGGTAAAATTTACCAAACAAATTGCCCTAGGATTCTTGCGTAAAAAGTGGAGTACACGGCGTAGGCCAAATTTATTATATATTTTGGACACTTTATGCACCTCCCTTGAAGGGGCGTGGCTAAGAGGTGTAGGTAAAATGCACCAATTTTATGAACAGCGTGTGCCATTTTGTTTTGGTGCAAAATGTTGATGCAAAGTACAGCAGCTATACGTGACATTTTTATTTATTTAGTGCAATTTGAACCATTTTCACTGTCTTATAGAATTATTAATTTTATGACGTTATTAATAAATCCCTCCCGTTTTTTATTTTCAGTTTTGGCTCCTTACCATTGGTCGGGGTCCATTTGCAGCATATAAATACGGCCTTGCCATTTTTGGAAATAAAATCAAAAGCTTCAGTACTTTCCAGGATTCTGGGAACTTTCAGAGAATTACAGGTCACGTAGTTTGCATTGAAGCGGATTCACTTTGGGAGTTCACGGTAAAAAGGTCTTATGAGCTCTTGCCCCCCCCATAAAAATTCCAGTTGGTTTGATTCTGGTGACATGGACTACACATCCAATAAAGTATCATGATGCTCAGCATTCTGCTCCTTAGAACAGTACGCACTAAGAATTTTGGCAGACTAGAGCTAAAATAGCTGGCACATGAAAAACACCATTACCAAATGCTTTAAAGTAGATCTCTGTGTTTTGTAATTTTGTAGTTTTTATGTCCAAAATTCTGTGCAGATTAATTTCTCAATATATCTTTATAGCGGTTTCAACTTCGCTTTTCTGATACAGAGCTCCAAAACCCCTGCATAAACAAAGGTTTAAACATAACATGCTGGCAGCCTGCTGCCGCCACTAGAGGGAGCATTAGAGCTAACTACATACTGTATTATCATTGAGTTCAATGTATTAGGCCTTGTCCACACAGTGCAGATTTGATGCAGACTTTGCATGTGTTTTTTAAGTCAAAGCCAGGAATGGAACCTGAACAGAAGAAATGTATAAAGAAAGGCCTCATGGGTCTGCTCTCCTGGATCCAATTCTGGTTTTTAGCTTAAGAAATAAATGCAAAATCTGCATCAAATCTGCACTGTGTGAACAAGGCCTAACAGTACGCAGTTAGCTCCTAAGCTTTTTCTAGTGGTAGCTGGCTGCAGGTATCCAGCATATTATGTTTTAAATCTATGTCTATGCAAGAGATTTGGAGCTTTGCATCAGGAAAAACTGAGCTTAGAACCACTATAAAGAAAGAGATATAAATAAATGCCAGTTCAAAAATAAAAATTAAAAATCCCCCTATGGGATTAAAAAAATAAAATGAAAAAGTAATGAAAAAAATGTAATGTTAAATAAAAAAACTTTGTAAAAAAAAATACACACAAATGCACATTTATTACAATAAATAAACTTTATTAAATATAAGTCCCAAAACATAAAATAATACACACATATTTGGTATTGTCATGAACGTAACAACCTGCACAACAAATTTATGGTATCATTTATAATGATCAGTGATAAAAAAAAACAAATAAAAAATAAGCGGAAACACTTTTTTTTCTGCATTTTTTCCAAAATGAAAATGAATATAAATGTATTGATAATGTAAATGTACCAACATAAAGTACAACACGTCCTGCAAAAAAACACAATGTATCATACAACTACGTCAAACTAAAAAGAAAAAAGTTATGAGCGCCGGGATGCAAAAAAGAAACATAAAAAAATAGTTTTGTCCTCAAGCTCACAATTGGCTGCCTTTAAGGGGTTAAGGAAGTCTGGTCTGGGGTCTGTATTTATTTAGCGGGTCTTGTCGGGGGTCTGTATTTATTTAGAGGTCCCCGCTAAATGCATGTCAAAGATTCACAGTGAGCAATAAGAATTTAAGGTGAAGCAGCGCACGTACGAGCGCTGTGGTCCCTTCAAAACAGCTGTTTTATAAAATAGCTGAAATAATATGGAATTTGAACCCAGGATCATATGCTGGGGGGCGACCAGAAGGGCAACATATGGACTGGCGGCTCCCTAGGCGGGGTTACTGTGGCAGGCAGACAGGGCTGGCCACGGTAGGCGGACTTGCCCGCATTAAGAGGTTGGGTGCCAGGGGCACGTGGGTCCCGGCTCCTGGAGTGCAGTGCAGTGATGATATTGGGCTCCCCTTTGTTGTATATTAAATTTTGGTCAATAAAGTTGGCATAAGCCACAAAAATGTTTTATGATGAAATGCTGTGTATGTTTTTTTTATTTTGGGATTAGGAGTAATGGAGTCTCTAGGGTTTAGCATGGGCGATCCTTACTGTATATGACATCATTGGAGCAGTCTGCATAGTATAAGGGCAGCAATGTTTACACATCATGAATCCAGCAGTATATATTATATATACTACATGCTTACTGTTGTTATATTACTAGAGGTAAAGGAACTGTGGATGTGGAACAACATGGGCAATGCCTGTCCTTCTGGGGTGTGTAACACTGTAATATTTAGAAATAAGATTAATGTTTTAGTATACATCCCGGCTCCACCAACACAACAGATTTTTGTGAGGCCATTTAGTGTTGTGTTCTGGGGTCCTATATTTTCCATGTATGCCCCGTCATGAGTTTATTGTGGGCACTACTATGCTTTGCCACGCCCACATTGCCTGTCCCTACTTCTAGCTACAGTTTAGATTGCTGTGCCCCACCCACATACAGTTCCGTTGCTCCGCCCACTGAATGTCACTATAGACTAGTTGCTTGGCAACAGACTTCTTAAGATAAGATTCCATGTGATTTTCTCAGTCTTATCTATTCCAAAACCATGGAGAAGGTAAATAACCTAATCCTCCAGCCCCACCCCCTGTAATACATGAAACCCAGGGGAAATGATGTCATTTGCTCCATGTATACCCTCATCTATACCACAATTTCTACATTATTTCAGAAAATGTATTAGCCGTAGCAAAACTATGAAGATTGCATCGGCAGATGTTTCTTGTAATTGTTCCTAGGAACACGTGCTGTAAGGCAATAGTGCTGAGCACTGATCCACCATACTTTATACTCCTTACCATTATATCAAGTATTGTCTAGTTTTAACCCTTTCACTTCCTAACCTCATTATTGGTTCCCCTCAAGTAAATAGATTTTTAGTCTGAGACTAGATCTTAAGTTTAAACTTCATTTTATCTTCAGATAAGAAAACTTTGTCCGGAAGGATTTCTCTGGAACGATGAGAAAAAGGCACTTGAGTTCTCAAGGTAAGAACAGACTCCACAGTCTCCAGGATTTCTGTTTCAGACAGTAGAAAGATTCAATAAAGATTATTAGCTCTCATTCTCTATTATTTTTATTCAGTTAATAGGTTTATATTAGGTATTTGCTTTGAGGCAATTTTCTAATTTATGTCTCAGCTAAAGTGTCTTCAAAGATGGAGCTCCCCTTTAACCCCTTCCCAACTTCCACCGTATATTTATAATGGAGGCCAGGTGGGGTGGTGTATTGCAGGCTCACGAGCTGAGCACACTTCATAAAATGAGCGTGATGGCTGTATGTTACACCCAAATCTTTACAGTAACTAACAGGATCCCGCTCGCTTAACCCCTTAGATGCCAGGGTCAATAGCAACCGCTACATCTAAGCCATTAGAATAAGGGGGCGTCCCCTCCGATTTCTTTTTGCCCCCTCTTGATGAAAAAGCGGGGTGCTAATGATTGTTATATCAGCCTATGGGCCTAATGAAGGCCCCAAGACCTGACATTTTTGTTTTCCTATAAATACGAGCCTGAAAAGAACATAATGTGCTGCAATACAGTAACATTGCAGTATATCATGGACGCGATCCAAACATCACTGGTTCAAGCCCTCTAGGGGGACCAATACAAAAAAGTTAAATAAAGGTTTTCTTATATACATAAAAAAAATTAAGAGTTTAAAAAACTTCCCTTTACCAATTTTCCTCCAAAAGCAATGTAAAAAAAATTAATATAACCGGTATCGCTGCGTCTGTAAAAGTATTTAACCTGCACCGTGAACGCAGTAAAACAAGAAAACAAAAACGACTGAATCGCTGCTTTTTGTTCATCTCATCTCCCACAAAAATTGAAATAAAAACTGATCAAAAGGTTTTATGTACCAACAAAAACTGGAGCTCATCCTGCAAAAAAACATGCCCTTTTAGGCTATGTTCACACGGGGTATTTTGCAAAGTTTTTTGACGCGGAAACCGCGTCGCAAAACTCGGCAAAAACGGCCCGAGAACGCCTCCCATTGATTTCAATGGGAGGCGTCGGCGTCTTTTTCCCGCGAGCAGTAAAACTGCCTCGCGGGAAAAAGAAGCGACATGCCCTATCTTCGGGCGCTTCCGCCTCTGACCTCCCATTGACTTCAATGGGAGGCAGGAGAAAGCGTATTTCTCGCTGTTTTATGCCCGCGGCGCTCAATGGCCGCGGGCGAAAAACGGCGCGATAATCGCCGTGAAAATCGGCGTGCAGGGAGAGGAATATCTGCCTCAAAGTTCCAAACGGAATTTTGAGGCAGATATTCCTCCCCCAAAATACTCCGTGTGAACATAGCCTTAGCTGCTCAATTGACGGAAAGATAAAAACGTTATGGCTCTCAAAATATGGTGACACAAATTTTTTTTATTTTGAACAATTCCGTTTTTTGTTTTTTTTAAAAGCAGTAAAACATAAAAACAACTATATCATTTTGGTTTTGCCGTAATCGTACTGACCTGCAGAATAAATTTAAGATGTCAATTTTACTGCATGGAGAACGCTGTAAACATGAAACCCAAAAAGCAATGGAGGAATCACAGGTCTTTTTTTTCCCCCTTTCTACTCCACAAAGACGTTTTTTTCCAGTTTCCCAGTACATCATATCGTATAATAAATGGTGCCTAAAAACCTACAATTCGTCCCGCAAAAAACAAGCCCTAATACGGCTATATCGATAGGAAAATCAAAAACTTATGGCTTTTCGAAATTGGGGAGGAAAAAACAAAAATGGAAAAAATGAGAAGTGGCTGTGGAGGAAAGGGGTTAATGGTACTTGTTATTTGCTTGGTTGGCTTGGGAATGTCCCGGTTTCTCAGTATGGATGATCTATATATTACAGGAATTTCACTTTTCTATTAGATGTCATTTATTACATGTCACTGGCAGAAAGTACAAGAAAGTTCCTTTAATCTGTAATGAGGGTCCGGCATCCTTCATCAATACATTTATGGTGGGAATTATTCTCCAAGATAATAAGTCACTAGTGCTCCCTAGGTTAACCATTTATGACCCCTAGCAGACATGTCAGGGGCACTTAAAATTCCGGTACTCTTGACCAGGATGACAAGGCAGCCTATAGTCCTCAGTCTGCAGGTCGAGACTCTTAAAGACACTTCAGAGTTCATATAGGTCTGTTCTAGCAATAAACGCTTACATCAGATGCTTATATAGTCTCTTATAGATACCTGTAAAACTCTTCTCTTATACTATTACTTTAGGTACAGCAATGTGCAGATGAAAAAGATGCCCCCTCTCAGCAGCAGCAAATTCATGGGCTCCAAGGAGACCCTGATGACGGTGAAGTCAGTCCGGCTTCAGGGGAAACCGTCAGACAGGTAGTTACATAAGGTCGTCATACATAAATGCAACAAACAGAAATCTACAGCGGATTATTGGAGATGTATCATCAGATACTGCAGTTGGATTAGCGGAGTAAAGGTCCTTTTACACGGGCAGATTACCTGCCGGCTACAAGCACTGATAATAATATGTTGATCTGCGCTCTTTTAAAACATTTAAATAAATCAAACATCGTGTGGTATGAACAAGCGTTGATACAATATACAATACTTCATCCCCATACAGTTTCCATTTTGTCGGTAGCACATCTCTTGTTTCCACAGGAAGATGTGCTGCCAACAAATGATGATTCTTTTGACTGCATAAAAGATGCGATCAGCCAACAACAACAAGCGTTTGCTGGTTTGTTAGCTGATCGCTGCCATTTTTACACTGGGCAATGATCGGTCGTTCAGCCGATCATCTGCCCATGTAGAAAGCCCTTAACAAAGTTTACACTTTCTTTCTTGTTACATTCAGAGGGCTTAAAGGGGTTTCAATTGATGGACTATCGTCAGGATAGGCCATCAATATGTGATCCGTAGGGATCCGACACCTGGCACCTGCACCAATTCACAGTACGAGCAGTGGGCCCTGCGGCGCCTTCAAAACGGCTGATCGGTGGGGGTGCCGGGAGTCGGACCCTGACAGATCACATATTGATGGCCTATACTGAGAATAGGCCATTCATTTTATGGGACTGGAAACCCCCTTTAAGCCTAGTCTGACACTAGTGCTACTCACACAACTGATGGGATGTAACAGTTTAGGCAATCCTAAATATTCAGCTTTAGTTACATAATACTGGACAAGTATTTTAAGCTGCAGAATGTCACCACAAGGGTTATTCAGGGTTCTTTTCAGGGCCAGATTAAGATTGGTGGGATCCCCAATCCCACCGCTGGGACCCAGTCCCCTACTTACCCTGTGTCACGCCACCACCACATCTAGGTGATGCTTATATAGTCTCTTATAAATACCTGTAAAACTCTTCTCTTATACTGTTACTTTAGGTACAGCAATGTGCAGTTGAGCAAGCTGCCCCCCCTCAGCAGCAATAGCAGCAGCAGCAGCAGCAGCAAATTAATGGGCCCCAAGCAGACCCTGATGACGGGAAAGTCAGTCCCACTTGAGGAGACCCCGTCGGGCAGGTAATTTGAGTACAGTCATACATAAATGCAACAAACAGAAATCTACATTGGATTATTAGGAGTTGTAACATCAGATACTGCAGCTTGTAAAAGTGTATATGTGTTATAGCTGAGAAATCACATTCTATGTATAATTCACTTAGTCTTAAAGAGACAGTAAGAGATTATTTTACTATTATACTCTTACGTTAGATGGGGACCAGGAGATAAATCTCCTGAAAAGACCCTTCCATTGAAGAGGAAACCTGAACTGGAGAATCTGAAAGATGTCAAGAGTGAGTATTATCCATGTGACTTATGCACCATGTGTCTGTTCCATCAAGACTTTGTTGAGGGGACAAGTGTATTTCCCTGAAACCCGTAAAAGACCCATTAATTTTCTATCAATTAACTGGGTAAACAGCAGATCCATCTTACTTGTCCATTCTCTTCCAGGAATGGCTTTAACCTTGATGGAAGAACAGGAACGTCTGTGTTTCACATGTGATTTTGCCTCCGTCTTCGGGTATGTCGCTTCTACAAAACTGGCAAAATATTCTATTCCCATTGACCTATAGATCAGTGCAGGGCGGACACAAACAGCAGAGGGCTCCTGTGCAGGAACAATATTTGGGCCCCTTGTTCTTCGATTTTTTTTTATATGGCTACTAGGCCCTCTTACCTACTCGGCCCCTGTGCAGCTACACAGGTCACAAAAAGTAAGTCCACCCCTGGATCAGCGATCCTGAGAACCTTAGAATAGTTATCCGGGAGTATTTAAAATACAGTAGGGCAGGCAATGGTATAAAATAATAAACTAGCAGGTATTCAACCTCTACAGTGCCCCACCCCCCCCCCCCGCTCCAGCACTGAGGTCCTGTTCTTCACCGCTTTAATCCGGGAAGCTCCTGCAGCAGTCACGTGCTGCTCATTAGTAAAGGCTGAGGCAAATGATTGGCTGCAGCTGCACATGAACGATGAACAGCATGTGACTGCTGCAGGAGCTTCTGGGACTGGAGCGGTCGAGAACAGGACCATAGTGCCGGAGGGAATGTTACTTCAGTGGTTGAGTAACTGATAGTTTATTATTTTATACCATCCCCTGCCCTGCTTCCTTTTATGAAGGATTGGTTGAAATCAAGCCTATTCCCCTTTTGAAAGATATTATTGTAATTGTTTTTGGCAATAAACCTCAGAGGAGTATTTTTGAGCTTACTAGCAATGTATGTGTCTCTTACTTCTCTCCGATATATATATATATATATATATATGATCTGGATCTGGATAAATTCCCGCAGTGAGTGTCTGTTGGAACACTCGTCTAAAATTTCACTCTACTATATTTTTAGCCATAACTTGCTCAACAGATCTCATCAGTGACATAAAAGATCCAAGAATATGAGGTGGAGTCTTGTTTTAGGGTTCTCTTCATATTATTACTTGGTGTATGGGCTACCCGAGACATTCCCACCTCAGCTTTATCCACTCAGAATAAGAAGTGTGTGTACAGAACCCCCAGATAACTTTTCCACTGTTCCTTGGACTGTATGGCTGGTGAGGGGCGGTAATGGGACAGAAACAATTGTTGTAATTATGATTTAGGGTTGACGGTGAAATCTGCAGTGACCGATGGTTGACTGACTGTGTTGTAGAGGGGCGACCTCTGACTTCCCATACCAAAGACCATCCTGATTGGTTACTATGGACAAAACCTCCTCTTTCTGTCATCACTGGTTCTCAAAAATTAGGTTCTTCATATTTAGTGTCTTACATCAACTATTTTAATTTTTATTTAGATCCAAGGAACTTGATGATTTCCTAGTGGCTGTGAATTATTACATGTATTGTTTTCTAATGAAACAATCACAAGACAAAAGGCCAAAATCTCTACTGCCGTAAGTGTTTGTCACGTTCACAAGTAACAGGTTGCTGCAGATTTTCTGTCCGGATTTGCAGTAGCAGCAAAGTAGATGAGATTTTTTAGAAATCTGATCTACATGCTGCTGACATTTTCTGCACAGAAATTGATTTTCGATGCTTATTTATAAATGTGCAGCATGTCAACTTCTGCTGTGGAAGTGCACATGTTTGTTGCTGTTTACCCGATTAAATTCAATGGGGAAGAAGAAATTCGCAAGTAAATCCTAGTGTTGCACATGTTGCTGTGGATTACCTGTGGATTCGCAGCAAAATGTGCAAGTTTAGATACTTCAATATGTTAAAAAATTATATATTTTCATCTCCTGTAGTAATGCTTTCCTGTCCCCGTTGGTCTGTGTACATCCGGCCTCTAGCGATGACGTGTCGTGACGACACGTAACTGCTGCAGCCAATCACAGGCTGCGGCAGTCACATGTGACAACTCTGGAAGGAGGGTCTACAAAGACCGGCAGAAAAGCGTTGCCAAGGGAGCGCCAGGGGAAGTAATTGTAGTAGCATTGGACACCCACAGCAGGGAGATCCACATGATTTGGTGCGGATTTGCCACTGCAGATTTCCCTACAATTGTCAGCAGATTTGCTGCAGAAATCTTCTACGTGTGAACTTATCCCAAAAATCTGGTCATGTAGAGCTGAATTATTTGAAAATGTCACCAAAAAAAAAAGGGGAAGAGATCCTATTATCCATAATGCTGGGATGGATCCTCACCCCCTCTATAAAGGCTTTTCTTACAATGCTGCTTGTTTGTGTTTCTCGGAGGCGGAGACCTCCAGAAAAACTGGCAGAGAAGTCAGATCTGGAGAAGAGATCGGAAGCAGCACTGAGACATCTCACTGTCAGATACTCTGCCCTTAATATTGGACAAGAAATAAAGGAGCAGCACCACATGGCATTTGAAAAGTATGTTATCTTTTGAGAATTTATTCAAAATGTGGTGTCTTATGTTTTGCCATTTAGGAATATATTCACACAGTGCGGTTTTGCTACGTTTTCTTACTGCGTGGACAAAAAACACATTTTTCGGCCACCTGGCAAAAAAACTATGCAAAACAGCACTGTGTGAAGACACTCTAATGATTAGACTATAGAATAGTAATAATGTTAATATCAGAACTGTTCCCTATACAAGAGGGGGGGGGGGAGTACCGGGACCCAATAAAAAAAATCTTGCACAGCTGTGAAGAATTTCAAATTTGTTACATTTACTCATAAAACACAGGCTTTCCAATTATGATGGCCTGTAATCAGGGCCGGCCTTAGGGGTGTGCAACCTGTGCAAGTGCACAGGGTGCTACACCGTCCCAGCATGCAGGGGGCGCCACTGGGTTCTGCCTCTGCTCTATCCTCTGCTCCTCCTTACACATGAAGGAAACAAGAGCAGAGGAGGAAGCTCCGCCCACAGCCCATCCTGCAAGAAGCCTGTGAGTCTGTGTCACGAAGGGTCTGTGGACTTACTGGGCCGTACCTCCTAGGCGGTAAGGCAGCTGGCCTACAGAGTGCAGGTGAATGTCTATAGTTCGTATAGGTACCTGTGGCAGCTCAGACAGCAGCAAGGCAGGCTCGGCTAGGAATAGGCAGCAGTGTCAGACGTCAGGCGAGGTGAAGCAGGTCAGACATGGATACAGCACAACACGACTTTGGCACAGCACAGTGCTCGACCAGGGTGGTTTGAAATGCTAGGGACAGGAACAGGAACAAGTACAGGAACTGGAACAGGTACAGGAAAAGGTAACACACTAGGAGGCCATCACATAGACAAACTGGGGAACAACAACAGCGCTCAGGCATCGAAGCAGGGGGCTGGACCCCTCTTATAGTCCAGGGTACCCACGGGTTAAAGTTCGTCAAAAGGTCCGGTGCGCACGCTGCCCCTTTAAGAGCGGGCACGAGCGTGCGTGTGCACTCTACGGGATCCGGCTGAGGTGAGTGAATGCGAGCACTGGCGTCTCCTGAGGAGGAGGCTGGGGCCAGCGCTTGCTGACTTGTGGCTGCGGCTGTCAGGAGGGGACTGGAGCTGACAGCCCGCAGCCACGGACATTACAGCCTGTCAGCAAGGAGAGATGGTAATTGTCTATGTGTGTATATGTGTCTCTGTGTTTGTGTGTGTATATGTTCCAGTATGTGTATATATGTTTCTGTTGGTGTGTATATATGTATGCCTCTGTGTGTTTTTATATATGTGTGGGTATAGTTATCAGAGTGTGTTATCTGTGGTGTTACATAGGACTGCAGTTAACATCTACTACATTATCTGTACTCAGAGAGTTATTACTGTGTTATCTGTGGTGTTACATAGGACTGCAAGTAACATCTACTACATTATCTGTATTCAGAGAGTTATTACTGTGTTATCGGTGGTATTACATAGGACTGCAGGTAACCTATACTACATTATCTGTACTCAGAGAGTTATCACTGTGTTATCTGTAGTATTACATAGGACTGCAGGTAACATATACTACATTATCCGTACAGTGTATATATGTGCCTGTGTGGGTGTATATGGGTCTGAATGTGAATGTATCTTTGTGCTTGTATATATGTGCCTTTAATGTATTTGTATATGTTCCTGTCTGTGTAATTATGTGCCTGTGTGTCTGTATTTATGTGCCTGTATCTGTCAATGTCATGCTGTCACTGGCTGCCGTAATGTCCTCATGGGCGCTCTGCCCCTTGCAGTGTTGCTATGGGTCACACACGTTTCTGGTCATACCTCAAAACTCAGAGCTCATTGTATTTTTCCTGTCTTCGTGTTCCAGGAGCAAAGCATCAGCTACAAGGAGGCTCCGCAGATTCTTTGAGGTAACGGCATTGAATTTATATTCTAAGATATGTTGAACTGAGGTCGTCACGTTCTGCTGGGGACAAGGCGCTGGCGCTTTCCTTATTTCTTACATCGAGTGTGTTTGTTTCTTTGCAGTGTTTATACAGCTTCAGTGTCAAAGTGGCTTGGGTGACTCTGAAGCGTAAAAAGCTGGAGTCTATAGAGAAGGAGCTGCACAGGATATTCTGGACAGTACTTTCCCACACCAAACTGGAACCAATGAGGAACGTGTTTGAATATAGGAAGAAGACAACACCATCTGCAGAAGAGAGGTACAACACATTATTGCTGAACGTTGGTCAAGAAATAGTCCTAGCTTAGGGCCCCCCCAGAGCAGTATTGATAGGGGCATTCATGTTACGAATTTATTGCTGGTTCATTTAATTATTATATTTTTGTTAGGTGGTTTGGTCCCCCCCCTTCTTTTCCCTTATAACTTGCAGTTGGTACTTACCTACCTTTTCCAGAAGATTCTGATATTCTGCCCAGCACCAGGTTACTGTCGCTGATTGGTTGTCTAATTACTGGGGAGATTCTTGGAAGCGTCTATTCTTCTGCCCAGCACCTGGACTTTGTCGCTGATTGGCCGTTCAGTCTGAAGGCGGGAAGATTTTGCTTTAAAAAACCCAGCTTTCCCGCTGTTTCTGTCAGTTCCAGATTTCCTAGGACCAGGGTCCCCACTCTCCCTCCCAATTTATTTAATTTCTGCTTGTCGCAATGTCTTATTGATGGGGTTTTTGTCTTCCAGCTATTGCTGGGTGGATTGAGTTTTAAACTGGTTTATTATTATTATTGTGATTTTTAATTTATAATGGTTTTAATTATTTATTTGGTTCAAGTATTTATCTTATTGATTCAAGTATCAATATCTTTTGGTAACCCTTAATAAAAACATTGCGGCCTTTTTTATCCACATATTTTGTCTGGGGTCTTTAATTCTGTTATATTAATGTATGAATTTGGGCCTTGTGCCATCATGTTTCGCAGTAAGAGATCCCATCTATGCAGTCCAAGATTTTAATGTTTTCCCGGGAGTCCCCTTGCCTTTTCCACAGAGTGGGCATTGTTTGGCGCTATTTGGGCACTATCAGAATATGTGAATAAGTATGGCATCTCGGAACGGTTTTCCACTATGCGGGCAAGGTTTGATTATGTAGGCTAGTATAACACTGTTGACACTGGTATGATGGTGGCACCATTTGGGCCCATTACGGTGCTACATAGGTATTGCATAATTATGTGGGCACAGTATGGCAGTTTGGGCAGTATTTTGAACTGTGTAAGCAAGTATGACACTGTGTGGGTACTGTTTGGCTTTATGAGGCACTATGTTTTGGCAAAATAGAAGACATTAGCCAATGTATAGCCCTAACTTGGCACTTTATGTACTAGCTGCAGTGTGTGGACTTGATGGGCACTATCTGGTCAGTTGTTTCCCATTTAATCTGGGCACTGTGCAGCACTCTCTGTCCAGGTACTATGTGGCACTGTATTCATATATAAATATGGTAGTTACTAGGAAGGGCCACATTTTAAGAGACTTGCCATGGGACATTAAACAAACTGCAAAGTGCTCTCCCTTTTTTCTTTATCAGAAATGTGTGGGTGGGGGGGGGGGGGTTATGCAAGACTGTGATAGGTTCGGGTATAGAAGTAATATCCCACATATGGATTGTGTATGTGCCAAGCATGTGAAAGCAGATACGAGCTCTTCACCTCATACTCTTTTCTGTTCTGTCTCCAGTCTCGGCATAATAGGAGCGCCATCAAGGATGTTCAACCTACAGGATTTAGCAACTAAAAAACCTGGTTGGAAGAAGAAGATCTCAGAGAATCGCACCTAGTGAGCCACAGAGGCAAATGACTATTACTACCGGACATGGATTTTATATGGACATGACAAGATTTACTATATATGGACTTTTTACCGGATTTGACAATTACAATCGGATATGACTTATACTACTGGATATGACTTATACTATCGGATATGACTTATACTACCGGATATGACTTATACTACCGGATATGATTTATACTACCGGATATGACTTATACTACCGGATATGACTTTTTACTGAATATGGAATTTCAACTATGATTTGGGTCATCACCACCAGCAGAGCAATCTAAGCCAACCCTCCACCAGCAGAGCAGACTGTGTTATAATACCACCAGCAGAGCAAACTGTGCATCCATCACACCAATAAAGCGGCTATGTCACCATCACACCAGTAGCGACGCATTTCCAACAGTCTACTGGCTACGCTGACATTGTCACCAGTCGGCTAATAACATCCAACTTTAAGCACAATTCAATTTGTGTGTCTAATTATTTATCTTAGTTTGCTTTTGGCCATTGAATTTACTCTTTCACAAGATCAGTACATTTCTCCCCTGCTGCTGTGATTATCCCCATGACCTGACTGATTCGGGTGTGTTCACACATTGAAGTCATATTATAATTTTTTTCGGTGTTTTCTTCAACAATTGCAGCAAAATGCCGCAGTTGGGCAGCGCTTTAGTGAAAATCATGCCAATAATCGCAGGAGTATCGTCGGCAGCGAGATCACACAGTCAAGTCGTCCTTGTCTGCCTAGAACTGATGAGTGAGAAAGTGCGTGCTCGCACGCATGTGCGCAAAGCTACGAAGTCACTGCCGACAATACTCCCACCGCCACATCACAGAAGAAGAATTCACATTCTTTGTCTCAACTTCTGCTACGTGGCGGCGGCTTTTGTCAAACAATGGGGGAAGCCGCTGTGACACTGTCCATAGCTGATTGGACAGTATCACAGTGATAAGTAACACACCCCATTGACTGTTCAGGGGGTTGTTTACATATTGGGCGCCAAATATAACGGCACCGATATCTAAATAACGGAGGAGGATAGAAAAAAAACGTAAAGTAAGAGAAGGTTTGTGCAGCACTGCCTATTACCTTCTGCACTCATATTCACATGTATGGGCAGGTGAAAGGTTCTCTTTAAAGATTTTAGACTTTCTCCAGTCTTGGCCTAATAGGAGCGCTAATGAGGATATTCTATTCCAGTATTTGACACCTAAAGAACCTGGTGAGAAGAAGGAAGATCTCAGAGAATCGCACCTAGTGAGCCACAGGGGCAAACACATGTTTATACTGGATATGGACATTAGACAAACATGACATTTTTTTTTACTGGATATGGACTTTTTATTGGATTTTACAAATAGTATCGGATATGACTTTTGATAGTGGATATACATTTTTTTTACTGAAAATGGACTTATAAATATTATTTGAGAAAATAAATTGGTCAACTCTCTACCAGCAAAGTAGGCTAAGCCACCCTTCCACCAGCGGAGCAGACTTTGTTACCACCCCACCAGCAGAGCAGACCGTGTCTCCATCACCCTAATAGAGTAGGTTATGTCACCACTTATACAGCAGCGCACACATTTCCAGCAATCTACTGGCTATGCTGACATTGTCACCAGTCGGCTAATATCATCCAGCTTTAAGCACAATTCAATTGCTTTTTGGCCATTGAAGTCACTCTTTCATAAGATCAGCACATTTCTTCCCTGCTGCTGTGATTATTCCCATGACCTTACTGATTTGGGTGGTAAATTGCTGCAAAATTACCCTGTATAGTAGTAAAAGCAATTGTTTGATAGCTGATTGCATCCTTTACGCAGCAAGAAAAATGGTCGCTTCCCGGCAGCACATCTACCTGTGTAAATAGGAGATGTGCTGCCAACAAGATTCAAAATGTAATACAACATATCCACAAGGCCAGGGCCGCCATCAGGGGGGTATTAGGGGTACTGGTGTGAGGGGCCCGGCCAAACCTAATTGAAAGGGGGGCCCGGCAACTGCCGCGACTTGCCATTAGTAGAAAAAAACGGGCCCCTGCAATGGGGCCCATTTTTTTCACCACAGAATGTCGTGAGCTGCGGGCCCCCCTCTTGTCATGGGGGCCGTCGAACCGCCCGCCCGCGCGCGCGCGACCGATCGCGCGCACAAAGGAAATCCCGCCCGTGCGCACTCACAAGCGTCCGCGAGCACGCACCCACGAAAGCCCGCACTCGAGACCGCCCGCGAACGAAGCGCGCGCAGCCGCGGACACACACATGGACACAACTTACCTGGAGCCTGGCTGGAGGTGAAGGACTGGACGTCTGGACCGAAGACATCATCTGAAGAAGACTGGAGTGGGAGCAGCTCTTCAGACACAGTGAGTAAAGTGTCTGAAAGTGCTGTTTATGTATGGCCCTGTTCACACAGAGTATTTTGCAGGCAGAAAAAATTCCTTACAGAATTTTGAGGCAGATTTTGACCTGCCCACACTATCTTGCCGCTTTTTTTGCTGCGTTTTTTGCCAGCGGCGATTGAGGACAGCAGACAAAAACGCAGCGAAAAATGCATTTTCTGCCTCCCATTGATTTCGATGGGAGGTCAGAGGCGGAACCGCGGCAAGAAAGGACGTGCTGCTTTTCCTTTTTTCCGCGACTGGCTCCCATTGATTTCAGATTAAATCAATTGGAGGCGGTTTTGGAAGTTTTTTGGTGCTGATTCTGACGCAGTGTCCGAGTCAATATCAAGGCCCAAAAACTCTGTGAACTGGGCCTTATTGTTAGGGCTTATTCAGACGAACGTGTAATACGTCCGTGCAACGCGCGTGATTTTCACTGCACCAAATAAGCGGTCACATGGGATGAAACGTCATGACAGGAGGCCGAGCTGCGCTAAGAATAGAGGATCGCGTCACCAGGACTACGGCCGGGGTAAGTCTAAACTTTTTTATAAATTTAAAAAAGTGCCTTTTTTTTTCTTCTCATTTGTGATTTTTGCGGCAGAACCGCAGCATTTCCGCAACAGAGGAGCAGCGATTCCACAGAATACATTGACATGCTGCGACTTAAAAAGCCACACTGCAGGTCCATTTTTTTTTGCAGCGTGTGGATGAGATTTGTTCAAATCTCATCCACTCGGCTGCGACTGTGATACGCTGCGGATGTTCCACAATAAAATGTGTTGCATAAAATCCGCAGTGTTCATGCCTAGTGCGTTCCTACCCTAAGGGGGGATTCACACGAGCGTGATTTGGCAGCGTGTAGGGCGCGTGGTTTTCGCGCGGCACGCAATGCCCTATAGAAGTCTATGGGGCAGTACACACAGTCCGTGTATTTTGCGCAGCGTTTGCTCGCTGCGCAAAATACGCGACAGGTTCAATAACTCTGCGTATTTCACGCATCACGCACCCATTGAAGTCAATGGGTGCGTGAAAACCACGCATGTCGCACGGAAGCACTTCCGTGCGAACTGCGTGTTTGCGCAACAGCTGTCAAAAGGATGAATGGAAACAGAAAAGCACCACGTGCTTTTCTGTTTCCAAGCATCCAAACGGAGTGTCTTTGCGAGGAGCGAACCCCGACAACCGAAGCTAACTTCACCGGGTTCGGCCAAACTCGTTTTGGCCGAACCCGGCCAAAAAATTTCCGGTCCGCGACGTCGGGAGACATTCACTGTGCATGGTGCTGAAAGAGTTAAACTGTTTCAGCACCATGGACAGTGACTTGTGATCCCAAAATACATGAACCTGTAAAAAAAAAACGAAGTTCTAACTTACCGATTACTCCTGTCTCCTTCCTGCAGTCCGACCTCCCGGGATGACACTTCAGTTCAAGTGACAGCTCCAGCCAATCACAGGCCAAGCACAGGCTGCAGCCAATCACAGGCTGCAGCGGTCACTTGGACTGCCGCGTCATCCAGGGAGGTGGGGCCCGATGTCAAGAGAGGCGCGTCACCATGGACGCGTCACCAAGGACGCGTCACCAAGGCAACGGCCGGGAAGTTCTCGGTAAGTAGGAACTTTATCTTTTTTTTTACATGTTTTTCGCTGTTGTGTTCGGCATTCACTGTCGAGGGTGCTGAAAGATTTAGCTCTTTCAGCACCTTGGACAGTGACGGGCATCGACAAGCCTCATCTCTATGATGCCGGCTGCGCGAAAATCACGCAGCCGCGCATCAGACACGCATGACACACGCAGCTGTCAAATGGTTTTTGCGCTCGCAAAACGCCACGTTGTTTACGTGCGCAAAAACGCAACGTTCGTGTGAATCTGCCCTAACGCCGGATTTACACGAGCGTGCGTTTTGCAAAAGGTCCATAACAGCTCCGTGTGTCAGCAGCGCATGATGCACGGCTGCGTGATTTTCGCGCAGCCGCCATCATTATGACACTCTGTTTGTAGCACGTGGTACTTTTCTGTTTTCATTCATAGTTTATACGGCTGCGGAAGTTTTGGGCAGGATTTTCACGCACCCATTGAGTTCAATGGGTGCGTGATGCGCGAACAATGCACAAATATCGGACATGTGGTGAGTTTTACGCAGCGGACTCACGCTGCGTGAAAATCACTGACAGTCTGCACAGCCCCATAGAGTAACATAGGTCCGTGCGAGGCGCGTGAAAATCACGCGCGTTGCACGGACGTATTACATGTTCGTCTGAATAAGCCCTAACAATAAGGCCCAGTTCACAGAGTTTTTGGGCCTTGATATTGACTCGGACACTGCGTCAGAATCAGCACCAAAAAACGTCCAAAACCGCCTCCCATTGATTTAATCTGAAATCAATGGGAGTCAGTCGCGGAAAAAAGAAAAAGCAGCACGTCCTTTCTTGCCGCGGTTCTGCCTCTGACCTCCCATTGAAATCAATGGGAGGCAGAAAATGCATTTTTCGCTGCGTTTTTTGTCTGCTGTCCTCAATCGCCAGCGGGCAAAAAACGCGGCAAGATAGTGTGGGCAGGTCAAAATCTGCCTAAAAATTCGGTGCGCGATTCCAGGCGGTCGCCAGGGCGCATGCGCGATCGGTCGCACGGGCAGCGGTGTTTGACGGCCCCCATGACGACCCCCATGCTACCCAGGGCCGTCATCAGGGGGGGTATTAGGGGTACTGATGTGAGAGGCCCGGCCAAACCTAATTGAAAGGAGGGCCCGCAGCTCATGACATTCTTTTGGTGAAAAAAACGGGCCCCATTGCAGGGGCCTGTTTTTTTTCTACCAAAGGCAAGTCGCGGCAGTTTGCCGTGCCCCCCTTTCAATTGGGTTTGGCCGGGCCTCTCACATCAGTACCCCTAATACCCCCCCTGATGGCGGCCCTGGGTACCATGATATAGTGCTGGACGGAGTACCGTTAACAGGCGGTGCCACGGTAGGGGGGCCCAGAAAATTTAGCTGTAGGGGGCCCTGAAATCCCTGATGGCGGCCCTGCGGCTGTGTGAAGTGAGCGCTGATTGGAGGAGCAGCAGGTGCTTCTGTCTGCTCCACCAATCGGCACAGCCTGTACTGCAGTGTCACTCAGAGCCTCACGCAGCTCCTTCCTGCTGTGCTGCTGCCACAGAGAAGTCTCCTCCACGGAGCTCCAGTGTCAGGTAAGAGCAGAGGCTTTAGCTTAATCTATGTCTATTTATGTGCTGTGTGAGGGAGGAGGAAAGAGGGAAGGGGTTAAGTGATGTGTAACATGACCTGCCTAAGTAGAGTCATGTGTTAGTGCACCTTCCCTTATCCCTACCAATCCCTCCACCCCCACCTTTAGGAAAAGACACGTGACACCGAGGTTGGATGTGAAATGGCCACAGCAGCCGTTTTATTAATTTCACAGTTTAAAACAAATTAAATCCGAAACATTCGGATAACTAATTAGGAATCCACCAGAGAATTCCTCCTGATAATTCACATGACCCAATATGGGTCAGAATCATAAATAACAATTTAACGTTAACATTAGACCGAGCAGGGGCAGTCCTTGAAACCATTTTAGATATTCCCTTTTTTTTACACACCTCGAGTTAGCCATCTGCAAACCACCAATTACCTCCAGCCGAAAACCAGCTCGGAGGCACCGCTCACCTCTGCAGATGGCTCCAACCACCAGAAGTCCACTTCAAGGGGATAACACCCGATGAAGCCTTCAAGTGCTATACCGACCACTAGAAGTCCACTTCAAAGGGATAACACCCGATGAAGCCTTCGAGTGATATACCTTCCACCAGAAGACCACTTCAAAGGGATAACACCCGATGAAGTCTTCAACCATGTACCTTTTTTGGGGGACGCATACCCCCGATGCGACCCCCCCACCAATTTTGTACTGACTGGCCTCAAGGACTCCCCCCGCCACAGCGAAACAGGCCTTGACCACCTTAAGCCTGTGAGTTCCGCCACACCACCACCGCCCTTTCAATTCCTTCTGCTATTGCCAAGCTCCACAGATCAATCCCAACCTCGGTCAAATGAACCCCATCGCTCCTCCAGTAGTTCCCCACTCCTGACTCCAAGTCCCTGTGCCGAACGCAAATGCCCCCGTTCTTGGCTACAAATCGGGACACCGCGCGATTAACCTTAATGCGAGCCTTATTGACTCTTTCCACTGACCTAGCCAGCCGCCAATGTTTTCTTGGAACAATGTCCGACCACACAATTACCAACCTGGGATAAGAAACCCACAAACACAACATATCGTGTTTAATATCCCGCACCAACTCACGAAAAGGGCGGACTCCCAAATCGTTCCCACCCACGTGCAAGACCAAGATCTCCGGGACCCTATCAAGCCGGGCATATGTCTGGAATTCCGCTAACACCCTACTCCACGACATACCTCTAAATCCCAGCCAATGCAAAACCGCATCCTGTCGCGGAATGCGCAACTGGCGACCGTCCGGGCGGACGTCCGCCCTCAAAGCCCCCCAATGCACGTAAGAGTGGCCCAGCAACCACACCAAACACTGAGGCGGATCTGAAACGGAAAAGCAAGTTAGATACCACCACACAAAACATTCTTATAAGTGCAAACGGCAAAACTCATAACAGATGGGGGCGGACATAAGACCTAAATCTGTTGGATTCCCAACGACCGATGCGCCGCACCCCCTCATCATCCAACCCCCAGCGCCCTGCTTCCGTTGCTGCCTCAATCCTGAAGGAATGAGATGAGTACGCGTCCGCCGCGACACCGACCGCCGCCAAACATTTTTTGAATACAGCTCTAAATTGAAATCTGGACAAAAATAACCCGTCCTCGTGACATAGCAATGGCAACTCCGGAGACCCCACTTGTGGCTTAAAACCCTGCCTGCACGCCACCGGGCACATAGCCGAACCCGGGAGAGCGAACAACACTATCAGCTTCCCCTTTCCAAATTGGTCAGTTTTTGACCGACGCAACCATACCTCCAGCCGATCTGTATATAAGCTCACGTCTCTCAGTCTCAACCCCCCAGCTTGCTTGGTACTCGGCGAAACCAACTCGCCGATTCTAAATGCCCCAAAGAACGCTAAAGAAAAAGCTAACCGAAACAACCTCATCTCGGCCGAAGAACGACAGACCGATGCTAATGATCCGCCCAAAGAGCTCAGCAGAGAAAACGACACAGGCCTTCTACGATCCGCCTCGACCCTACCTCGGCGCAAACCCTTCAAAGCCTGCCCCACTAAGAATTCCTTAGACACATCCCTAAAGCCCCGTAACTTAAAACCAAACGCCACCGCCGACATGAAACGGTTAACCTTCGCCAATGAAAACCCCGCCTCCCAGGCGTCCCCTAACCAGTACAAAAGTGCCACCAACCTGTCTCTATCCGTGTTGACGTCACCCAACTCTCTTACCCACTCCTCCCACTGCCTCCAACAAGCAGAATAAGCACTCCACGTTGAGCGCGCCAAAGACCTTTCCACCAGTCGTTCTACGGGACCGAGACCAGATCCCAAAGATGTTCCGGGCAGACCAAACCGAGACGTTCCGCTCCCGGTGCCAATTGCCGAAACCGGTCCCACTGCGAGCGAGAAAGAGCATCAGCGATACAATTCCGTACCCCCGGCACGTGCACCGCCACCACCCACGCGTTCAATGACAAGCACACCAACACTAAATGTCGCAACAACTGAATTACCGGAGGAGAGGACGCCGTGATGTTGTTAATGGCCAGCACCACCCCCATGTTGTCGCAGTAAAAACGAACCTTCTTATCCCTGAGCCTGTCCCCCCAGATGGTCGCCGCAACCACGATGGGGAACAGCTCGAGCAGGGCCAGATTCCGCGTGAGTCCACTGGACACCCAGCTAGCCGGCCATTGACCTGCGCACCACAGACCCCCCCCCCATAAGCTCCAAAACCGCCCGCTCCAGCTGCATCCGTAAAAATTTTCAAATCACTCGTATCCTGCGCTGGAGCCATCCATAGCGAGCGACCGTTATACTGGCCCAAGAAGTCATCCCATACCTGCAAATCAGCCCGATGCTCCTCCTTGAGCCGTACGAAGTGATGTGCCGCACGCACTCCCGCCGTAGCCGCCGCCAACCGTCTACCAAACACCCTCCCCATTGGCATAATCCGGCAGGCGAAATTCAACTTCCCCAGCAACGACTGAATCTCCCGCAGCGTAATTTTCTTTAACTTGCAAGCCCGACGTACCTCCTGACTCAAAGCCCCCAACTTATCCATCGGAAGACGACACTCCATAGCCACCGAATCTATCTCAATTCCCAAAAAACAAATTGTCGTTACCGGGCCCTCAGTCTTTTCTGGCGCCAAAGGGATCCCAAAATCCCTCGCAACCTTCTGCAGTGCATGAAGCAGATTACCGCAAACCGGCAAACCCCCCGGGCCGACGCACAAGAAATCGTCTAAGTAATGTATCAACGAATCGACCCCGGCTACACCCTTCGTCACCCACTCCACGAAGCTACTAAAAGCCTCGAAGTACGCGCAAGAAAGGGAACACCCCATCGGAAGGCACCGATCCACGTAAAAAGCCCCATTCCAAAAACAACCCAACAGCCGTTGGCTTTCTGGATGAACTGGCAACAACCTGAACGCCGCCTCGATGTCGGTTTTTGCGAGCAGCGCGCCTGGACCCGCAGCACGAACTAACCCCACCGCTTTATCGAATGAGGTATACACTACGGAGCACAACTCATGATCAATCCCGTCATTTACCGACAAACCCTTGGGAAACGATAAGTGCTGAATCAACCGGAACTTTTGGGGCTCGCGCTTTGGAACAATACCCAATGGGGACACAACTAAATCCTTTATTGGCGGATCAATAAAAGGCCCCGCCATGCGGCCTAACGAAACTTCTTTAAACAATTTTTTCGACACGACCTCAGCATGCAAGTAGGCCGATTTAAGGTTCCTCCGCGTAACCGGGACCTCATAAGGAGGCGGAGGAATAATAAAACCAACACTAAACCCTTCGTAAAGCAACTTCGCCGCAGCCCTATCCGGATACTCATTTAGATAGGGGGCCATCCTTTCCACCCTCACCGGTGACAACCCCTTGACCAGCCGAGGAGGACTGGTTCCCTGACCTCTTTTTTCGCATACATTTTGCCGCCCCATGGGATGCACCATTACACTCTGAACACACGTGCTTGAACTTGCACGTGGCCCCGAACTTACACTGGCCATCGTTGAATTGCCAGCAGAATCCCAACTTTGCCCCACCGCCCTGTCCGACCTGACTGGACTGGCCCCCTTGGCCAACGCTCCCGGGAAAGGACTGCCTAACAGGAGCCGTGACCCTTAACCAGAGAGCAATATCCTTCTGGTCCCACTGGATCGCCGGCCGAACCGCTTTACGCTGACGGAATTGCTCATCGTATCTGAGCCAAGCCTGCCCCCCGTACACCCGATGAGCCTCCCCAATGGCGTCAAAATAACAAAACAACGCCGAACAATTTTCCGGCGCCTTTTCTCCTATTACACTGGCTAAGATGGCGAACGCCTGCGACCAATTAACGAACGTCTGCGGGATAAGCCTATACCGCCGACGCTCCTCCTCGTCCTTCTTGCTCTCATCCCGCTTGCTCCTATCCAAATTGAATTTAGCAAGCGGCAGAAGAGAAAAAATCTCAACGTATTCGTCCTTCCAAATACGCTCACGCACCTCCTGCTTCAAGTGCGCCCCCAACGGACCTTCAAAGCAAACATACACCTCCCCGCGAGCACGATCATCAATACGCACCCGATCGCCGTCTTTTTGGGCCTCGGTCTGTACCGACACCGCGACAGCCTCCGTAGCCGCCATTACGGGCCGCGCCTGTAACAATCCCACTTCCCTGGGGCCTTCCCAAACCACCGCCGGGGACACCTCCGTAACTACTGGCGCCGCCGCCCTATCTAGACGCCCGACCAGCTCCCGCAAGCAACCCACCAAATCCGCTAGACCCGCGCCGTCGCGCCCGCCCGCGCCACTACCGGCCACCGATGCGACGCTAGCAGCCCCCCTGTCGACACCCGACATAAAAATCGCTGGATACGACAAAGATGGAGTTATGCACTCACCGGGCTGCACAGGCGCTGTGTTCCCGTCAGCCGGACCATCCTGCCCTCGCCGATACACGTCTAGTTCACCGTCTTCCAGCTCCTCCCTCGCCGACGACTGGCCATCCCACCGACATCTCCGAACCGGGGATGATGACGCGCTGGCAGATGGGCCGGCAACATGCCGCCCGACCGCTGGGATCCAAACTTCCGACCGGACCTGTTGCCTCGACGTCGCTGCAGGTCTAGGCGTCCGTCTCGACGATCCTGATGAAGCCTGCCCCCTGGCCGGAGAATCACCAGGCGGGGCGGCCGTAACTAGTCCTCCCGATCTTGCATCTGATGGGGGGGGGTGACAGGGAGCCCGGCCTGCGACTCCCTGAGAACCGCCGGACCCCGTCGCGGCCTGGGATTCCTGCCAGGACGCAGGGCCTGGGAAGGGACGGTCCTCCCAGCTGCCTGGCTTGCAGCGTCCATATTAGGGCTCCCTCTACGACGCTGTGTCCGCGGGACCACCTCAGGGCTGAGGCGTTCTGGAGGTCGGGACCGCCGGGAGCGCCGGGCAGACCCGGCCTGAGTCACCGTCACCCCCGGCGACGCTCTCTGCCTCCTCTGAGCAGGAGCGGGTGTTGAAGACTCCCCCCCCGCCGCCATATTACTGCCAGGAAGGGGGCCGGGGGAGGGGAGCCTGTCCCCCACTGCAACAGACCTCGTATACCGTGCCTGACGTGGCGAATCGGCGTCGGGGATCATTGTAAGTGCAGCCACGGTCTCCTCCAACCAACCGGGACCGTGGTGCACAGCAGCGGCTCGCAGCCGCGCAAGAATATCAGCCTCAGACATGACGTACAGAGCGGGGCAACGGGAGCTTACTTGGGTGAGTGTTACTTCTCCCGCTGCTTCCGGCTCACTGCCGAAAAACAGCGGGAAGCTCCGTAACGGCCCCCTAACTCCTCCCTGTCCCTCCTCCACCTCTAACTTTCCCTACAAAGTTAACCCTTTCCCTCCTAGGGCTGTCATGGAGGCTTCCCTCCTAAGCCCTGCAGGCTGCGTCCAGCCTCGTCTGGATGGTTTTTTTTTGTTTGTTTTTTTAAAAGATCGATTTTGTTGGGGAGGGGAGACTAGGTTATAGGTGATTTAAGTGTGTATTTTTTACAGATCGATTTTGAAGGTGAGGGGACATTGCCCTAAATGCTATAGGAGTGGGGGGGGATTCTTTATACATGTATTTTGTGAGGAGGGGGACTTCTGTATAGTTTATTTTGTGGTGTAGGAGCTTATTATGAATCATGGGGAGGGGAACTTAGCGTTCTGTATGGGGAGAAAGGATTCTTTAGGGTACGGCCACACGGAGCGGCCCTCACACTGTCGCAACGCGGCGAACAACCACGCTGGCACTATGTAGGAGCTGCTGTCAAATACCTCGTTAAGGGGTATTCCGGTTACATTCGCATGCGCACTGTCGCTCCATTCATTCTCTATGGGAGCGCCGGAGATAGCCGAGTGCAATGTTCTGCTTTTTCCGGCGCTCCCATAGAGAACCTGGTGAAGTTCGGTTCGGTTGTCCGGGTTCGCTCATCTCAAAGACACTCCGTTTGGATGTTTGTAAACAGAAAAGCACGTGGTGCTTTTCTGTTTACATTCAGAGTTTGACAGCTCTTGCGCGAATCACGCAGTTCGCAGGGAAGCGCTTCCGTGCGGCATGCGTGGTTTTCACGCACCCATTGACTTCAATGGGTGCGTGATGCGCGAAAGACGCACAAAGAACGGACACGTCGTGACTTTTTTTCAGCGGACTCACACTGAGTAAAAATCACGCACATGTCCGCACGGCCCCATAGACTAATATAGGTCCGTGCAACGCGCGTGCAAATCACGCGCGTTGCACGGACGTTTTTCCCGTTCGTCTGAATAAAGCCTTAGGCTGGATTCACACGAGTGTGTGCTTTTTGCGCTTGCAAAAAATGCAACGTTTTGCGTGCGCAAAAGGCACTTGACAGCTCCGTGCGGCAGCAGCATATGATGCGCGGCTGCGTGCTTTTCGCGCAGCCGCCATCATTATGACACTCCATTTGGATGTTTGTAAACAGAAAAGCACGTGGTGCTTTTCTGTTTTCATTCATCCTTTTGACTGCTGTTGCGCGAATCACGCTGTTCCGTGTGGCATGCGTGGTTTTGACTTCAATGGGTGCGTGATGCGCAAGAAACGCTCAAAGAACAGACATGTCGTGACTTTTGCGCAGCGGACACACGCTGAGTAAAAATCACGCACATGTCTGCACGGCCCCATAGACTAATATAAGTCCGTGCCACGCGTGTGAAAATCACGCGCGTTGCACGGACGTATATCCCATTCGTCTGAATAAGCCATTAGAGATAATATTTGTGGGCAGAGCAACTTGATTATAAGGGTAGGAACACACAGGGCGGATACGTAAAACTACACAGTGTATACGTCCTGAGAACTGCAGGGAATTTCACCTGAAAAACGGCACCAAATTTTGGTGCAGTTTTTTTGGCGGAAAGACTGCAGAAATAAATTTTAAAAAAAGCTAATACTCCCGGCCATAGTCCCTCTCTCTCTCTGAGCGTAGCCCCGCCTCCTGCGATGACACTGTAGTCCATGTGACCGCTGCAGCCTTTGATTGGCTGCAGCTGTCACATGGGATGCATCGTCATCCCTGGAGGCCGGGCTACGCTCAGAACAGAATACGCATCGCTATGACTACGGCCGGGTGTTTTACCTTTTTTTTTTCTCATTTGAGATTAACGATAAGCAAAGTTTTTATCATTGATCTTCTCCTTTGTTAACACTGAGCAAATATCATTATAATTGGTCAGAAACTGGCGAATCATGAGGATAATTGGCTAAACTAAATAGGCCTTTAATGGGGTATATTCAGGCTTAGTGCCTAGGGCAGCGTGAACTGTAAATACGGCCCTGCTAAAGACGCAGATACTATTCAACACTATAGCGGAGCAGGGAGATATCTCCCTGCTCTGTGATCTACTAGGCTGGTGGTTCCCAACATGAGGTTCCCATGAGAACCCTCCAGGGGTGCCGCGACACTCCTCTGGACAACTGCCACGGACGTGCTTTCTCTCCTCCTCTTAGCGCGAAGTGGATGTGAGGAGGAGGAGATTTTTTGCAGAACCCCTGTAGATAGCCCCCCCCCCCCCCGACTAAATGGACAGAGACGCAAGGGGCTTCTCCTGGAGTGGAATCCCCGGCCACAGCGTCGGCAATGCTGAGGACAGGGATTCCGCTTCAGGAGTTAGTTTCCTCTGATGTCACTGTTCATATATGGACAAAGACATCAAGCACTCCGTCAAGGAGCGGAATCCCCAGCCGCATGGAGCTACAGTGGCGCTATCTACAGGAAGGGAGTGCTACCTACATGGGGGCTGTGTGTCACTACCTACAAGGGTGTGTGTGGCACTACAAGGGATCTGTGTGTCACTACCTACAAGGGTGTGTGTGTGGTGGCCCGTGGGTGGCGGGGAATGCAGGAACCCAAAATGGTGGATACTGGGCTCTCTGTCTTGTGTCACGGTGGTATTTTGCCTTGCAGGCCTTCCCACCTCCCAGGGACACACACACACAGTGATGAGGGGGTTGCACAAGATGATGATGATGACTGTTGTTTCCCCCGGGGCACTCCCTTGGTGGCTGACTCCTGTCTGGTGTTATTTGGGGTGCCCTTGGTGTAGAGTGCAAATAGAAGACAGGAGACGGTGGTGGCAGTTAATCAGGAGAGCTTGCAGCACACTTTTACTTTTCAAGATGGAGATTGTACAATACAAATATGTCATCCAAATTCAGCTCAATCAGTGTAGCCCAATGCTAAATGCAGGAGTGCTATTATCTCTCTACTCACAGTCTCTCTTTCTGGACTCTTCTGGCTCCTTGAGCTGTTATTCCAATAAATCTCTTTAGGCCTGTCTTTCTCTGTAATCCGAAAATGGCTGAACTCAGGAGCACCTTCACTGTGCTTCCTGCTGCATCCACTCCTAGCTCACCACTGCCCTGACTCACTCTAACCACTCCCTAATTAACTCCTCCCAGCTTCTGTTACATTATAGAAAACCACTCCGCATAGGCTGAAACACAATGTCATAACATTTCTGAACCTGTAGATGGCAGCATAACACAACACATGAAGACAAACATAGTTTTCATAGTAGTGCTCCTGTGGGACACTACATACACCCCCTCTTTAAATAAAGCCGTCCTCGGCGTCCGACTCTCCAGGCGGCAGGTTAACCTAAAACAAAGGTTAATCACAATTGCAATAATAAACTAAGAGTCCATACAGTCTCTGAGGAATATGAGGATATAATGCTGAACAGGGAAAATGTCCAAGAGTCCTTGTCATATGAACTGGGGAAAATGAAGGGCTTGTTACCCAATTGGGATGCAAACAATACAATGTCTCTGGTGAAGGATAATCCAAAAATGAAGTCTCAGATTCAACAGTTCAATCTTGATATCGAGCTGGCATCTTACCTCGGGTAGCTCTATCAGATCTCCTCAGGGGCTCCTCTATAGCAATTTCAGGGTCCCTGGATTCCTCTGGACCAGGCCGGAACTCGGATGACGAGGTCACTTGGTCTTCGCCGGGATCAAGAACAGTTCTTGGAACAAAAATAGACAGCCAAGGTTGGAACAGCCAATCAAGAGGGGACATACTAGTTGTTGGCGGTAGCGGTTCAGCTGCAGGAGATTTCTCAGTTGTCTGTGGTTCTGCTGGTACCTCTTCCTTTAGGCAGAGCTTGAGACGATTACGGTGGACGACTTGGGAATCTCGGCCTTCGCGCACAATCTCATAGACATCAGTCCCAGGGTGCGGGATGGACTTAATTGTGTATGGTTCTTTCTGCCACTTGCTGTCCAACTTACTTGAACGATGGTTGTTCTTCAGCCACACACGGTCTCCAATTTGGAAGGGTTCTGCTTCGGCCTTTTGATCAAAACCTGCTTGTTGCCTTTGACGAGCATCTTCCATCCGTCTTTCCACAATCTCGTTGGCTTCAGCCAGGCGACGCTGGTGATCACTCACCCACTCTGTGTTTGGCAGGGGGTTGATAGTATCTGGAACTTCGACATCCATGGCCAAGTCCGAAGGCAATTTGCCCTGACGGCCAAACAGGAGATAGTAAGGAGTGTACCCTGTGGAGCAGTGCACAGTGTTGTTATACAGGTACACCAATTCTGGCAGGAGAGTCGGCCAATCAGCCCTCTTCTGGGACGGAACAGTTCTTAACATCCCAATAAGAGTCTGGTTCATCTTTTCACATAAGCCATTACCTTGTGGATGATAAGCGGTAGTTCTCAGCTTCTGACAGCCATAGAGGGAACACAACTCGTGGAACAGTTGAGACTCAAATGCGGAACCACGATCAGTCAGGATCTTGTCCGGACAGCCATAGGGGAGTACGAAATTCTTCCAAAAGATGGCAGCGGTGGTCTTGGCAGTCAGGTCTTTCACTGGCATAGCTACCACGAACTTCGTATAGTGGTCAATTATAGTTATAGCATAAGTATACCCAGTGCGGCTTGGTTCAAACTTGACATGGTCAATGGCTACCAGTTCCAGCGGTCTATGACTGATGATGGGGTGAAGTGGGGCTCTCTGGTCATGACGCTCTCCTCGGCTCTGAGCACAGGTGGGACATTCTCGGCACCACTTCTCTATGTCGTCTCTCATGCCAATCCAGTAAAATCGTCGGCGTATGGTATCTTCCGTTTTATGAACCCCAAAGTGTCCCGATCTGTCATGGTAGGCTTCCAAGATGGATTTGGAATCTCGCCGGGGTACCACAATTTGATGTAGACGCTCACCCGTTACTGGATCCAGGGCAGTCCTCTGTAGTAGACCTCTGGACACGAAAAGTCGATTCCTCAGTCTCCATAGACAAATTAATTCCTGATCAGCTTGACCTCTACGTATTCGGTCCGGAGTCCTCTTCTGAAGAAGGGAAGTCTGCAATTCCTGTAGGTTTCTACTCTCCCGTTGGAATCTAGCCCACTGTCTGGAATCTTGGGAGCAGTCAGGAACATTTGGTTGCGGATGTTCGTTTCGCTTCCTCTGAGCGATCACCGAATTCTGGGTTGCAAACTGGGCATAGAATGTAGGCATCTCTACCTCTTCCCATTCATCATTACATCGGACCAGTTCTTCACCCACAGGCAAACGGGATAAGGCATCGGCATTCACGTTGGACGCACCAGTCCGGTACTTGATCACAAACTGATAATTCGCCAGTCTGGATGCCCATCGCTGTTCAAGAGCTCCCAGTCGCGCTGTATCCAAGTGGGCCAGCGGATTATTATCCGTGAAGACGATGAAGGGTGTTGCAGCCAGGTAATCTTTAAATTTTTCGGTCACTGCCCACACAAGGGCCAGGAATTCCAGCTTAAAGGAACTATAATTCTGGTCGTTCCGTTCAGCGCCTCGAAGACCTCTGCTGGCATAAGCGATGACTCTCTCTTTCTGGTCCTGTACCTGCGACAGGACGGCCCCCAATCCCTTCTGGCTGGCATCAGTATACAGCCTAAAGGGTTGGTTGTAGTCAGGATATCCCAGGATAGGTGGTTCGGTTAACAGCTGCTTCAGCTTCCGGAAAGCGGCTTCATGGGCTTCAGCCCACTCAATCGGGATCCTTCTCTTCATAGCTTCCTTGGAGTGACCTCTTAACAATCCCTGGAGGGGTTCTGCAATCTGGGCAAAGTGTGGGATGAACCGTCTATAATACCCTGCAAATCCCAAGAAACTTCTCACCTCCTTGACTGTGGTAGGGGCTGGCCAGCTCTTTACTGCTGCTACTTTGCCTGGATCAGGAACCACTCCTTCTGCACTCACGACATGGCCTAAGTAATGGACTTCCGGCTTCAGGAGATGACACTTGGAGGGTTTCACTTTCAGGCCATATTTGATGAGGGTTTTGAGGACTTCTGCCAGGTGCTGTAGATGTTCCTCATAAGTCTTTGAGTAGATGATTACGTCGTCCAGGTACAAGAGGACGGTCTCGAAGTTTTGGTGACCCAGGCAGCGTTCCATCAGCCTCTGGAAGGTTCCCGGGGCATTGCATAGCCCAAAGGGCATACAATTAAACTCGAACAACCCCATGGGAGTAGTGAAAGCAGTCTTTTCCCTATCTTCGGGAGCCATAGGTACCTGCCAATACCCGCTGGTCAAATCCAGAGTTGAGAAGTAGGCAGCAGACCCCAAAGCAGTCAGGGATTCTTCAATGCGTGGCAGGGGATACGCATCCTTGTGAGTGATATTATTGATTTTGCGGTAGTCCACGCAGAATCTAATGTTGCCATCCTTCTTTTTCACCAGGACTAGGGGTGCAGCCCATGGACTGTAGCTCTCCCGAATCACATCTGCGTCCTTCATCTCCCGAATCATTTTCTTCACTGGCTGGTACATGGCTGGTGGAAGGGGACGGTACCTTTCTTTGATGGGTGGATGGACGCATGTAGGGATGGTGTGCTCAATGATAGTAGCCTTCCCAAAATCCATAGGATGTTTACTGAAGGCTTGTTGATTGTCTTTGGCCACCATCAGGGCTCCTTCGATCTCCTCTTCGGTAGTATTAGCATCGCCAACATGGATCTCGGTCCACCAGGGTTTTGTCGTCATCTCAGAGGTAACTTGATTCTGGGTAGCTTGCTGGAACACTGTAGTCTCAGGGCTCCAGACATCTTGGAAGAAGACCTGTGAGAGCTTAGCAACTGGACGGTATTTACTCAGTACCACAGCCGTATCACCAATGTTCAGGAGGCGAATAGGTACCCTCCCATTAGAAACAGTCACTAGACTTCTGGCTGCTAGCACGGTCGGATGATCTTCCAGAAGAAGAGGTTCCACAAGGGCCTGGTAATCTTGACCTTGCAAACCTGGACGAGCTCGACACCACAGAATGGTTTCCGTCTCTGGTTCCAGAGTCACTGGTTGTGAGTCCATGATGCGGGCACGGCAGATCTCACCCTTTTCATTCGTGAACCTCTGTTGGGCATTCAAGAGACGGATAGCATGCTGAATTGCATTTTGATTGGAGACAGGGACTGTAGAAAGTGCTCGGTGTAGGGCATCTAGCATCTCTTCATAGCAATTCCTAAGAACATTCATGCCCAGCACCACTGGTGGAAAGTCATCATCCCAGACGTTCACTACAATTACGCCTTGCTGGGGCAGTTCAGTTTCTCCCATCTGGATCGTGGGTTCCCAGTAGCCCCGATGGGGTATCGATTGTCCATTACTGGCTACAATGTTAAGCCACGTGTCTGGGGGTTGTATCAGCTGGTCGAGGTCCCATTACTTCTCAAACCAACTTCTCTGCAGAGTGGTGACTTGAGAGCCAGTGTCCAGTAAGGCCGACAGTGGGATCCCATTTAGGTGGATCGTAATCACTGGACACTGCCCAATGTACCGGGGAATCCATTCTGGTGTTGTGGGACCTATTGGTCTTCCTCCCGAGGGGCGGTCCTCTGCCTCGGGGGATTGTCGTTTAACTGACGACATTCTCTTTCAATATGGCCAGCTCTTTGACACCTACGACAAATGGGTCTTCCGGTGGTATCAAATCTGTCAGAAGAGCGTCTACCCCAATTCCGGTAACTTCCCCCTTCTGATAGGTTACTGAACCTGTTACTGGAGTAGCGGCGGCTTTCTTTCTGGCGTTGCTCCATATCTTCCATTTTCTGGCACATTTTACTGAGGCTCTTGGTGAGGACAGCAATTTGGTCCCTCAGTTCACCAACTGGATCTTGAGCTTGCATGTGAGCACACTGAGCTAGTGCAACTTGACTTCCCGCTGCTGTAGGATGATCTACTTGCGACTCCGTAGGAGTCCCTATGGAATAGGGGAAAACTTTGGCTTGAACCGCTGCGGCTTCAGTCCCCAGGATTCTAATTGCGAGCTCTTTAAAGTCCAAGAAGATACAGCTTGGGTTCTGGGAGGCCAACATTCTGAGCTGACTTTTAAGAGCTTCAGATGCAGCTCCTTCAACAAACTGCTCCCTTAAGGCCTTGTCAGCCTCTGCAGCCTCTAAGGGTTCTACTTGCATAATTGCCCGCTGGGCCTCCTGCAGGGATAAAGCAAAGTCTCTCAATGACTCACCGGGCTGCTGCTTCTTTCCAAAGAATCTCATCTTGAGCTCTGACACAGTCCTTACTTCAAATGTGGCACGCAATCGGTCCAGTATCTGTTCCACTGTTTTTTTCTCTGTTCTGGGCCAGGATTTCACTTCTCTTAATGCTGCGCCCTCTAGTTGTCCTATCAATATCTCAACCCTCTGGTCTGTTGAGACAGGATACAAACGGAACATGGACAGCATCTTCTCTTTGAATTCCCTCAGGGAATGAACTTCGCCTTTGTAGCGAGGAAGCCATGGTGCTCCAAAGTAATAGGGCATAGTGAGTGGTATCACTTGCGCTGTTGGAGGTGACCCACTGGGGCTTGGAGAGCCGTTATCTCCGTCGTCAGACATTTTCTGCAATAAGTCCTACAGTAACCCCTAGCAACGGGTGTTCAATTTCAGGCTATGCACTAAGCCTCTTTTCCGGATATCTTTTCCGGTATCTCTACACTGTTAACTGCCACTTTTTACTTTAAATCTCATTTACTGGCCTATTCAGGCACTCACCAGCTTTCTCTTAGCTGCTCCGCTGTTTTCGCGGGTTCTGTTGCGCAGCTCCTTGCCACTTCCAATATGGCGGCGACTTGGCGGGAAACTTTTATTCCGGCTGTAGCGAAATGTCTGTAACTCTGCTCCGGCTGTGGCGCATCAGCGCTGACTTAGTTCATAAGGCACAGAGGCCATAGATATCCTGTTCGTGACGCCAAAATTATATGTGGTGGCCCGTGGGTGGCGGGGAATGCAGGAACCCAAAATGGTGGATACTGGGCTCTCTGTCTTGTGTCACGGTGGTATTTTGCCTTGCAGGCCTTCCCACCTCCCAGGGACACACACACACAGTGATGAGGGGGTTGCACAAGATGATGATGATGACTGTTGTTTCCCCCGGGGCACTCCCTTGGTGGCTGACTCCTGTCTGGTGTTATTTGGGGTGCCCTTGGTGTAGAGTGCAAATAGAAGACAGGAGACGGTGGTGGCAGTTAATCAGGAGAGCTTGCAGCACACTTTTACTTTTCAAGATGGAGATTGTACAATACAAATATGTCATCCAAATTCAGCTCAATCAGTGTAGCCCAATGCTAAATGCAGGAGTGCTATTATCTCTCTACTCACAGTCTCTCTTTCTGGACTCTTCTGGCTCCTTGAGCTGTTATTCCAATAAATCTCTTTAGGCCTGTCTTTCTCTGTAATCCGAAAATGGCTGAACTCAGGAGCACCTTCACTGTGCTTCCTGCTGCATCCACTCCTAGCTCACCACTGCCCTGACTCACTCTAACCACTCCCTAATTAACTCCTCCCAGCTTCTGTTACATTATAGAAAACCACTCCGCATAGGCTGAAACACAATGTCATAACATTTCTGAACCTGTAGATGGCAGCATAACACAACACATGAAGACAAACATAGTTTTCATAGTAGTGCTCCTGTGGGACACTACATGTGTGGCACTACAAGGGATCTGTGTGGCACTACCTACAAGGGGGCTGTGCGGCAAGGGGGGGATTTGTGGCACTAATTACTAGGGATGCACAATGCATCAAAACTTCGATACTGTTTCGATACTGTGCATCCCCAAATGGTTAGAGCCACACAGCTAAGTATAGTAATACATGATGAATGAGAGCGGGGCTGCGGCTGTGTAATACAGCCATTGCCCCGCTCCTGAGTCCTGACAAGTGCGCGCCGCGAGGATGATGCGATGCGGCCAGCGCTGCACTAATGAGCGGCGGCACTGAAAACAGAACATGGCAGCCGCACTGCTCACCTCATGCTGACCGCGCACGCACTTCTGTCAGGAGCGGGGCAATGACTGTATTACACAGCTGCAGCCCCGCTCTATAACGGCGGAGATCAGAGAAACCGCTCATCTCCGCCGCTATTCTCCTGAATGCTGCGATCAAAGCTGACTGCAGCATTCAGGGGAAAGTGAGGAGGGGGGATGCCCCTGGATCGCGTCACAGGGAATTCCTGTGACGCGATCGAGGGCCATACCATATATGGGCAGACAGCCCAGGGTCTAGTGAAGGACCCCAGGGCTGTCCTACCATATTTCCTGTTGTTAGGGCATACTGAGGTATGTCCTAACAACTGCCTGTGTACTATCCGTCCACAGGCTAATGTACTGGGATATATCTGATATATGCCAGTATATTAAAGTTTAAAAATAAAGTAAAAACATAAAGTAATGTTACATTTAAAAAAATACACATACGCCTTTTTTTTACAATAAACATTAAAATAAGTCTCAATATATAAAATATACACCCATTCGGTATTGGCGCGGCCGTAATAACCTGCACAACAATTTTTTTGCGTCATTTATTATGTGTACGCTGTAAAAAAAAATTAAAAATCATGTACCTCACACATTAACCCATTATGACTGAGAAACATGATAATTACTATTAATGTGAGGCAAATGGGGGTTAAATTCAGCATCACACCTCGCGCCTCACATCAGAAAATGGAAGAACTTTTTTTTATTACTGTTGGCAAAGTATCGTTTTGGTATCGAAATCGCAATACTACACGAAGTATCGGTATCGAAGTCCAAATTCAGGTATCGTGACATCCCTACTACCTACAAAGGGGCTGTGTGGCACGACCTACTAGGGGGCTGTGTGGCACGAACTACGAAAGGGCTGTGAGGCACTACCTACAAGAGGGCTGTGAGGCACTACCTACAAGAGGGCTGTGTGGCACTACCTACAGGGGGCTGTGTGACACTACCTACAGGGGGCTGTGTGACACTACCTACAGGGGGCTGTGTGGCACGACCTACAAGGGGGCTGTGTGGCACTACCTACAAGGGAACTGTGTGACACTATCTACAGGGGGCTGTGTGGTACTATCTACAGGGGGCATCTGTGAGTGGCGGGCTGATTTTCATTTTACTGTGAGTGGGGGGCTGATGGTCGTATTACTGTGAGTGGGCGGGCTGATGGTCATTTTAGGGTATGTTCACACGGCAGCCTCTGTTACGGATGAAATTACAGTGCTGGTTTCAGGAGAAAACAGCTCCGGAATTTCAGCCGTAATGGCATGTGCAGGCGCTTTTCGCTGCGTCCATGACGGACGTAATTGGAGCTGTTTTGTCCATGGAGTCCAGGGAAAACGGCTCCAATTACGTCTCAAGAAGTGACAGGCACTTCTTTGACGCGTCTTTTTTACGCGCCGTCTTTTGACAGCGGCGCGTAAAAAAAATGACCGTCGGCACAGAACATCGTAAGACCCATTCAAATGAATGGGCAGATGTTTGCCGGCGCTTTTGAGCCGCATTTTCGGACGTAATTCGGGGCTAAAACGCCCGAATTATGTCCGTAAATAGTGTGTGTGAACCCGGCCTTACTGTGAGTGGAGGGGCTGATGGTTATTTCACTGTGAGTGGGGGGCTGATGGTTATTTCACTGTGAGTGGGGGGGGGGCTGATGGTCTTCAGGTGGTTTCCACCTCTGACCTCCAATTGAAATTAATAGTAGGAAGAAAATAGATGTGGCGCTCGTTTGGAGCTTTTTTGCGTCTTTTGCATTCGCTTCAACGGCTTAAAAAAAAAACGCAAAAAACCCCCATCAAATAACGCTGTCAATTCAATAGCAGATTTTTTCTGCCTTACAAAAAACGCTGTGTGAACATACCCTAAGAATGTAGTGCTTATTTTTAGCTATTTTCTGTCTTTCTCTAAACAATTTTTGGTATTTCTTTTTTCCAGGGGTGGCTCAAGTCCGAAAAGGTTGGGAAACTCTGTAGCAGACTACAGAGGCGCCTGCAGCCTATGAGGAGCAGGGACAGGATCCCTGCGCAGTTGGCGTTATGACATCTCTGGATCAAGCCGGCCTACGCAAGGATTCTGTCAGGTGGAGGTGGGGGGCAGTATGGCACTGTCTACAAGGGGGATGTGGGGGGCTGTATGGCACTGTCTACAAGGGGGATGTGGGGGCTGTATGTCACTCTCTACAAGGGGGATGTGGGGGCTGTATGTCACTTTCTATAATGGGGAGGTGGGTGCTGTATGACATTGTCTACAAGGGGGCGGTGGGGGGTACTGTGTACAAGAGGGAGGTGGGGCTGCATGACACTACAAGGGGCAGGTGGGGGCTGTATGGCACTGTCTACAAGGAGGAGGTGGGGGATTATGGCACTGTCTACAGGGAGGATGTAAGGCACAATCTACAGGGGGCACTTTCTACTAGGGGGCCTGTGGGGGCATTCTACTCTGTGGAGGCCACTAAGCGGACATCATACTGTGTAGGGGCACTACAGGGGGCAATATAATGTGTGTGCCACTTAGGGGGCATAACACTGTGTGGGCACAATTAGAGGACAAAATACTGTGTCCTTGAAGGCGTTATAATATATTACATTATTAAATATTATTATTATACTGTGTGTGGGGCACTAAAGGGGCATTACACTGTGTGGGGGCACTATATAGGGCATTATACTGTGGGGAGGAATTATGCTTTTTTATGGGGCATTTTTTATAATGGCGTGGGGCGCCGAAAGATAATTTTGCACGGGGCGCCATCTACCCTAAGGCCGGCCCTGGATGCCATAGACTTTTTACGTTGCGGCATCGGAATAAGTAAACAGAGCAGGGAGCTGTCAAATCTCCCTGCTGAGGGCTGGGGGCGTCCCTGCTCTGCCGGGTGAGATCGATATTAGTATCGATCTCACCCGTTTAACCCCTCAGATGCGGTGCACAATATACGATCGCCGAGTGTCTGTGTCTCCAATGGCAGCCGGGGGTCTAATAAAGGCCCCCAGGTCTGCCTGGAGTGAATGCCTGCTAGATCATGGTACCAATAAAAACTACAAGTCTTCCCGCAAAAAAAAAGCCCTCATACAACCGCATCGGCGAAAAAATAAAAACGTTACGACTCTTCAAATATGGAGACACAAAAACAAATAATTTTGAAAAAAAAGCGTTTTTACTGTGTAAAAGTAGTAAAACATACAAAAACTATACAAATTTGGTATTGTTGCAATCGTAACATCCCGCTGATTAAAGTTATTGTGTTATTTATATCACACGGTAAACGGCGTCGATTTAAGATTCGAAAAAGAGTGGCGAAATTTCAGGTTTTTTTCTATTTCCCCCCAAATAAAAGTTAATAAAAGTTAATCAACAAATAATATGTCCCCCAAAATGGTGCTATTAAAAAACACAACTTGTCCCGCAAAAAACAAGACGTTATACAGCTATGTCGATGCAAAAATAAAAAGGTTATAGCTCTTGGAATGCGACGATGGAAAAACTTAAAAAATGGCTTGGTCATTAAGGTTTAAAATAGGCTGGTCATTAAGGGGTTAAGGACGCAGCCTTATTTTGACCTTAAGGCTCAGAGCCCATTTTTCAAATCTGACATATTTCACTTTATGTGGTAATAACGTCGGAATGCTTAAACCTATCCAAGCGATTCTGAGATGTTATCTCGTGACACATTGGGCTTCATGTTAGTGGTAAAATTTGGATGATATATTCAGTGTTTATTGGTGAAAAATTGCAAAATTAAGAGAAAATTTATAAAAAATAGCATTTTTCAGAATTTAAATGCATCTACTTGTAAAACAGACAGTTATACCACCCAAAATAGTTACTGGTTCACATTTCCCATATGTCTACTTTAGATTGGCATCGTTTTTTGAACATTGTTTTATTTTTCTTGGACGTTACAAGGCTTACAACTTTAGCAGCAATTTCTCATATTTTTAAGAAAATTTCAAAAGCCTTTTTTTTTAAGGTACCTGTTCAGTTCCGAAGTGGCTTTGAGGGGCCCATGTATTAGAAACCCCCATAAAACACCCCATTTTGAAAACTATACCCCTCAAAGTATTCAAAACAGCATTTAGAATGTTTATTTAACCCTTTAGGCATTTCATAGAAATTAATGCAAAGTAGTATTTTTCTTGCTGAATTTCAATTGTATTCAATTTTTTTCTGTAACACAGAAGGTTTTACCAGAGAAACACTACTAAATATGTATTGTCCAGATTCTGCAGTTTTTAGAAATGTCCCACATGTGGCTCTAGTGCGCTCGTGGACTAAAACACAAGCCACAGAAACAGAGAAGGACCTAGTACATTTTGAAGCCTCTTTTTTATTAGAATATATTTTAGGCAGCATGCCAGGTTTGAAGAGTTGTTGAGGTGCCAAAACAGAAGGAATCCCACAAAAGTGACCCCATTTCAGAAACTACACCCCTCAAGGAATTAATTTATGGTTGTTGTTGTTGTTACCATTTGGACCGCACAGTTTTCTCACAGCACCTATTTGAATTGGGCTGTGAAATTTAAAAAAATGACATTTTTTTCCAATAAGATGTCATTTTTTATCAAAATTTCTTATTTTCACAGGGAACAAAATACATCATTTTGTTGCCCAATCTCTCCTGAGTGCAGCAATACCGCATTTGTGGAGATAAACTGCCGTTTGAGCCCATGGGAGGCCTCAGAAAGGAAGGAGAGCTGTGTGTTCTTAGGAGTGCAGATTTTGCTGGTTTGGTTTTCGGGTGCCATGTCGCATTTGCAGAGCCCCAGAGGTATCAAAGCAATGGAAACCCACCAGAAGTGACCCAATTTTGGAAACTACACCCCTCAAGGAATTAATTGATGGGTTATGTGACCATTTAGACCCCCATAGTTTCTTCACAGAACTTATTTGAATTGGGCTGGGAAATTAAAAAAATATAATTTTTTCCAATAAAATGTTTTTTTAGCTCAAAATATATTATTTTCACAAGAAATAAAATACCCCATTTTGTTGCCCAATTTGTCCTGAGTGCGGCAATGCCCAATTTGTGGTGATAAACTGACATTTGGGCTCATGGGAGGGCTCAGAAGGAAAGGACCACCATTTGGCCTACTGGGGATTTTCTGGTGCAAAGTCATGTATGCAGAAGCACCTGAGGTACCAGTACAGTTGAAACCTCTGAGAAGTGACCCAATTTTAAAAACTACACCCTTAAGGCATTTATCTAGAGGTGTAGTGAGCATTTTTCCTGGGACATACACCCAATAAACTGTAATGTGGGTTCTCACGGGTTTGGCAATACCCTCAATGTGGCTGTTATCAGCTGCCTGGGCGCACGGCAGGGCTCAGAAGGGAAAGATAAGGGGGATAAGCTGTGCGGAGTGCATAAGTAAAACTGGGGTAGATTAAAAATCAAGGGATGTATGATACAGTTTGAAGCACTCTTTCATACGGAGCCTTAGTTTTTCAGGACACGTCACATTGATATATTGTGTCATCCCTTATCCCCCTCTTATAGCAGACTTTGTACCTCTTTTGACTTTTTCCTTTCTTGCCAGTTTCGGGAACTTCTCCTGGAAAGTGTTGCCCTGGTGCGATGCGTGTGGCCTCGCTTCCAGAAGTACTGGGTGTCCCCCCTTCTTAGTCCCTAAAAATTAGTTTCTTGATAACCACCTCTTGAAATTCCAGGAAAGTTCCCGTCTGGCCTGCACATCGACGTAGCACGTACACATTGTACAATGCCATCTGTATGATGTGCACGGCCAGCTTCTTATACCAGATCGCATGGCGCTGTAGGGCTTCAGGACTTGATCTGACAAGTCCACCCCTCCCATGTACATATTGTAGTCCAGGATGCAGTCTGGTTTGGGGGTCTCTGTACTGGTACCTCGTCCTGGTACATGGGTACTGGTGTGGCATCTCTCTTGTCTTGTACTTGACACACAATCTGTTGCTGCTGGATTGTGCCCTGCTCTCACCCCTTCTGAGTGTTTGCCCTGCAGAGTCTTAGGGAGGCCTCTCAGATTTCTTCTAGCATTGCTGAATGCCGCAGGACTAGAAGCGAGGCACTTGAAGAGTGGGACGCTGGTATAAAAATTATCCAGGTAGAGGTGGTAACCCTGGTCCAGCAGTGGGTGCACCAAATCCCACACAACTTTTGCATAACTCCCAGTAAGGTGGGGGGGGTGGGCATTCTGGGGGCTGAATACTGGTGCCTTTCCCTTCATGTATCCTAAATCTGTAGGTATACCCTGATGCACTCTGGCACAGCTTATACATCTTCACGCCATACCTTGCCCTCTTACTCGGCAGGTACTGGCGGAATTGAAGCCTCCCTTTAAAATGTACGAAGGACACATCAATAGAAATACACTTCTCGGGGGTGTATGCTTGGGAAAACTCAATGCTCATTAGGAGAAGCAAAGTATTGCTTCATTTTTTGTTTTTTTAGGTTCCAGTTCAGTTCTGAAGTTGCTTTGAGGGGCCTATATATTAGACACCCCTATGAAACACCCCATTTTAAAAACTAGACCTATCAAAGTATTGACAACAGCTTTTAGAAAGTTTATTAACCCTTTAGGTGTTTCACTGGAATTTAGAGCAACGTAGAGGTGAAATTGACATATTTATTTTTGTCAGAAAATCATTTTTATACCATTTTTTTCTATAACACAAAAGGTTTTACCAGAGAAACGAAACTCAATACTTATTTCCCAGATTCTGCAGTTTTGAGAAATATCCCACATGTGGCCCTAGTGCGGTAATGGACTGAAGCACCGGCCTCCGAAGCAAAGGAGCACCTAGAGGATTTTGAGGCCTCTTTTTTATTACGCACCATGTCCGGTTTGAAGAGAGGTCTTGTGGTGCCAAAACATTGGGAACCCCCCAAAAAGTGACCCCATTTTGGAAACTAGACCCCTTGAGGAATCCATTGTAGTTTTCTTGGGGTGCATGCGGCTTTTGGATCAGTTTTTATTCTATTTTTAGGTGGCGTGGTGACTAAAAAACAGCAATTCTACTATTGTTTTTTTCTTCTATTTTTTTTACAGCATTCACCGTGCGCTATAAATGACATATTCACTTTATTCTGCGGGGCGATACGATTACGGCGATACCAGATGTTTATAGTTTTTTATGTCTTATGGCGTTTGCAAAATAAAATACGTTTTGTAAAAAATCATTTACTTTTTGTGTTACCTTATTCTAAGAGCCAGAACTTTTTTATTTTTCCATCAATAAAGCCGTGCGAGGACTTATTTTTTGCGTAACGAACTGTAGTTTCCATCAATACCATTTTTAGGCACATGCAATTTTTTTATCTCATTTTATTCCATTTTTTGGGAGATGAAGTGACCAAACAATTGTGATTCTGGGACGGTTTATTATTATTTTCTTTTTCGGCGTTCACCGCGCAGGATAAATAATGAAATAATTTTGTAGTTCAGGCCAATACGGACGCGGCAATACCAATTATGTATAGTTTATTTGTTTATTTATCTATTTTTATTAATAATAAAGGACTGATAAGGGAAAAAGGGGGATTTTTACTTTTATTACTTTTGAATCTTTTATTTTCTTATTTTTACACATCTTTTTTGTACTTTTTTTTTACTTTATTACTTTGTCCCACTAGGGGACATGAGGGCAGGAGGCCCTGATCGCTATTCTAATACACTGCACTACATACGTAGTGCAGTGTATTAGAGCTGTCAGCTACTCACTGACAGCAAGCATAGTGGGTTCTGACTTTGTCAGGACCCACTAGGCTTCCGTCGATGGCATAGCCGGACGCCATTGTTTGGTGTCCGGTTGCCATAGTTACAATCGCCGGCCGCTATCGTGTAGTAGGCCTGCGATTGTAGCTTAACCCCTAAAAAGCCGCGATCCCTATTGAACGCGGCTTTTAAGGGGTTAATCAGCGGGGACACAGCGATCGGTCGCCGCTGTAGGAGCTGCGGCAGCTGCTGTACGACACAGCAGCTGTCACAGCTCCTGCATGTGTCGGGAGGACGGCCGAAATGACCGTTACTACCGAGACGTACTATTAGGTCATGAAGTGCGAACGATACAGCTGCCATGACCTAATAGTACGTACGTCCAGGAGCGGGAAGGGGTTAAGGACATTCACAGTGCAACGAAATACCACATTGCCCTCATAATAAATGACAGCCACAGTACCTCCATACCAGTGCCAACCACAGTGCTCCCACAGCAGTGTCAAGTACAGTGTTCCCATAACAGTGCCAACCACAGTACTCCCATAACACTGCCATCCAGTGCTCCCATAAAAGTGCCAACGAGGGCTCCCATAACTGACAGCTAAAGTGCTCCCATAACAGTGCCAACCAGTGCTCCCTTAACAGTGCCAACCACAGTGCTCCCATAACAGTGCCAACCAGTACTCCCATAACAGTGCCAGCTACAGTGCTCCCATAACAGTGCCAGCTACAGTGATCCCATAACAGTGCCAGCTACAGTGCTCCCATAACAGTGCCAGCCACATTGCTCCCATAACAGTGCCAGCCACAGTGCTCCCATAACAGTGCCAGCCACAGTACTCCCATAACAGTGCCAGCCACAGTGCTCCCATAACAGTGCCAGCCACAGTGCTCCCATAACAGTGCCAGTCACAGTGCTCCCATAACAGTGCCAGCCAGTACTCCCATAACAGTGCCATCCAGTGCTCCCATAACAGTGCCAACCAGTGCTCCCATAACAGTGCCAACCAGTGCTCCCATAACAGTGCCAACCAGTGCTCCCATAACAGTGCCATCCAGTGCTCCCATAACAGTGCCAACCACAGTGCTCCCATAAAAGTGCCAGCCACAGTGCTCCCATAACAGTGCCAGCCACAGTGCTCCCATAACAGTGCCAACCACAGTGCTCCCATAACGGTGCCAGCCACAGTGCTCCCATAACGGTGCCAACCACAGTGCTCCCATAACGGTGCCAGCCACAGTGCTCCCATAACGGTGCCAGCCACAGTGCTCCCATAACGGTGCCAGCCACAGTGCTCCCATAACGGTGCCAGCCACAGTGCTCCCATAACGGTGCCAGCCACAGTGCTCCCATAACGGTGCCAGCCACAGTGCTCCCATAACGGTGCCAGCCACAGTGCTCCCATACCGGTGCCAGCCACAGTGCTCCCATAACGGTGCCAGCCACAGTGCTCCCATAACGGTGTCAGCCACAGTGCTCCCATAACGGTGCCAGCCACAGTGCTCCCATAACCGTGCCAGCCACAGTGCTCCCATAACGGAGCCAGCCACAGTGCTCCCATAACAGTGCTAGCCACAGTGCTCCCATAACAGTGCCAGCCACAGTGCTCCCATAACAGTGCCAGCCACAGTGCTCCCATAACAGTGCCAGCCACAGTGCTCCCATAACAGTGCCAGCCACAGTGCTCCCATAACAGTGCCAGCCACAGTGCTCCCATAACAGTGCCAGCCAGTGCTCCCATAACAGTGCCATCCAGTGCTCCCATAACAGTGCCAACCAGTGCTCCCATAACAGTGCCATCCAGTGCTCCCATAACAGTGCCAACCACAGTGCTCCCATAACAGTGCCAGCCACAGTGCTCCCATAACAGTGCCAGCCACAGTGCTTCCATAACAGTGCCAGCCACAGTGCTCCCATAACAGTGCCAGCCACAGTGCTCCCATAACAGTGCCAGCCACAGTGTTCCCATAACAGTGCCAGCCACAGTGCTCCCATAACAGTGCCAGCCACAGTGCTCCCATAACAGTGCCAGCCACAGTGCTCCCATAACAGTGTCAGCCACAGAGCTCCCGTAACAGTGCCAGCCACAGTGCTCCCATAACAGTGCCAGCCACAGTGCTCCCATAACAGTGCCAGCCACAGTGCTCCCATAACAGTGCCAGCCACAGTGCTCCCATAACAGTGCCAGCCACAGTGCTCCCATAACAGTGCCAGCCACAGTGCTCCCATAACAGTGCCAACCACAGTGCTCCCATAACAGTGCCAGCCACAGTGCTCCCATAACAGTGCCAGCCACAGTGCTCCCATAACAGTGCCAGCCACAGTGCTCCCATAACAGTGCCATCCAGTGCTCCCATAACAGTGCCAACCAGTGCTCCCATAACAGTGCCAACCAGTGCTCCCATAACAGTGCCAACCAGTACTCCCATAACCGTGCCAACCAGTGCTCCCATAACAGTGCCAACCAGTGCTCCCATAACAGTGCCAGCCACAGTGCTCCCATAACAGTGCCAGCCACAGTGCTCCCATAACAGTGCCAGCCACAGTGCTCCCATAACAGTGCCAGCCACAGTGCTCCCATAACAGTGCCAGCCACAGTGCTCCCATAATAGTGCCAGCCACAGTGCTCCCATAACAGTGCCAACCACAGTGCTCCCATAACAGTGCCAGCCACAGTGCTCCCATAACAGTGCCAGCCACAGTGCTCCCATAACAGTGCCAGCCAGTGCTCCCATAACAGTGCAATCCAGTGCTCCCATAACAGTGCCAACCAGTGCTCCCATAACAGTGCCCACCAGTGCTCCCATAACAGTGCCAACCAGTGCTCCCATAACAGTGCCAAACAGTGCTCCCATAACCGTGCCAACCAGTGCTCCCATAACAGTGCCATCCAGTGCTCCCATAACAGTGCCAGCCACAGTGCTCCCATAACAGTGCCAGCCACAGTGCTCCCATAACAGTGCCAGCCACAGTGCTACCATAACAGTGCCAGCCACAGTGCTCCCATAACAGTGCCAGCCACAGTACTCCCATAACAGTGCCAGCCACAGTGCTCCCATAACAGTGCCAGCCACAGTGCTCCCATAACAGTGCCAGCCACAGTGCTCCCATAACAGTGCCAGCCACAGTGCTCCCATAACAGTGCCATCCAGTGCTCCCATAACAGTGCCAACCAGTGCTCCCATAACAGTGCCAACCAGTGCTCCCATAACTGTGCCATCCAGTGCTCCCATAACAGTGCCAACCAGTGCTCGCATAACAGTGCCAACCAGTGCTCCCATAACAGTGCCAACCAGTACTCCCATAACGGTGCCAGCCACAGTGCTCCCATAACGGTGCCAGCCACAGTGCTCCCATAACGGTGCCAGCCACAGTGCTCCCATAACGGTGCCAGCCACAGTGCTCCCATAACGGTGCCAGCCACAGTGCTCGCATAACGGTGCCAGCCACAGTGCTCCCATAACGGTGCCAGCCACAGTGCTCCCATAACAGTGCCAGCCACAGTGCTCCCATAACAGTGCCAGCCACAGTGCTCCCATAACAGTGCCAGCCACAGTGCTCCCATAACAGTGCCAGCCACAGTGCTCCCATAACAGTGCCAGCCACAGTGCTCCCATAACAGTGCCAGCCACAGTGCTCCCATAACAGTGCCAGCCACAGTGCTCCCATAACAGTGCCAGCCACAGTGCTCCCATAACAGTGCCAGCCACAGTGCTCCCATAACAGTGCCAGCCACAGTGCTCCCATAACAGTGCCAGTCACAGTGCTCCCATAACAGTGCCAGCCAGTGCTCCCATAACAGTGCCATCCAGTGCTCCCATAACAGTGCCAACCAGTGCTCCCATAACAGTGCCAACCAGTGCTCCCATAACAGTGCCATCCAGTGCTCCCATAACAGTGCCAACCACAGTGCTCCCATAACAGTGCCAGCCACAGTGCTCCCATAACAGTGCCAGCCACAGTGCTCCCATAACAGTGCCAGCCACAGTGCTCCCATAACAGTGCCAGCCACAGTGCTCCCATAACAGTGCCAGCCACAGTGCTCCCATAACAGTGCCAGCCACAGTGCTCCCATAACAGTGCCAGCCACAGTGCTCCCATAACAGTGCCAGCCACAGTGCTCCTATAACAGTGCCAGCCACAGTGCTCCCATAACAGTGCCAACCACAGTGCTCCCATAACAGTGCCAGCCAGTGCTCCCATAACAGTGTCATCCAGTGCTCCCATAACAGTGCCAACCAGTGCTCCCATAACAGTGCCAACCAGTGCTACCATAACAGTGCCAATCCAGTGCTCCCATAACAGTGTCATCCAGTGCTCCCTTAACAGTGCCATCCAGTGCTCCCATAACAGTGCCAACCAGTACTCCCATAACAGTGCCATCCAGTGCTCCCATAACAGTGCCAGCCACAGTGCTCCCATAACAGTGCCAGCCACAGTGCTCCCATAACAGTGCCAGCCACAGTGCTCCCATAACAGTGCCAGTCACAGTACTCCCATAACAGTGCCAGCCACAGTGCTCCCATAACAGTGCCAGACACAGTGCTCCCATAACAGTGCCAGCCGCAGTGCTCCCATAACAGTGCCAGCCACAGTGCTCCCATAACAGTGCCAGCCACAGTGCTCCCATAACAGTGCCAGCCACAGTGCTCCCATAACAGTGCCAGCCACAGTGCTCCCATAACAGTGCCAGCCACAGTGCTCCCATAACAGTGCCATCCAGTGCTCCCATAACAGTGCCAACCAGTGCTCCCATAACAGTGCCAACCAGTGCTCCCATAACAGTGCCATCCAGTGCTCCCATAACAGTGCCAACCACAGTGCTCCCATAACAGTGCCAGCCACAGTGCTCCCATAACAGTGCCAGCAAAAGTGCTCCCATAACAGTGCCAGCCACAGTGCTCCCATAACAGTGCCAGCCACAGTGCTCCCATAACAGTACCATCCAATGCTCCCATAACAGTGCCAACCAGTGCTCCCATAACAGTGCCAACCAGTGCTCCCATAACAGTGCCATCCAGTGCTCCCATAACAGTGCCAACCACAGTGCTCCCATAACAGTGCCAGCCACAGTGCTCCCATAACAGTTCCAGCCACAGTGCTCCCATAACAGTGCCAGCCACAGTGCTCCCATAACAGTGCCAGCCACAGTGCTCCCATAACAGTGCCATCCAGTGCTCCCATAACAGTGCCAACCAGTGCTCCCATAACAGTGCCAACCAGTGCTCCCATAACTGTGCCATCCAGTGCCCCATAACAGTGCCAACCAGTGCTCGCATAACAGTGCCAACCAGTGCTCCCATAACAGTGCCAACCAGTACTCCCATAACCGTGCCAACCAGTGCTCCCTTAACAGTGCCAGCCACAGTGCTCCCATAACAGTGCCAGCCACAGTGCTCCCATAACAGTGCCAGCCACAGTGCTCCCATAACAATGCCAGCCACAGTGCTCCCATAACAGTGCCAGCCACAGTGCTCCCATAACAGTGTCAGCCACAGTGCTCCCATAACAGTGCCAGCCACAGTGCTCCCATAACAGTGCCAGACACAGTGCTCCCATAACAGTGCCAGCCACAGTGCTCCCTTAACAGTGCCAGCCACAGTGCTCCCATAACAGTGCCAACCACAGTGCTCCCATAACAGTGCCAGCCACAGTGCTCCCATAACAGTGCCAGCCACAGTGCTCCCATAACAGTGCCAGCCACAGTGCTCCCATAACAGTGCCAGCCACAGTGCTCCCATAACAGTGCCAGCCACAGTGCTCCCATAACAGTGCCAGTCACAGTGCTCCCATAACAGTGCCAGCCACAGTGCTCCCATAACAGTGCCAGCCACAGTGCTCCCATAACAGTGCCAGCCACAGTGCTCCCATAACAGTGCCAGCCACAGTGCTCCCATAACAGTGCCAGCCACAGTGCTCCCATAACAGTGCCAGCCACAGTGCTCCCATAACAGTGCCAGCCACAGTGCTCCCATAACAGTGCCAGCCACAGTTCTCCCATAACAGTGCCAGCCACAGTGCTCCCATAACAGTGCCAGCCACAGTGCTCCCATAACAGTGCCAGCCACAGTGCTCCCATAACAGTGTCAGCCACAGTGCTCCCATAACAGTGCCAGCCACAGTGCTCCCATAACAGTGCCAGACACAGTGCTCCCATAACAGTGCCAGCCACAGTGCTCCCATAACAGTGCCAGCCACAGTGCTCCCATAACAGTGCCAGCCACAGTGCTCCCATAACAGTGCCAGCCACAGTGCTCCCATAACAGTGCCAGCCACAGTGCTCCCATAACAGTGCCAACCACAGTGCTCCCATAACAGTGCCAGCCACAGTGCTCCCATAACAGTGCCAGCCACAGTGCTCCCATAACGGTGCCAGCCACAGTGCTCCCATAACAGTGCCAGCCACAGTGCTCCCATAACAGTGCCAGCCACAGTGCTCCCATAACAGTGCCAGTCACAGTGCTCCCATAACAGTGCCAGCCACAGTGCTCCCATAACAGTGCCAGCCACAGTGCTCCCATAACAGTGCCAGCCACAGTGCTCCCATAACAGTGCCAGCCACAGTGCTCCCATAACAGTGCCAGCCACAGTGCTCCCATAACAGTGCCAGCCACAGTGCTCCCATAACAGTGCCAGCCACAGTGCTCCCATAACAGTGCCAGCCAAAGTGCTCCCATAACAGTGCCAACCAGTGCTCCCATAACAGTGCCAACCAGTACTCCCATAACCGTGCCAACCAGTGCTCCCATAACAGTGCCATCCAGTGCTCCCATAACAGTGCCAGCCACAGTGCTCCCATAACAGTGCCAGCCACAGTGCTCCCATAACAGTGCCAGCCAAAGTGCTCCCATAACAGTGCCAACCACAGTGCTCCCATAACAGTGCCAGCCACAGTGCTCCCATAACAGTGCCAGCCACAGTGCTCCCATAACAGTGCCAGCCACAGTGCTCCCATAACAGTGCCAGCCACAGTGCTCCCATAACAGTGCCAGCCAGTGTTCCCATAACAGTGCAATCCAGTGCTCCCATAACAGTGCCAACCAGTGCTCCCATAACAGTGCCAACCAGTGCTCCCATAACAGTGCCAACCAGTGCTCCCATAACAGTGCCAACCAGTGCTCCCATAACCGTGCCAACCAGTGCTCCCATAACAGTGCCATCCAGTGCTCCCATAACAGTGCCAGCCACAGTGCTCCCATAACAGTGCCAGCCACAGTGCTCCCATAACAGTGCCAGCCACAGTGCTACCATAACAGTGCCAGCCACAGTGCTCCCATAACAGTGCCAGCCACAGTGCTCCCATAACAGTGCCAGCCACAGTGCTCCCATAACAGTGCCAGCCACAGTGCTCCCATAACAGTGCCAACCAGTGCTCCAATAACAGTGCCAGCCACAGTGCTCCCATAATAGTGCCAGCCACAGTGCTCCCATAACAGTGCCAGCCACAGTGCTCCCATAACAGTGCCAGCCACAGTGCTCCCATAACAGTGCCAGCCAGTGCTCCCATAACAGTGCCATCCAGTGCTCCCATAACAGTGCCAACCAGTGCTCCCATAACAGTGCAACCAGTGCTCCCATAACAGTGCCAGCCACAGTGCTCCCATAACAGTGCCAGCCACAGTGCTCCCATAACAGTGCCAGCCACAGTGCTCCCATAACGGTGCCAGCCACAGTGCTCCCATAACAGTGCCAGCCACAGCGCTCCCATAACAGTGCCAGCCACAGTGCTCCCATAACAGTGCCAGCCACAGTGCTCCCATAAAAGTGCCATCCAGTGCTCCCATAACAGTGCCAACCAGTGCTCGCATAACAGTGCCAACCAGTGCTCCCATAACAGTGCCAACCAGTGCTCCCATAACCGTGCCAACCAGTGCTCCCATAACAGTGCCATCCAGTGCTCCCATAACAGTGCCAGCCACAGTGCTCCCATAACAGTGCCAGCCACAGTGCTCCCATAACAGTGCCAGCCACAGTGCTCCCATAACAGTGCCAGCCACAGTGCTCCCATAACAGTGCCAGCCACAGTGCTCCCATAACAGTGCCAGCCACAGTGCTCCCATAACAGTGCCAGCCACAGTGCTCCCATAACAGTGCCAGCCACAGTGCTCCCATAACAGTGCCAACCAGTGCTCCCATAACAGTGCCAGCCACAGTGCTCCCATAACAGTGCCAGCCACAGTGCTCCCATAACAGTGCCAGCCACAGTGCTCCCATAAAAGTGCCAGCCACAGTGCTCCCATAACAGTGCCAGCCAGTGCTCCCATAACAGTGCCATCCAGTGCTCCCATAACAGTGCCAACCAGTGCTCCCATAACAGTGCAACCAGTGCTCCCATAACAGTGCCAGCCACAGTGCTCCCATAACAGTGCCAGCCACAGTGCTCCCATAACAGTGCCAGCCACAGTGCTCCCATAACAGTGCCAGCCACAGTGCTCCCATAACAGTGCCAGCCACAGCGCTCCCATAACAGTGCCAGCCACAGTGCTCCCATAACAGTTCCAGCCACAGTGCTCCCATAACAGTGCCAGCCACAGTGCTCCCATAACAGTGCCAGCCACAGTGCTCCCATAACAGTGCCAGCCACAGCGCTCCCATAACAGTGCCAGCCACAGTGCTCCCATAACAGTGCCAACCAGTGCTCCCATAACAGTGCCAGCCACAGTGCTCCCATAACAGTGCCAGCCACAGTGCTCCCATAACAGTGCCAGCCACAGTGCTCCCATAACAGTGCCAGCCACAGTGCTCTCATAACAGTGCCAGCCAGTGCTCCCATAACAGTGCCATCCAGTGCTCCCATAACAGTGCCAACCAGTGCTCCCATAACAGTGCAACCAGTGCTCCCATAACAGTGCCAGCCACAGTGCTCCCATAACAGTGCCAGCCACAGTGCTCCCATAACAGTGCCAGCCACAGTGCTCCCATAACAGTGCCAGCCACAGTGCTCCCATAACAGTGCCAGCCACAGCGCTCCCATAACAGTGCCAGCCACAGTGCTCCCATAACAGTGCCAGCCACAGTGCTCCCATAAAAGTGCCATCCAGTGCTCCCATAACAGTGCCAACCAGTGCTCGCATAACAGTGCCAACCAGTGCTCCCATAACAGTGCCAACCAGTGCTCCCATAACCGTGCCAGCCACAGTGCTCCCATAACGGTGCCAGCCACAGCGCTCCCATAACAGTGCCAGCCACAGTGCTCCCATAACAGTGCCAGCCAGTGCTCCCATAACAGTGCCATCCAGTGCTCCCATAACAGTGCCAACCAGTGCTCCCATAACAGTGCAACCAGTGCTCCCATAACAGTGCCAGCCACAGTGCTCCCATAACAGTGCCAGCCACAGTGCTCCCATAACAGTGCCAGCCACAGTGCTCCCATAACAGTGCCAGCCACAGTGCTCCCATAACAGTGCCAGCCACAGCGCTCCCATAACAGTGCCAGCCACAGCGCTCCCATAACAGTGCCAGCCACAGTGCTCCCATAAAAGTGCCATCCAGTGCTCCCATAACAGTGCCAACCAGTGCTCGCATAACAGTGCCAACCAGTGCTCCCATAACAGTGCCAACCAGTGCTCCCATAACCGTGCCAACCAGTGCTCCCATAACAGTGCCATCCAGTGCTCCCATAACAGTGCCAGCCACAGTGCTCCCATAACAGTGCCAGCCACAGTGCTCCCATAACAGTGCCAGCCACAGTGCTCCCATAACAGTGCCAGCCACAGTGCTCCCATAACAGTGCCAGCCACAGTGCTCCCATAACAGTGCCAGCCACAGTGCTCCCATAACAGTGCCAGCCACAGTGCTCCCATAACAGTGCCAGCCACAGTGCTCCCATAACAGTGCCAGCCACAGTGCTCCCATAACAGTGCCAACCAGTGCTCCCATAACAGTGCCAGCCACAGTGCTCCCATAACAGTGCCAGCCACAGTGCTCCCATAACAGTGCCAGCCACAGTGCTCCCATAACAGTGCCAGCCACAGTGCTCCCATAACAGTGCCAGCCAGTGCTCCCATAACAGTGCCATCCAGTGCTCCCATAACAGTGCCAACCAGTGCTCCCATAACAGTGCAACCAGTGCTCCCATAACAGTGCCAGCCACAGTGCTCCCATAACAGTGCCAGCCACAGTGCTCCCATAACAGTGCCAGCCACAGTGCTCCCATAACAGTGCCAGCCACAGTGCTCCCATAACAGTGCCAGCCACAGCGCTCCCATAACAGTGCCAGCCACAGCGCTCCCATAACAGTGCCAGCCACAGTGCTCCCATAAAAGTTCCATCCAGTGCTCCCATAACAGTGCCAACCAGTGCTCGCATAACAGTGCCAACCAGTGCTCCCATAACAGTGCCAACCAGTGCTCCCTTAACCGTGCCAGCCACAGTGCTCCCATAACAGTGCCAGCCACAGCGCTCCCATAACAGTGCCAGCCACAGTGCTCCCATAACAGTGCCAGCCAGTGCTCCCATAACAGTGCCATCCAGTGCTCCCATAACAGTGCCAACCAGTTCTCCCATAACAGTGCAACCAGTGCTCCCATAACAGTGCCAGCCACAGTGCTCCCATAACAGTGCCAGCCACAGTGCTCCCATAACAGTGCCAGCCACAGTGCTCCCATAACAGTGCCAGCCACAGTGCTCCCATAACAGTGCCAGACACAGCGCTCCCATAACAGTGCCAGCCACAGCGCTCCCATAACAGTGCCAGCCACAGTGCTCCCATAAAAGTGCCATCCAGTGCTCCCATAACAGTGCCAACCAGTGCTCGCATAACAGTGCCAACCAGTGCTCCCATAACAGTGCCAACCAGTGCTTCCATAACCGTGCCAACCAGTGCTCCCATAACAGTGCCATCCAGTGCTCCCATAACAGTGCCAGCCACAGTGCTCCCATAACAGTGCCAGCCACAGTGCTCCCATAACAGTGCCAGCCACAGTGCTCCCATAACAGTGCCAGCCACAGTGCCCCCATAACAGTGCCAGCCACAGTGCTCCCATAACAGTGCCAGCCACAGTGCTCCCATAACAGTGCCAGCCACAGTGCTCCCATAACAGTGCCAACCAGTGCTCCCATAACAGTGCCAGCCACAGTGCTCCCATAACAGTGCCAGCCACAGTGCTCCCATAACAGTGCCAGCCACAGTGCTCCCATAACAGTGCCAGCCACAGTGCTCCCATAACAGTGCCAGCCACAGTGCTCCCATAACAGTGCCAGCCAGTGCTCCCATAACAGTGCCATCCAGTGCTCCCATAACAGTGCCAACCAGTGCTCCCATAACAGTGCCAACCAGTGCTCCCATAACAGTGCCAACCACAGTGCTCCCATAACAGTGCCAGCCACAGTGCTCCCATAACAGTGCCAGCCACAGTGCTCCCATAACAGTGCCAGCCACAGTGCTCCCATAATAGTGCCAGCCACAGTGCTCCCATAACAGTGCCAGCCACAGTGCTCCCATAACAGTGCCAGCCACAGTGCTCCCATAACAGTGCCAGCCACAGCGCTCCCATAACAGTGCCAGCCACAGCGCTCCCATAACAGTGCCAGCCACAGCGCTCCCATAAAAGTGCCGTCCAGTGCTCCCATAACAGTGCCAACCAGTGCTCGCATAACAGTGCCAACCAGTGCTCCCATAACAGTGCCAACCAGTGCTCCCATAACCGTGCCAACCAGTGCTCCCATAACAGTGCCATCTAGTGCTCCCATAACAGTGCCAGCCACAGTGCTCCCATAACAGTGCCAGCCACAGTGCTCCCATAACAGTGCCAGCCACAGTGCTCCCATAACAGTGCCAGCCACAGTGCTCCCATAACAGTGCCAGCCACAGTGCTCCCATAACAGTGCCAGCCACAGTGCTCCCATAACAGTGCCAGCCACAGTGCTCCCATAACAGTGCCAACCAGTGCTCCCATAACAGTGCCAGCCACATTGCTCCCATAACAGTGCCAGCCACAGTGCTCCCATAACAGTGCCAGCCACAGTGCTCCCATAACAGTGCCAGCCACAGTGCTCCCATAACAGTGCCAGCCACAGTGCTCCCATAACAGTGCCAGACACAGTGCTCCCATAACAGTGCCAGCCACAGTGCTCCCATAACAGTGCCAGCCACAGTGCTCCCATAACAGTGCCAGCCAGTGCTCCCATAACAGTGCCATCCAGTGCTCCCATAACAGTGCCAACCAGTGCTCCCATAACAGTGCCAACCAGTGCTCCCATAACAGTGCCAGCCACAGTGCTCCCATAACAGTGCCAGCCACAGTGCTCCCATAACAGTGCCAGCCACAGTGCTCCCATAACAGTGCCAGCCACAGTGCTCCCATAACAGTGCCAGCCACAGTGCTCCCATAACAGTGCCAGCCACAGTGCTCCCATAACAGTGCCAGCCACAGTGCTCCCATAACAGTGCCAGCCACAGTGCTCCCATAACAGTGCCAGCCACAGTGCTCCCATAACAGTGCCAGCCACAGTGCTCCCATAACAGTGCCAGCCACAGTGCTCCCATAACAGTGCCAGCCACAGTGCTCCCATAACAGTGCCAGCCAGTGCTCCCATAACAGTGCCATCCATTGCTCCCATAACAGTGCCAACCAGTGCTCCCATAACAGTGCCAACCAGTGCTCCCATAACAGTGCCAGCCACAGTGCTCCCATAACAGTGCCAGCCACAGTGCTCCCATAACAGTGCCAGCCACAGCGCTCCCATAACAGTGCCAGCCACAGCGCTCCCATAACAGTGCCAGCCACAGCGCTCCCATAACAGTGCCAGCCACAGTGCTCCCATAAAAGTGCCATCCAGTGCTCCCATAACAGTGCCAACCAGTGCTCGCATAACAGTGCCAAACAGTGCTCCCATAACAGTGCCAACCATTGCTCCCATAACCGTGCCAGCCACAGTGCTCCCATAACAGTGCCAGCCACAGCGCTCCCATAACAGTGCCAGCCACAGTGCTCCCATAACAGTGCCAGCCAGTGCTCCCATAACAGTGCCATACAGTGCTCCCATAACAGTGCCAACCAGTGCTCGCATAACAGTGCCAACCAGTTCTCCCATAACAGTGCCAACCAGTGCTCCCATAACCGTGCCAACCAGTGGTCCCATAACAGTGCCATCCAGTGCTCCCATAACAGTGCCAGCCACAGTGCTCCCATAACAGTGCCAGCCACAGTGCTCCCATAACAGTGCCAGCCACAGTGCTCCCATAACAGTGCCAGCCACAGTGCTCCCATAACAGTGCCAGCCACAGTGCTCCCATAACAGTGCCAGCCACAGTGCTCCCATAACAGTGCCAGCCACAGTGCTCCCATAACAGTGCCAACTAGTGCTCCCATAACAGTGCCAGCCACAGTGCTCCCATAACAGTGCCAGCTACAGTGCTCCCATAACAGTGCCAGCCACAGTGCTCCCATAACAGTGCCAGCCACAGTGCTCCCATAACAGTGCCAGCCACAGTGCTCCCATAACAGTGCCAGCCAGTGCTCCCATAACAGTGCCATCCAGTGCTCCCATAACAGTGCCAACCAGTGCTCCCATAACAGTGCCAACCAGTGCTCCCATAACAGTGCCAACCACAGTGCTCCCATAACAGTGCGAGCCACAGTGCTCCCATAACAGTGCCAGCCACAGTGCCCTCATAACAGTGCCAGCCACAGTGCTCCCATAACAGTGCCAGCCACAGTGCTCCCATAACAGTGCCAGCCACAGTGCTCCCATAACAGTGCCAGCCACAGTGCTCCCATAACAGTGCCAGCCACAGTGCTCCCATAACAGTGCCAGACACAGTGCTCCCATAACAGTGCCAGCCACAGTGCTCCCATAAGGGCAGATTCACACGAACGTTGCGTTTTTGCGCGCGCAAACAACGCAGCGTTTTGCGAGCGCATAAACCATTTGACAGCTGCGTGTGTCATGCGTGTCTGATGCGCGGCTGCGTGATTTTCGCGCAGCCGGCATCATAGAGCTCATGCTTGTCAACGCCCGTCACTGTCCAAGGTGCTGAAAGAGCTAAATCTTTCAGCACCCTCGACAGTGAATGCCGAACACAACAGCGAAAAACCTGTAAAAAAAAAAGATAAAGTTCCTACTTACCGAGAACTTCCCGGCCGTTGCCTTGGTGACGCGTCCTTGGTGACGCGTCCTTGGTGACGCGCCTCTCTTGACATCGGGCCCCACCTCCCTGGATGACGCAGCAGTCCAAGTGACCGCTGCAGCCTGTGATTGGCTGCAGCCTGTGCTTGGCCTGTGATTGGCTGGAGCTGTCACTTGAACTGAAGTGTCATCCAGGGAGGTCGGACTGCAGGAAGGAGACATGAGTAATCGGTAAGTTAGAACTTCGGTTTTTTTACAGGTTAATGTATTTTGGGATCGCAAGTCACTGTCCATGGTGCTGAAACAGTTTAACTCTTTCAGCACCATGGACAGTGACTATCTCCTGACGTCGCGTACCGATAATTTTTTTGCCGGGATCGGCCAAAACGAGTTTGGCCGAACCCGGTGAAGTTCGGTACGCTTGTCCGGCTTCGCTCATCGCAAAGACACTCCGTTTGGATGTTCGGAAACAGAAAAGCACGTGGTGCTTTTCAGTTTTCATTCATCCTTTTCACTGCTGTTGCGCGAATCACGCTCGTCCCACGGAAGTGCTTCCGTGTGGTGCGCGTGATTTTCACGCACCCATTGACTTCAATGGGTGCGTGATGCGCGAAATACGCAGAGTTATTGAACCTGTCGCGCTTTTTGCGCAGCAGACAAACGCTGCGCAAAAAGCACGGACTGTCTGTACTGCCCCATAGACTTGTATTGGTCCATGCGTGCCGCGTGAAAACCACGCGGCCCGCACGGACCGAATACACGCTCGTGTGAATCCCCCCTAACAGTGCCAGCCACAGTGCTCCCATAACAGTGCCAGCCAGTGCTCCCATAACAGTGCCATCCAGTGCTCCCATAACAGTGCCAACCAGTGCTCCCATAACGGTGCCAACCAGTGCTCCCATAACAGTGCCAACCACAGTGCTCCCATAACAGTGCCAGCCACAGTGCTCCCATAACAGTGCCAGCCACAGTGCTCCCATAACAGTGCCAGCCACAGTGCTCCCATAACAGTGCCAGCCACAGTGCTCCCATAACAGTGCCAGCCACAGTGCTCCCATAACAGTGCCAGCCACAGTGCTCCCATAACAGTGCCAGCCACAGTGCTCCCATAACAGTGCCAGCCACAGTGCTCCCATAACAGTGCCAGCCACAGTGCTCCCATAACAGTGCCAGCCACAGTGCTCCCATAACAGTGCCAGCCACAGTGCTCCCATAACAGTGCCAGCCACAGTGCTCCCATAACAGTGCCAGCCACAGTGCTCCCATAACAGTGCCAGCCACAGTGCTCCCATAACAGTGCCAGCCAGTGCTCCCATAACAGTGCCATCCAGTGCTCCCATAACAGTGCCAGCCAGTGCTCCCATAACAGTGCCATCCAGTGCTCCCATAACAGTGCCAACCAGTGCTCCCATAACTGTGCCAACCAGTGCTCCCATAACAGTGCCAACCACAGTGCTCCCATAACAGTGCCAGCCACAGTGCTCCCATAACAGTGCCAGCCACAGTGCTCCCATAACAGTGCCAGCCACAGTGCTCCCATAACAGTGCCAGCCACAGTGCTCCCATAACAGTGCCAGCCACAGTGCTCCCATAACAGTGCCAGCCACAGTGCTCCCATAACAGTGCCAGCCACAGTGCTCCCATAACAGTGCCAGCCACAGTGCTCCCATAACAGTGCCAGCCACAGTGCTCCCATAACAGTGCCAGCCACAGTGCTCCCATAACAGTGCCAGCCAGTGCTCCCATAACAGTGCCATCCAGTGCTCCCATAACAGTGCCAACCAGTGCTCCCATAACAGTGCCAACCAGTGCTCCCATAACAGTGCCAACCACAGTGCTCCCATAACAGTGCCAGCCACAGTGCTCCCATAACAGTGCCAGCCACAGTGCTCCCATAACAGTGCCAGCCACAGTGCTCCCATAACAGTGCCAGCCACAGTGCTCCCATAACAGTGCCAGCCACAGTGCTCCCATAACCATGCCAGCCAGTGCTCCAATAATCATGCCAGCCACAGTACTCCCATAACAGTGCCAACCACAGTCACAGTGATAGCTGCAACAACAGTTCTAGTCAGGTGTAATGGGCCCCATTGAGAGATCTGTAATGGGGACCCCCACCTACCAGGTGCCATTTATAATACTGGTGTCTTCTTATGTGATAGAGGGGCCTTTGCGCCGCCTCAGGCACTGGAACCCAGATACGACTGCTGCCTCTGCACTCCTTATAGCCAAGTCCCAGTTTTCACCCACAACGCTCCAATAATATCTTTCCCACAACAGCACCAGCACAGTGCCCCAATCACAATGAATCTGTGGCCACTCTCACGTAGCAAGAGCTCCTACTCGGCAGGGGCTACGCGGGATTGTGATTGGGCACTTGGGAGGAATGCATTAGGGACAGTCTGAAAAAAGGCTGCTCTAGAAATATTATTTTATTTATATGTATATATATGAATATGAGTTCCTGCATTCTGTTGTTTCTCCACTAGATGCCGCTCTTGTTCTGTGTTTTGATTTTGGATTTTTTCAATGTACAAAATGATTGTAGACTTAGGCTTTTTCTTCTTCCTCCTCCAGTCCAATCACAGGCTGCAGCGGTCACATGGACTGCCGCGTCATCCAGGGAGGTCGGACTGGATGTCAAGAGAGGGACGCGTCACCAAGACAACGGCCGGGGTACGTATGAACTTTTTTGTACTTTCAAACGCTGCGGAAACTCTGCCCGAAAGGTCTGCCCCTTCTCTCTATCCTGATAGAGAGAAGGGGCTGCCGATTAGTGCAGAGAAAATGGGTCCGTAAATGCGGGTGGAATACTGGTGACACCGGACCCGTATTTACGGACAGGAAAAAATACGTTCGTGTGCATGGGGCCTAAAACAGCAACATTTCCTGCATTTTTTACTGCAGCAATTCAGTCCACTTTCCGCAGCAGGAATTCACATTCTGCGGTACGAAAAATACATACCGCAGGTGAATTTCTGCGCCAAAATTTTACGCATCGTGAGGATAAGATTACGTGTGGACAAGTCCTTAACCCCTTCCCGCCGCAGCCCTTTTTCAGATTTTCATTTTCGTTTTTTCCTCCCCACCTTCCAAAAGCCATAACGTCTTTATTTTTCAGTCGATATAGTCCTATGAGGGCTTGATTTTTGCAGGGCGAGTTGTCGTTTATCGTGCCATATAATGTACTTGGAAACGGGAAAAATAATAATTGTGGGGTAGAAAATGAAAAAAAACTGCGATTCCTCCATTGTTTTTTGGGCGTCGTTTTTACCGAATTCACTGTGCAATTAAAACAACATGTTAACATTTTCTGTGGTCAATTTGATTGCGGCGATACGAAATATATATTGTTTTTTCTATATTTTACAACTTTTACAAGTAAAAACCGAAGTGTAAAAAAGAAAATTTATTTTGTGTCGCCAAATCCTGAGAGCCATAACTTTTATATTTTGATCACTTTTTATTTCATCTTTTGTGGGCGATGAGGTGACCAAAAAGTAGAGATTCTGGCGCTTACAATTTATTTTTTTACGGCGTTCACCGTGCGGGTTACATAATGATATATTGTAATAGTTTATGGACGCGGCGATACCAATTATGTTTATTTATTTTTTACTATGCTCTAGGGGGAAAATGGGAAAAGGGGGGTGTTTTGAACTTTTAATCTTAACCCCTTAATGACCAGGCCATTTTGCACGTTAATGACTAAGGATTATTTCTTGTTTTTTCACGGTCGCATTCCAAGAGTCGTAACTTTTTTTTTATTCCGTCGACATAGCGATATATGGGCTTGTTTTTTGCGGGACGAGTTGTATTTTGTACTTGTGCAATTTTTAGATGCTTATAATATATTGATTAACTTTTATTAACTTTATTTTAGGAGAGAATTGAAAATAAGCAGCTATTCCAGCATTGATTTTCACGTTATAAATGTACGCCGTTTACTATGCATCGTAAATAACATGTTAACTTTATTCTATGGGTCGGCACGATTACGGGTTTACCAAATATGTAAAGGTTTTATATGTTTTCCTATGTTTGCACAATAAAAAGCCTTTTAGAAAAAAATTACTTGTTTTTCCATCGCCGCATTCCAAGAGACGTCATTTTTTTATTTTTCCGTCAATGTGGCCGTATGGGGGCTTGATTTTTGCGGGCCAATGTGTAGTTTTCATTAGTATTATTTTGGAGTACATAGGACTTATAGATTTACTTTTATTTTATTTTTTATGGGGGGAATGGGAGAAAAGAGAGAATTTTGCCGTTGTTTTTTGAGTTTTTTTTTGGACGCCTTTCATCCGGCGGTTTAATTAATGTGTTCATTTTATTGTTCAAGTCGTTATGATCGCGGGGATACTATATATGTGCATGTGTGATTTGTTTTGACACTTTTACTAAATAAAACCACTTTTTGGGCAAAAAAAGTAGTTTTATTTGATTTTGACTGTAATTTGTATTTATTTTTTTCCACAAACTTTATTTAACTGATTCACTTTTTTTTTTTAAGTCCCACCAGGGGACTACACTATGCGATCTGCTGATCGTATATATAATGCTTTGGTATACTTCGTATACCAAAGCATTATTGCCTGTCAGTGTAAAACTGACAGGCAATCTGTTAGGTCATGCCTCCGGCATCGCCTAACAGGCAGATGCTGAAGGCAGACCTGGGGGTCTTTGTTAGACCCCCGGCTGTCATGGAAACCCGACGGCGACCCGCGATTTGTTTGCGGGGGCGCCGATCGGGTGACAGAGGGAGCTCCCTCCCTCTGTCAAACACATTAGATGCCGCTGTCACTATTGACAGCGGCATTTAATGGGTTAAACTGCCGGAATCGGAGCGCGCTTCGATTCCGGCAGTTGCAGCAGGAGCCAGGCTGTGTATAACAGCCGTGCTCCTGCCTCTGATCGCGTGGGTACAGTGTCAGTACCCGCGCCATCACAGGACGGATATATCCGTCCTCCTGCGCGAACTAGCAGCTGCAGAGGACGGATATATCCGTCCTTCGGCGTTAAGGAGTTAAACATTTTTTTACATAAAAAAACAACAACAACTTTACTTTACTAATTTTTACTTTTCTTATTAGTCCCCCTAGGGGACTTCAACCAGCGATCGTCATATCGCTTGCACTATATACTACAATACTAATGTATATATCGTGATTCTGACAGGCATCTATTAAGCCCTGCCGAAGGCATAGCTTAATAGGCGCACAAAGATGGTGGACCTGGGGGCCTTCATTAGGCCCCCAGTCAGCCATAGCAACCATCGCTTTCCACGATTGCATTGCGGGGGGGCGTGATGAGCTGTTAGAGGGGGTCGCCCCCCTCTTTCTAACGATTTAAATGCTGTGGTCGCTATTGACCGCGGGATTTAATGAGTTAAACAAGCGGGATCGCGCACGAGTGTCATATACAGCCGACACCGGCATCGTATGGAGCGGGTTCACTCCGTGAGCCCGTTCCATACTTCCCCTTCCCGACTTTGGCGTATGGATACGTCAATGTCGGGAAGGGGTTAAACTTCATGTTAGTTCCTGATTTATTCGTCCTTGTCTACCAAGGTGCCTTCCTGCCGGGACGTATGAGATTCCCATCTTGGCAGGGAAGGGTTAAAGAAGTTGTCCAGGATTAGAAAAACATGGCTGCTTTTTTCTAAAAACAGCGCCAGACTTGTCCATGGGTTGTCCCTGGTATTGCAGCTCAGCTTCATTGTAGTAAAAGAGGCAGGGCTGCAATAACACACACAACCTGTGGGCAGGTATGGCAGTGGTGCAGCAGAGTCCCCCCCCCCCCCCCCCCCGCTACTGAACATGGATAGAAATGGACTAGAATAGAGAGCTGAGGTAACAGGTATGACTCAAAAAGTGATCGCAGCATATTCCATGTTAAAGGAATACCCTTATTTTGGAAAACGAGGCGTAAAAAAACGCCCCGTCCGAACAGAACGCCGTATTTCCCATTGAAATCAATGGGCAGATGTTTGTAGGCGTTCTTCCATTTTTTTCAGCCATTTTTCGAGGCGTAAACACCCCAAAATATGCCTGAAAACACTCCATGTGATCATACCCTGATTGCAGAAGAGGCTGTTCTTCATGAGACAAACCTTAAGGAGGCGCTGTCACCACATTATAAGTGGTCTATCTTGTACATGATGTGATCGCCCACTTGGTCATATAGTAAAACACGCCCAGTTGTCCATTGAGAGACTCATTAGCATAAAGCTAAAATAGGCCATAACTCCATCAAAAATGATCGTTTTTCTAAATAAAAAACACTGCTGTAATCCACATTACAGCGCCGATCACATCACGTACAATATAGGCCACTTATAACGTGGTGACAGAGCCTCTTTAAGCGCTATATTTCGGCCTTTCTTCTTGGAGGTTCTCAATTCTCACAAATGAAGGGGTTGTCCAGGTTTTGAGGAAAAAAAACAGAGACTGGCGGGAGACCACAGGGTCATCGGCGCTGGAGCAGCGGGGAATTTCCAGGGGACTATGGGCTTTTTTTATTTTACCATACACGCAGCTGTCCAATGTTTTGGGGTGCATATAAATGTCAGTCATGAGGTGTCGTAAAGAAGAGAAACGCGTCACAAGTCATTTATTATGTACAATGTTCCTCATGACACTAATAATAAATCTCTTCCAATATCTCCGCTCACTGGTAATGGCAGTTGTAATATTTCCTATACGAGCTCCTGGGTGGCTCATGGCAACGCTGCTCTGTTGTCATGGTTATTACCGGCTTCAGCTGCGGCCTAGTAGAGGACAGCGGGGGATCTCCAGAATGGCGCCATTCAGGTGACATATCGGGGGCAGGTAGAGCGCCATAACTCTGATCAGAAGCCGACATCTCAGTGTTAGAGGGTAAATCAGACGTCCGGTGACTATAACAAGAAGACGCCAGGACATGTCCACAGGGGAGATAATAAAAGCGCTGGATTATGGGGACACTCCTGCAGGAGAGCGGTTTTATCTTATCTGGATCTGAGTGAAGCTGCACAAGGACCTGCGATCCCTCCATTTCTGCAGACGCCGGAGCTTCAGGACCTCCCAGTGACGTCACTATTCAGCACTTCCATGATTCTGGGGGTGACAATCACTCCATGGAAATGAGAACGAGGGGACGGCAGCAGCGTCCAGACCAGAGGACCGAGCAGCCCCTCCATCAAGTCCTCCCGTGTGACAGACCCTCCTGCTTCTGCATTAGGAGGCAGGAGACGTCAGTACAGCAAACGGCCGAGCCCTGAACAGAAAGACGTCACCCAGATACCGCAGCGGAGGATTCAGGAGCGCTGGGAAGTCTTCATCTGTGGCCGGAGGTTTCCTGTAAGACAGGTGAGAGTGGGGGTGGAGCTTCACACCTGTCCGCCCACTGGTTTACCCACAATTCTCCTTGTCTTTACCCCTCTCACCTGCTCACTTATAGGGTCTGTCTGCTTTATACACCCCTGTCCATATACTCTATTACACCACATGGCCGTCATTACACAGAGCAGCCCCCCCTCCCCCGCAGCCACGCTGTATATATGTTGTGTATATAATGTTCATATGTCTACAGGTTGTGTGTTAATATAAACATAGAGTGTAATTCCTTTAATCCGGCATCCAATAATCCAGACACTCTGATAATTCAGCACTCGTTTCTAGCACAGAACTGCAATATAAACCCACAAATCAAGGAGCACTGTGTGTGGGGATCCCCCAATTATTATACTGGAGCAGGATCATGTAATACCCAAGTCTCCACCAAAAGTAAACAATGGAGGTTGGGAGCCAAAGGGGCCCTAACCATTTGTCAGTACAGGGCCCAGATACTACTAATGGCCGCTCTGGGTCTGGTGTCTTAATTGAATTTGGGGTCTAGTCAGGGGTCTGAATATATTCAGGTGTCTGGTCTAGAGACAGTATTAATATCAGGTTCTGAATTAATTTAGGGTTCTGGTCTGGGGTCTGAATTTAATTTTGGGGTCTGACATCTGACAGATTTTTATCCAATGTAAGTAAAAAAAATGTACATTACTATTCAATGACAGCAAGAAGAGATCTTAAAATCGTAAGGAAATAATACAGAAAGTATATTGAAAAATGTTATATCTTTCCTTTATACAAAAAAAATAATTTATTCGCAGAAACTGGAATAGCCCTTTAACCCTTTAAGGACCAGACTGATTTTAGTTTTTATGCTTTTTTTTTCCGCCCTGCCTTCAAAGAGTAATAACTTTTTTATTTTTTCGTTGGCACGGCCATGTGTGGGTTTCATTTTTACGGGACAAGTTGTACTTTCTAATGGTGCTATTTAACCCCTTCCCGCATTTGTCGTAAATATACGACATGGAAAGCCAGTGCTTCCCGTAAAATGTCGTATACTTACGCCAATGTTTGGCACCGGCTCAGAAGCTGAGTCGGTGCCATCATCCCCGGATGTCAGCTGTATCTGACAGCTGACATCCTGCTGTAACGGCGGGACCGAAGTTAACTTCTATCCCCGACATTAACCCCTTAAATGCAGCTGTCAAAAGCGATGGCTACATTAAAGGTGTTTGCATCTCATCGACACCCCAGCAATGAAATCGCTGGGGTGTCGGTGGCTGCAATGGCAACCGGAGGCCTAATAGTGGCCTCCCGGTGTGCCTAGCATGGAAAACTTCCAGCCCCCGCCCCGAGGCGTGGCCTGAAAGGCTTCCGTAGCTGCCGGCAAGATGGCGCCAGCTCAGGAGATGAGCCGGCGTCATCAGCGGTGGATATCAGCTTTATGTTACAGCTGACATCCACATGTAACGGCAGGAACTGGAGCTAGCGCTGATCCCTGCCATTAACCCCTCAGATGCAGCGATCAGATCCGATCGCTGGATCTTTGTGGTTGCTAGCAGATCGGCAGCTGTGCCCTGCAATCGCACAACTGCCGACTGCTACTATGACACCAGGAGACCTAACAATGGCCTCCTGTTTGCCATTACGGAAGCCGATTAGGCCCCGCTCGGAGGCGAAGCCTAATCGGCTTGCTGTCAGTGAATGACTGACAGATCTAATACATTGCACTACGTAGGTAGTGCAATGTATTAGAAAAAAAAATGACAGTTGGACCTTCAAGTCCCCTATTGGGACTAAAGTAAAGTGTAAAAAAATGTGAAAAAAAGTTGTAAAAAATATAATAAAAGTTTTAAGTAATAAAATAAAACACAATCGCCCTTTTTCCCTTATCAAGTCCTTTATTATTGAAAAAAATAAATAAAGCATACATATTTGGTTCTCACAACTTGGCGACAGAAAAAATACATTCTTTTTACAAAAGTAATTTTATTGTGCAAAAAGTTGTAAAACATAAAAAAGTGCCATAAATTAGGTATCGCCGGAATCGTACCGACCCGCAGAATAAAGTTAACATGTCATTTATAACGCATGGTTAACGCTGTATAAAAAAAACCCTAAAAAAAACTATGGCAGAATTGCTGTTTCTTGGTCACCTTGCCTCTCAAAAAATAGGATAAAAGGTGATCCAAAAGTCGCATGTACCCCAAAATGGTACAAATAATAACTACAGCTCGTCCCTCAAAAAAACAGCCCTCATACCACTACGTCTATGAAAAAATTAAATTAGTTATGGCTCCAATAAGTCAGGAAATAAAAACATGCAGTTGTGCAGATCAGAGGGGAACATTTCGTCTGTTTCAAGATACGATTTATCAGGGCCCTCAAATTAGGGAACCATGAAGGGGGGACCCAAACATATCTGCTAGAAGCGAGGGTGCCCGTATTATACCAGGACAACACTGCCCAGCAAAATTCCACAAACTGCAAAGGTGCGGAGTGTGGACCAAAAGGGGGATAAGAAAGGACGCCATATATCAGTGCGACACGGGCCTGTGCAGAAAGGATTGCTTCACAGCGTAACACACATCTATGGATCATTTTATGGTTTTTTTACCCCATTATTATGCCACCTGACTATGCCCCTGATGTACTCTGCCCAGTTTACATGTACCCCCACATTATAAACGGAAACACCAGTAATACTCAAACAAAACTACTACCAAGCAAAATCTACGCTTCAAAAGCCAAAATGGCGCTCCCACCCATCTGAGCCCTACAGTGTGTCCAAACAGCAGTTTACTTCCACATATATGGCGCCGCCATACCCGGGAGAACCCTTTTAACAATTTTTGGGGTGTGTTTCTACAGTGGCATAAGCTGGGCACGTCATACTTGCCACTGAATTGGCAATCCTGGGGAAAAATTTAAATTTTTACTTTGCACCATACGCAGCGCATTTATTTATGGAAAAAAACTGTGGGGTGAAAATGCTCACTACACCCCTTACTAAATGCCTTGAGGGGTGTAGTTTCTAAAATGGGGTCACTTCTGGGGGATTTATTTTATTATTTCCCATCTGAGCCTCTGCAATTGTGAACCAATTCTGTGTAAATCGCCAAATTAGGCCTCAATTTCACATGGTACTCTCTCAATGAGCCCTGTCAAATGTCCAGGCAAAAGATTAGGGCCCGGGGGCGGAGCGTAGCCGTGCAGTGTGATGGCAGCTTGAGACCAGAGCTCCTCACTGATACCAGCCAAAACCCGAGCTATATCGACCCACATCGTTGGAAAATGGTTAAACCGGCAAAGGAGAAACTTAAAGATCACACTGGCACACCCAAACCGGGGAAAGCACAAGCAGACATGGAGAAATTTCTCCATAAAAGGCATGAAGAATCTCCGGCCCGGAAATCTAAGATGGCCGCCGTGCATGCTGCTCCACAGTGCCGAGATGACGATTCAGATGAGGAGAGTGGAGGTGAGCAATCTGAGTCGGGAGACACTAATGATTTAGCACCAGTGTCACGGGGGTTTATGAAGAGGATCTTATACAAAGCCTTGACTCCTCTTACTAAAGAACTGTCAGAGATAAGCACTGATTTACGTCAGATAGGATCACGGGTGGAGACGCTTGAAGCGGCACAGACAGACATGAGAGTTTATCATGACAAAGTGCGGGACATTCTACAGTCACAACAAGATCAATTGAATGAGATGTTTATGCGGACAGAAGACCAAGAAAATAGGAGTCGGACGAAGAATATCAGGCTGCGGGGAGTACCTGAGTCATACGCACATGAGACTTTGGGCAAACTTGCTCATGACATATTCTCTTCAGTTCTAGGAGTAAACAGCCATGATACAGTTCGGATAGAACGTGTCCATAGAGCACTCCGCCCAAAACCTCGCTCTAATGATCCCCCCCGCGACATTATATGTGGTCTGCTGAGCTACACTGATACAGCGGAGATTCTAAAGGCTGCAAGGATGAAAGGTACTATTGAATTTGAAGGAACAACAATATACCTCTATCAAGATATAGCATCCTCCACACTACAAAAACGGAAAGTTTTCCGACCTCTCCTTGATGCGCTACGTGCCTCCAAGACGCCTTTTCGCTGGCTATATCCGTTTGGCCTGGCGATACAAAAAGATGGCCGCCAAATCACCATCAGGAAACACGAGGACCTGACCCATGCATGGGAAACCCTGGGTATACCGCCTATGGAAATCTCGCCGTGGATGATGGTACCTCCGGAGCTGAAATTACCTCCATTGCTGGAACTTATGCCGTGGAAAGTGGTGGGGAAACTGAAATCGCCTAAGAATAAAAAGCCGGCGCTAAGATCTGGAACGATGGAAAATTGTACTGCCAATATTGCGGGGACTGTTCTCCACACGGCTCCAGCATTTGGATTGACGGACGTCACCTCTCCTTTCGATTTGGATCCGTGAGTAGGAGCTAGTCACTGTAGCTGGAGAAGATCAAGAAATAGAGTATACTTTGAAGTGACTTTATTGTTGCTATTGTGGGCGATTCTATCCTAACCCTTCTTATTGTTTTACACTGTTCTTACTTGGGTTTTGGCTGGCATGCGGGTTATGCCAACTACACAACTGTTGTTAACAGTTAACTCCCCCCCCTCCCCAGGTACATGCTCTATACATTGGGGCAGTACATACCTTTACTTTAATCTCACTCTTCCCTGTATTACAACCCCCCCCTCCTACTGGTGTTCTGAATACTGTGATGACATATATGCTGATGTATACTATCTTTCACCATGTCTGATATTAAGATAACATCGTATAATGTTCGAGGTCTGAATACTCCACGTAAACGATACCAGATTGCCCAACAATTGAAAAAAGATAATACTGATATAGCCCTTCTCCAGGAAACACATCACAAGCATAATAAAACTATGGAACTATCTAGGGTTATCTTCTCAAATGCCTTTCATAGCACCTACTCTACTGCTAGCAGAGGAGTGAGTATTTTGATACGGAAAAACTTACCTTTTAAATTACTGTCAATGCAGAAAGACCCTGACGGTCGATATCTTTTTATAAAAGCTCACATTGGTACAGATTTGTTCTCTATAGCCAACTTATACGCACCCAATACGGATCAGATATCGTGGATTATTCAGACCTTAGAGAATTTTAGGTTGTTTGCGGAAGGTGCTAGAATTATAGGCGGGGACTTTAACATCCCACTTAATCCCATTATAGATTCCACTGGCAAGGTTAAAATATCCCATCGAGCTGGATCGAGACTCCACAGGGTACTTAGAGACCTACAGGTCACTGATGTGTGGAGACTTCTATATCCCACCACAAAGGATTTCTCTTATTACTCTGCAGCACATAATGTATATACTAGATTAGACTATGTTCTGTTGTCAGATAGTCTCCTCCCGATGGTTCTGTCGGCAGGAATAGGAAACCTTCTCCTTTCTGATCATGCACCGGTGTTTGTATCTATGAAGCTAAATAGTGTTCCGAGGGGAGACAGACTGTGGAGGTTGAACAATACGATTTTGAGTGACCCCCAACATTCCTCTGCGATACAGGATAATATTCAGAAATATTTTGATATAAATTCCTCTCCGGATTTATCGGATGTTATTAGATGGGAAGCGCATAAGGTAGTAATACGAGGAGAACTGATATCGCTATGCTCACATATCAAAAAACAACGGTCAGCAATATTGAACGATCTGTTCTCGAGAATATCTACGCTTGAGACTATTCACAAACGTACGAAAGCAGCCGCAGCCCAGGTTGAGCTTGGGGAGTTAAGGGAAGAGGTTAAAAATGCCTTGAATATAAAAGCTGCTAAAACATTTCACTATACCAAATTTAAACACTATGCGCATGGGGAAAGGGGCAACAGAATCATGGCTGCACTGCTTAAACAACAACATGAGAAATCTTTTATCTCTGAGATCCTGACTTCTTCAGGTGTTAGAGCTACTGAATCGAAGGACATAGCACAGGCCTTTACTCATTTCTACCATGGCCTATATAATCTTAAAGGTGGGGATAGTCCGCAGGGTAACCTGGGGGATAGCACTAGAAAGTTTCTAGATAAACTTAGCTTACCTCAACTCACACAGGAAGATCAACTAGCGCTTACGGCACCCTTTACCACAGAAGAACTTCATAAAATTCTTAAAACAATACCATCCGGGAAAAGTCCTGGCCCAGATGGTTATACGATTCAGTACTATAAGACATTTAGCGGTATTCTGTTGCCCCATTTCACATCTATGTGTAACTCATTGATGGGGGGAGCCCAATTGACTCGCCAATCTTTGGAAGCTCACATCACAGTCCTCCCAAAGGACGGGAAGGATCCAGCACTATGTGGTAGCTATAGACCTATATCTTTACTAAACACGGATCTGAAATGGTGGGCAAAGGCTTTGGCGACTAGATTGGGGAAGCTTCTGCCCAAACTCATTGGCCCAGAACAAACGGGATTTGTGGGAGGGCGTCAGGGTAAGGATAATACTACAAGAGTAGTTCGGTTAGTTCAACACGCTCGCTCGACACACACCCCAATGGCACTACTTAGCACAGATGCCGAAAAGGCTTTTGACAGGGTGAGCTGGCAATATATGGTAGCTACCTTGTCAAAATTTGGGATCCCTGTTGAATTCATACAAGCTATATTGACACTCTATCATAATCCGAGTGCTAAAGTCAGAGTAAATGGCATATTGTCGGATTCCTTTCAAATTTCAAATGGTACTAGGCAGGGATGCCCTCTATCACCTACACTGTTTGTGATGGTGATGGAGACCTTGATACAAAGGATCCGCCAAGATGACAATATAGCTGGCCTGAAGATAGGTCAATTCACGCATAAAACGGCTGCCTTTGCGGACGATCTGCTACTGTTGGTGACTAAGCCGTCTGTCTCCCTTCGGAACATAACACAAGCTTTTACGGAATTTGGTGCAATATCTAATTTTAAAATTAACTATAGTAAATCTGAGATCCTTAATGTCTCTGTACCTCAACAGGTAGTTGCTGCGGTGACGGGAACATCTCAGTTTCGATGGATTTCTACATCAATCTCGTACCTAGGCATTACCATTTCTAATTGCCCATCACAATTGTATACCCTCAACTATATACCTCTAGTAGCGGCTATTAAACGTCAACTAGATTCCTTGAAGTTCCCGTTTATGTCATGGATGGGGCGGAAAAATTTCCTAAAGACTTTTATAGTCCCAAAAATTTTATACCTGATTCAGACGTTACCACTGTGGCTACCAAAATCATTCTTCCTCTCCCTAAAGCGTATATTCTCGAATTTTCTATGGAACAAGAACAGACCAAGACAGAGGCACACACAACTGATTAACTCGGTTAAAATGGGAGGTATGGGACTGTCTGACATACACACATATTATATTGCTAATCACTTGAATAGATGGGTTGAGCTGCAACATCCCTCTCAGACTTCTCTTTATACGGAAGTAGAGAATACTCTTATGCTTAGCTGGGAACAGAGGGCCCTGTGGAGTCTCGCCAAAAGTTCACACCTTGACCAATACTCTAGCATTCTTTTAAAGGGAACCATCCTAGTGTGGCAAGACACACATAATAGATTGAACTTGCTCGGGATGCCTTCACCACATATGCCTTTACGTTTAGTGCCTTGCTATGTACATCGGGATTCTACACTAATACCAGATCCGTGGGACATACCACACCACATGAAAGTTTCCGTCCTGATGACTGATACTCCGCAGAGAAGTGTCCCCACGGTATTTGATAAATTAGGAATAAAGTCTCGTGATTTCCTCTTTAAACACACTTTTATGAAATGCTGCACGGCTATGCTTAACTCCCTACCCATCCAAACATCTCCTCAGAATTGGTTAGATAAGATGCTCATGAGCTCTATACCCCAGCGTAAGATACTATCTACCTCATATAATCATCTGATCTCACTGACTTGCCCACCGACTCCAAGCTATATGGAAAAGTGGTCGACAGACCTCCATATATCATTGACCGAGCCCGAAATTAGATTCATACTGTCTAACGCATTAGGTTTCTCTAGGTGTACTAGAATACAGGAAAGCTCCTACAAACTGTTAACTAGGTGGTATAAGACGCCTGTGGTCCTACATGCTATTGATCAAGAAGTTACGGACCGGTGTTGGAGATGTAACACCTCAAGAGGTACTTATTTACACATATGGTGGACATGCCCCCTTATTGTGCCTTTTTGGCAGCAAATAGAACAGAAAATTAATAACATTTGCTCTACAAACTTACACTTAACACCTGAGTTAATCCTATTGTGGAAACCGACACCCAGTTTTACCCCCAAGAAGCATTGTCTTCCAACCCTGTTGCTCACAGCAGCTAAGCTATTAATACCAAGTTGCTGGAGATCAACAGAAACCCCACAGTTGAGTAATTGGGTGAACAAGGTATCAGAATTAGAAAGACTAGAGGAACTGGCACATTGGGAACTGCTAACTAGAAAGAAGTATCTTAAAATATGGGGACCATGGAAAGACCGGGCAACTTCAATTTGAACTAGGTAAGAGTAATTGTAGGAAAGTAGTTTCTATATCATACACAATGGGATTAGAATACTTTGCCTTCATCAATATCATAAATAACATCTATGTTAGCTAAATTCAACACCAGTCCACCTTCCTACCCCCCCCCCCCTCCCGTACCTCCCCTTTCCCTCCCTTCTTGTTGATCAGAAGATATGTAAATCAATATATGTTCCACATTCTTAATGGAATTTACACTGCTCAAGATATGTTATCACACTCATTTCCTGCAATGATGAAAATCCAAATGTGATTCCTGATGGATGTGAATTTTCTGTACAACATGTTATCATTTTGAATGACATATTTTTGTATGTAATTTTAGGAGAAAAATCAATAAAAACAGTTTTTAAATAAAAGATTAGGGCCCCATGTAGGGTGATTCTAAAACCAGGAAACACAGCATAATAATTAGAGCACTGTCTTGTTATGCTGGCAAAAACTGGGCACCACATATTGGCATATCTATGGAAAAAAATCCCATTTTCACTCTGCAATATCGAGTGCACACTAATTTATGCAAAACAGCTGCAGAGTTAACATGCTCACTACACCACTAGGTAAATGCATTGAGGGGTGTAGTTTCCAAAATGGGGATCACTTTTGGGGGGTTTCCACTGTTTTGGTCCCACAGGCGACCAGAAACCAATCCAGCAAAATCTGTACTCCGAAAGCTAAATTGCGCTCCTTCCCCTCTGAGCCCTGCTGTGTGCCCAAAAATGAGTTTATAACCACATATGGGGTATTGCCGTAGTCGGGAGAAATTGCTTAACAAATGTTTGGGTTCTTTTTCTGCTTTATTTTTTGAGAAAATGAAAATTTTTGAGCTAAAGCTACGTCTTATTGGGAAAAAAAAATGTAATTTTTATTTTCACTTCCCAATTCAAATAAAATCTATGAAACAGCTGTGGGGTCAAAATGCTCACTACACCCCTAGATTAATTCCTGAAGGGGTATAGTATCACAAATGGAGTCACTTTTGGGTAGTTTCCAATGTACTGGTACCTTAGGGGCTTTGCAAAAGTGACATGGTGTCAAGAAACCAATCCAGCAAAATCTGGGCTCCAAAAGCGAAATGCCGCTCCTTCTCTTCTGCTCCTTGCCATGTGCCCAAACAGCAGTTTATGACCACAAATGGGGTATTTCCGTACTCAGGAGAAATTGCTTTACAAATGTTGGGGGGTTCTTTTTTTCCTTTATTTGTTGAGAAAATTAAAATTGTTGACCTAAAGCTACATCTTATTGATGAAAAAGGATTGTTTTTATTTTCACTGCCCAATTCTAATAAATTCTATGAAACACCTGTGGGGGTCAAAATGATCACCACACACGTAGATCTTCAAGGGGTGTAGTTTCCAAAATGGGGTAACTTTTTTGGCGTTTTCATTGTTTTGTCCCCTCAAGAGCTCTGCAAACGTGACCTGGCCTCCGCAAACCATTCCTGCTAAATTTGACCTCCAAAAGCCAAATAGCGCTCTTTCCCTTCTAAGCCCTGCCGTGTGTCCAAACAGCCGTTTATTACCACATGTGGGGTATTGTTTTACTCGGGAGAAATTGCTTTACAAATTTTACGAATCTTTTTCTCTTTTAATCCTTGTGGAAATGAGAAAAAATTAACTAAACCTACATTTTCTTTGAACCTGCAGTGTCAAAATGCTCACTATACCCCTATATAATTTCCTCAAGGGGTGCAGTTTCCAAAATGGGGCCACTTGTGGGGGGTTTCCACTGTTTTGGTCCCTCAGGGGCTTTGCAAATGCGACATGGCCTCCGCAAACCATTCCTGCTAAATTTGAGCTCCAAAAGTCAAATAGCGCTCTTTCCCTTCTAAGCCCTGCCGTGTGTCCAAACAGACGTTTATGACCACATGTGGAGTATTGTTTTACTCGGGAGAAATCGCTCTACAAATGTTGCGGTGCTTTTTCTCCTTTAGTCCTTTTGGAAATAAAAAAAAATTAGCTAAACCTACATTTTATTTGAAAGAATGTAGATTTTCATTTTCACAGCCTACTTCCCAAAAATTTCTGCAAAAAAACTGTCCGGTCAAAATTCGAGGGGTGTAGTTCCCAAATGGGGTCACTTTTGGGGGGTTTCCACTGTTTTGGTACCACAAGAGCCCTTCAAAACTGACATGAAGCCTAAAATATATTCTAATAAAAAGGAGACCCCCAAATCCTCTAGGTGCTCCTTTAATTCTGAGGTCTGTGCTTCAGTCCATTAGCACACTAGGACCACATGTGAGATATTTCCTAAAACTGCAGAACCTGGGCAATAAATATTGAGTTGCGTTTCTCTGGTTAAACTTTGTGTTACAAAAAAAATGGATTCAAAATTAATTTCTGCAACAACAAAAAATTTAGTTTGTAAATTTCACCTCTACTTTTGTTTAATTCCTGTGAAACGTCTAAAGGCTTAAGAAACTTTCTAAATGCTGTTTTGAATACTTTGAGGGGTGAAGTTTTTAAAATGGGGTGACTTTTTGGTGGTTTCTAAGATCTATGGACCTCAAAGCCGCTTCACAACTGAACTGCCCCCTGTAAAAATAGCCTTTTGAAATTTTCTTGAAAATGTGAGAAATTGCTGCTAAAGTTCTAAGCCTTGTAATATCCTAGAAAAATATAAGGATGTTCAAAAAACGAGGCCAATCTAAAGTAGACATATGGGGGATGTTAATTAGCAATAATTTTGTGTGGTATTACTATCTGTCTTCCGAGCAGATACATTTAAATTTAGAAAAATGCAAATTTTTGCAATTTTTCGTGAAATTTTGGTGTTTTTCACATTTAAATACTGTATGTATCGAGCAAATTTTGGCAGTAACATAAAGTCCAATGTGTCATGAGAAATCAATCTCAGAATCGCTTGGATAGGTTAAAGCATTACGAAGTTATTACCACATAAAGGGAAACATGTCAGATTTGAAAAATGAGGCTCTGTCAGGAAGGTCAAAAGTGGCTAAAGAGGGAAGGGGTTAATATTATGTGTGATGTACTGGGAAGCTGGATTTTTTTTTTAGAATGGAGTGGAATTGGAAAAAAACAGCAGGCCGGCATTTTCTAAGGGTATGTGCACACACACTAATTACGTCCGTAATTGACGGACGTATTTCGGCCGCAAGTACCGGACCGAACACAGTGCAGGGAGCCGGGCTCCTAGCGTCATACTTATGTACGATGCTAGGAGTCCCTGCCTCTCCGTGGAACTACTGTCCCATACTGTAATCATGTTTTCAGTACGAGACAGTTGTCCTGCAGCGAGGCAGGGACTCCTAGCATCGTACATAAGTGTTCGGTCCGGTACTTGCGGCCGAAATACGTCCGTCAATTACGGACGTAATTAGTGTGTGTGCACATACCCTTATAGATTTCGTTTATACGGTGTTCACTGTACCGTGAAAGTGACGTGTTACCTTTATTCTGAGGGTCAGTGCGATCGCGGTGATACCAAATTTATATAGTTTTTGTTATGTTTTATTACCTTTAAAAAAAATACAAAGTTTGAAAAAAATATTTGCACCATATTGTGACCCCCATAATAAAGTTTTTATATTTCTGTGTACAGGGCTGTGTAAGGCGTCTTTTTGTACGTGGAAAGATGTGGTTTTTATTGATACCATTTTGGGGAATATCGGGCATTTCAAACACTTTATTCAATTTTGCGGGTGGTTGTAGTGGCAAAAAAACAGCGATTCAGACATTTTATTTTTTTATTTTCTTTCACGCTACGGCGTTCACCATATTGGATAAATATTTTTATATTATTATAGTTTGGGTATTTTCGGACGCAGGGATACCTAATGTGTTTATGTTTATTTTTATATTGTGATCTAGGGAATTATTTTTATTGTTTTTTAGCCCCTCTAGGGGATTTGTACCTGCGATCATTGGATCGCTTGTGCCATAGACTGCAATATCACAGTATTGCAATCTATGGTGAAATCAGTGCTTCGTTATTGAGACCTGCCACAGGCAGGTCCTAATAGCAATCTTCCTATAGCAGGGCTGGGAGCGTTCACAAGGCGGCCAGCTGCTAGAGGAACACACCGGCTCCCACCATCTTGCCGCGTGTGAGCCGGTGTTACACAGCAGAGACCCAGCGGCTATGGCGCCCACTCTGCTTCTGAGCAGGCGCCATATTTAAATACCCTTTCCTTTACATAAATAGCCAGTGCAGCGACAGGAAAGGGTTAACAGGAAATAACTCCGAAGCAAAACGTTCTTCTTTTCTGCCTCCCTTCAGCCCCCGTAGCATTGATTTTATCATATCTCTATATAAATAGTAAATCTGTCTAGTTATGAAGTGATATGTCACCTCACCATACTGTAGCGTTACATTACTAAGCAGTCTTGCCATTCAGGAGTGTGGACAATTTGGGTGACAACAGTTGTCTGGGTTTTCTCTGGGCAGATATACAGAAGTGTCCTTCCTTAACTTATGTCTTCGGCCCCATTCACACGACCGTATTTTTCATCCGTAATTACGGACCCATTCATTTCTATTGGCCACGGACACCTTTCTGTATTTTTGCTGAAAAAATGATAGAACCTGCCACTCTCCCATAGAAGCCTATGGGCGCTTCCGTATATACGGACGGCTACGGATGTGTATGCATAAACCGTCCGTATTTACAGAAGCGTTGCTAAGCAACATGTTAGTGACATCATTTGCAGCCTCCCTTTTTTTACGTATTCGGATCAAATACGGATGCACTACAGACCGTATTTGCGGATACCGTTCCATATATATACGGATAAGTTACGGATGACTACGGATTCGTATTTACCGACATTATTTACGGATAGATGAAAATACGGTCATGTGCATGGGGCCTAACCCGAGATGTATGGCGCGAGATGTTAAACGAAGATGTAAAAGAAAGTATTTACTCCGACGGATGCCATATGTCGCCCATAGACTCCCATGTTAAAAACAAGTGTATGTTGCTTTTTTTTGCTAGATGGCACGAGATTGTAATGAATTGGTATTATGATACATTGTATAACTTGATGCAAGTTAAGGGTTAACACATCTGTAAGGCCCAGTTCACACAACGTTTTTTGATGCGGAAACCGTATCAGAATTAGTGTAAAAAAAAGTCCCAAACCGCCTCCCATTGATTTCAATGGGAGGCGGAGGCGTTTTTTTTCCGCGGCGGCTTTCAGCCGCTCGTGTTACAAAAAAGTGGCATGCTCTTTCTTTCCGCCGTTTTTTACCCGAAAAATGCAGCGAAAAAGGCCACGAAAATAGCGGCAAGAATTTGCAGGCAGATTTTCCATTCCTGAATGAATTTTGAGGCAGATTTTTCTGCCTGCAAAAAAACTCTGTGTAAACGGGGTCTAACTGAGAATTATTATTTTTATTTACAATCTATTTACTGTTTTTTCTTCCCTTTTTAGAGATGACGTGTCTTCATATGATGTCATCAGTCCTACTCCTATGTGGTGAACAGGTAAGTTACAAGAGGTAGGTGACTATTTAATATGAATGTATTGTCTGCGTTATTCACATAGAGTATATATGTATACTGCTACACATGGCCGGACGTGTTGCACCCATAAAATGGCGTAATCAGGAAAGATTGGTGACATATTTAGGAATGAATGACTCTCTTTTATGGACAGTTGTAGACACATGAAGGATTTTTGTGGGAATGATCTTCTACATGGGGAATAATGCCGGGGTTGCAGATATCTTGTAATGTCTGCCCCTTACATGAAGAGAGTCTCTATAGTGAGACATATGAGAATGCGTGTACGATTGGGAGCAGATCCCATCTACAGCCCCCATATCCTTCCAAATCACTTTACTGCATCATGGGAAATACCTATTTTTGTTGGCAGCTTTGCCCATGAAGGAACTTTATGCTTTAGGTTGGGGCTACATGGGAATTTCTAATCATGTGCAACACAAATGACTACTAGTACTACAGGGGCTCAGCAAATGTGACATGGCGCCCAGAAACCATTCCAAAATCCAAATGGTGCTCCTTCCATTCTGATCCCTACCGTGTGTCCAAACAGATGTTTATGACCACATGTGGGGTATTGCTTTACTCGGGAGAAATTGCTTTACAAATGCTTTTTCTCCTTAAGTCCTTGTGGAAATGAAAAAAAATTAGCTAAACCTACATTTTCTTTGAAAAAATTTAGATTTTCATTTTTACGGCCTACTTCCAATAAGTTCTGTAAAACGCCTGTAGGGTCAAACTGCTCACTGTACCCCTAGATAATTTCCTCATGGGGTGTAGTTTCCAAAATGGGGTCACTTGTTGGGGGTTTCCACTGTTTTGTCCCCTCAGGGGCTTTGCAAATGCGACATGGACTCCGCAAACCATTCCTGCTAAATTTGAGCTCCAAGAGCCAAATGGCGCTATTTCCCTTCTCAGCCTCGCCATGTGTCCAAACAACCGTTTATTACCACATGTGGGGTACTGTTTTACTCGGGAGAAATTGCTCTACAAATGTTGTGGTGCTTTTTCTACTTTAGTTCTTTTGGAAATGAAAATAAATTAGCTAAACCTACATTTTATTTGAAAAAATGTAGATTTTCATTTTCATGGCTTAGTTCCAAAAATTTTTGCAAAAAAAAACTGGCGGGTCAAAATGCTTGCTACACCCCTAAATAAATTCCTTGAAGGGTGTAGTTTTCCAAATGCGGTCACTTTTGGGGGGTTTCCACTGTTTTAATTCCACAAGACCTCTTCAAAGCTGACATGGTGCCTAAAATATATTCTAATAAAAAGGAGGCCCAAAATCCATTAGGTGCTACTTTGCTTCGGAGGCCGGTGCTTCAGTCCAGTAGCAGACTAGGGCCACATGTGGGATATTTCCTAAAACTGCAGAACCTGTGCAATAAATATTGAGTTGCATTTCTCTGGTAAAACCTTCTGTGGTACAAAAAAAATGGATTCAAAATTAATTTCTGGAAATAAATAATGAACTTTGTAAATTTCACCTCTAGTTTGCCTTAATTCCTGTGAAATGTCTAAGGGATTAAGAAACTTTCTAAATGCTGTTTTGAATACTTTGAGGGGTGCAGTTTTTAAAATGGGGTGACTTATTGGGGGTTTCTAATATCTAAAAGCCAATGACCTCAAAGCCACTTCACAACTGAACTGGCCCCTGTAAAAATAGCCTTTTTAAATTTTCTTGAAAATGTGAGAAATTGCTACTAAAGTTCAAAGTCTTATAATGTCCTAGAAAAATAAAAGGATGTTCAAAAAACGATGCCAAACTAAAGTAGACATATGGGGGATGTTAATTAGCAACATTTTTGCGTGTTATAACTGCCTGTCTTACAAGCAGATACATTTAAATTGAGAAAAATGCTAATTTTTGCCTTTTTTCGCAAAATTTTGGTGTTTTTCACAATTAAATACTGAATGTATCGGGCAAATTTTGCCAATAACATAAAGTCAAATGTGTCACGAGAAAAGAATCTCAGAATCGCTTTGATAGGTAAAAGCATTCCGGAGTTATTACTAGATAAATTGAAACATGTCAGATTTGAAAAAAGAGGCTCTGTCAGGAAGGTCAAAAGTGGCCACAGCAGGAAGGGGTTAAAGAAGCTCTGTCACCACATTATAAGTGCCCTATCTCATACATAAGGAGATTGGCGCTGTAATGTAGGTGACAGTAATGCTTTCTATTAAAAAAAAACATGATCTATTTTCACCACTTTATTAGCGATTTTAGATTTATGCTAATGAGTGTCTTAATGCCCAAGTGGGTGTGTTTTTACTTCAGACCAAGTGGGCGTTGTACAGAGGAGTGTATGACGCTGACCAATCGGCGTCATGCACTCCTCTCCATTCATTTAGGCAGCGCATAGGGATCCTTTTAGATCGCTATGTGCTGTCTTATACTAACACATTAACAATACTGAAGTGTTTAGACCGTGAATAGACATTCCACGGGATGTCTATTCACAATCTCTGCACTTCGTTAATGTGTCTATGGTAGTTACAGCAGAGCACAGCGTAATCTCGCGAGATTACGCTGTAGATGACAGGTTACAACGAGATGTTGCCCTAGAAAAGGGTCAAAACAAATAGAGCCCTAAAGAGGCCAAAATAAATGGTACCCAAATGAGGACCATAGAAATGGTGCCCGAGAAAGGACCATATAAATAGTGCCCGAGGACCACTGAAATGGTGCCTGCGTGTGGCCAAAAACAGATGATGCCCTAGAAAAGGGCCAAAACAAAGAGAGCCCTAAAGAGGCCAAATAAATGGTACCTAGATGAAGACCATAGAAATGGTTCCTGAGTAAGGACTATATAAATAGTGCCCGAGGACCACTGAAATGGTGCCTGCGTGTGGCCAAAAACAGATGATGCCCTAGAAAAGGGCTAAAACAAAGAAAGCCCTAAAGAGGCCAAATAAATGGTCCCTAGATGAAGACCATAGAAATGGTTCCCGAGTAAGGACTGTATAAATAGTGCCTGAGGACCACTGAAATGGTGCCTGCGTGTGGCCAAAAACAGATGCCCTAGAAAAGGGTCAAAACAAATAGAGCCCTAAAAAGGCCAAAATAAATGGTACCCAAATGAGGACCATAGCAATGGTGCCCGAGAAAGGACTCTATAAATAGTGCCCGAGGACCACTGAAATGGTGCCTGCGTGTGGCCAAAAACAGATGCCCTAGAAAAGGGTCAAAACAAATAGAGCCCTAAAAAGGCCAAAATAAATGGTACCCAAATGAGGACCATAGCAATGGTGCCCGAGAAAGGACTCTATAAATAGTGCCCGAGGACCACTGAAATGGTGCCTGCGTGTGGCCAAAAACAGATGCCCTAGAAAAGGGTCAAAACAAATAGAGCCCTAAAGAGGCCAAAATAAATGGTACCCAAATGAGGAGCATAGAAATGGTGCCCGAGAAAGGACCATGTAAATAGTGCCCGAGGACCACTGAAATGGTGCCTGTGTGTGGCCAAAAACAGATGATGCCCTAGAAAAGGGTCAGAACAAATAGAGCCCTAAAGAGGCTAAAATAAATGGTAACGGACGAGTATAATATAGTGAGTGTGGGTAGGTTTGTGTAAAATGGAAGTGTGTTATTTAGTGAGTGCAAATAAGTATATAATAGATGAGTGTAACTTAGTGAGTTTGGGTAGGTAGGTATATAATGGATGAGAGTAATATAGTGAGTGCAGATAGGTAGGTATATAATGGATGAGAGTAATATAGTGAGTGCAGATAGGTAGGTATATAATGGATGAGAGTAATATAGTGAGTGCAGATAGGTATGTATATAATGGATGAGTGTAATATAGTGAGTGCAGATAGGTAGGTATATAATGGATGAGAGTAATATAGTGAGTGCAGATAGGTAGGTATATATTGGATGAGTGTAATATAGTGAGTACAGATAGGTAGGTATATATTGGATGAGTGTAATATAGTAAGTGTGGGTTAGTAGGTGTATGTCACGTAGTGATGGAGGTATGTGGTGGTGGCCAGGAGCCAGAGGACGTCATGTAGAGGTAAGTATATGGCAGCCGCAGAGAGCCTTATGCCCCCTCTTTTTAGCCTTGTGGGGAAAGTGAAGACAACATTTCCAGAGGAGAGATGAAGCATGATCATTTTCCTCAGGTTCCCAAGATTTCTCCTCAGACCAAAGTTTTTCTAATTGACCAGGTACCGGAGCTTCCCTCTGGACCTCTTGGTGCCCAGAATCCCATTGACTTCATACTCTCCATCAGGAGTGGAGGAAGCAGGAGAACGAGGAAACTTCTTGGAGAAGTGATTCCGGAACAGAGACTTGGGAAGAGGCACATGAAAACATTTGGGAGTTTTCAAAGACTGTGGGAGTCGGAGCTTGTAGAAAACCAAAGATCCAATTTAAAACAGTGGGTCCTCAAACAAATGTACTTGGTGGATAACTAGACCTTGTCTCCTGGGTGGAATTGTGGAGGAACTCTATACTTCTTGTATGCATTTCCCTTCAATCGGCCTACTCCTTTACTTATAGACTCCTTGGCCTCCTGCCCTTTGTGCAAGAATTGAGTGAAACTGGCTGCTGGAACTTTGGACAGTGTTGGAACTGGCAGAGGGATTCTTGGATGCTGTCCATAAATCAAGAAAAAAGGTGTGAATTCCCAGGTGTAGTTATTATAAGCAAACTCTGCCCAGGGAAGAAGACTAGTCCAGTCATCTTGAAGTGCGGACACAAAATTGCTGAAAAAGTTTTCCAAAACCTGGTTGAACCATTCCAATTCTCCATTAGATTAATGGTGGTAGGCGGAAGGAAAATCCAACTTAACTTCAAACAACTTGCAGAGTGGCCTTTAGAATGGTGCCCGAGAAAGGACCATATAAATAGTGCCCGAGGACCACTGAAATGGTGCCTGCGTGTGGCCAAAAACAGATGATGCCCTAGAAAAGGGCCAAAACAAAGAGAGCCCTAAAGAGGCCAAATAAATGGTACCTAGATGAAGACCATAGAAATGGTTCCTGAGTAAGGACTATATAAATAGTGCCCGAGGACCACTGAAATGGTGCCTGCGTGTGGCCAAAAACAGATGATGCCCTAGAAAAGGGCTAAAACAAAGAAAGCCCTAAAGAGGCCAAATAAATGGTCCCTAGATGAAGACCATAGAAATGGTTCCCGAGTAAGGACTGTATAAATAGTGCCTGAGGACCACTGAAATGGTGCCTGCGTGTGGCCAAAAACAGATGCCCTAGAAAAGGGTCAAAACAAATAGAGCCCTAAAAAGGCCAAAATAAATGGTACCCAAATGAGGACCATAGCAATGGTGCCCGAGAAAGGACTCTATAAATAGTGCCCGAGGACCACTGAAATGGTGCCTGCGTGTGGCCAAAAACAGATGCCCTAGAAAAGGGTCAAAACAAATAGAGCCCTAAAAAGGCCAAAATAAATGGTACCCAAATGAGGACCATAGCAATGGTGCCCGAGAAAGGACTCTATAAATAGTGCCCGAGGACCACTGAAATGGTGCCTGCGTGTGGCCAAAAACAGATGCCCTAGAAAAGGGTCAAAACAAATAGAGCCCTAAAGAGGCCAAAATAAATGGTACCCAAATGAGGAGCATAGAAATGGTGCCCGAGAAAGGACCATGTAAATAGTGCCCGAGGACCACTGAAATGGTGCCTGTGTGTGGCCAAAAACAGATGATGCCCTAGAAAAGGGTCAGAACAAATAGAGCCCTAAAGAGGCTAAAATAAATGGTAACGGACGAGTATAATATAGTGAGTGTGGGTAGGTTTGTGTAAAATGGAAGTGTGTTATTTAGTGAGTGCAAATAAGTATATAATAGATGAGTGTAACTTAGTGAGTTTGGGTAGGTAGGTATATAATGGATGAGAGTAATATAGTGAGTGCAGATAGGTAGGTATATAATGGATGAGAGTAATATAGTGAGTGCAGATAGGTAGGTATATAATGGATGAGAGTAATATAGTGAGTGCAGATAGGTATGTATATAATGGATGAGTGTAATATAGTGAGTGCAGATAGGTAGGTATATAATGGATGAGAGTAATATAGTGAGTGCAGATAGGTAGGTATATATTGGATGAGTGTAATATAGTGAGTACAGATAGGTAGGTATATATTGGATGAGTGTAATATAGTAAGTGTGGGTTAGTAGGTGTATGTCACGTAGTGATGGAGGTATGTGGTGGTGGCCAGGAGCCAGAGGACGTCATGTAGAGGTAAGTATATGGCAGCCGCAGAGAGCCTTATGCCCCCTCTTTTTAGCCTTGTGGGGAAAGTGAAGACAACATTTCCAGAGGAGAGATGAAGCATGATCATTTTCCTCAGGTTCCCAAGATTTCTCCTCAGACCAAAGTTTTTCTAATTGACCAGGTACCGGAGCTTCCCTCTGGACCTCTTGGTGCCCAGAATCCCATTGACTTCATACTCTCCATCAGGAGTGGAGGAAGCAGGAGAACGAGGAAACTTCTTGGAGAAGTGATTCCGGAACAGAGACTTGGGAAGAGGCACATGAAAACATTTGGGAGTTTTCAAAGACTGTGGGAGTCGGAGCTTGTAGAAAACCAAAGATCCAATTTAAAACAGTGGGTCCTCAAACAAATGTACTTGGTGGATAACTAGACCTTGTCTCCTGGGTGGAATTGTGGAGGAACTCTATACTTCTTGTATGCATTTCCCTTCAATCGGCCTACTCCTTTACTTATAGACTCCTTGGCCTCCTGCCCTTTGTGCAAGAATTGAGTGAAACTGGCTGCTGGAACTTTGGACAGTGTTGGAACTGGCAGAGGGATTCTTGGATGCTGTCCATAAATCAAGAAAAAAGGTGTGAATTCCCAGGTGTAGTTATTATAAGCAAACTCTGCCCAGGGAAGAAGACTAGTCCAGTCATCTTGAAGTGCGGACACAAAATTGCTGAAAAAGTTTTCCAAAACCTGGTTGAACCATTCCAATTCTCCATTAGATTAATGGTGGTAGGCGGAAGGAAAATCCAACTTAACTTCAAACAACTTGCAGAGTGGCCTTTAGAACTTTGAAGTAAATGTCACTCCTCTATCGAACACGATATGCTTAGAGAGTCATCGCAGACGAAAAATGTGTTTACTGAAGAGATTAGACAGACTTTTAGCAGAAGAAAGGCCGGTCAGAGGAATAAAGTGTGCCATCTTCAAAAAACAGTCAACTACGAACCAGATTACAGTACAACCAGAGCAACTTGGTAAGCCAAGTCCAACCTGCTTGATGAGGGTTTAGTCTATATGCCCTTTGCAGATACAATACATTTTTGAGGTCGGTGTAGACAGTGATGGGATAATGAGCACCTTCTAGCAAACGTCTCCATTCTTCGAGAGCTAATTTTATGGCCAAGAGTTCCTGATCTCCAATGCCATCATTTGTCTGGGTAGGGGACAAGGCATTGGAGAAGAATCCACAGGAAAGCGTTTTTGCTTTATAATTTTTTTGAAAAAGAACAGCACGCACTCCTTACAGATGAGACCTGCTTCTCCAAGATGGAGGTTTTACTGTAGTCCGGTCCATGGAGAACTAAGGCAGAGGAGAAGGCCTAGACTAGACAATTTAAGTACTGCTGGATCTATTTGAATTCCTTGATCAGAGATATATCCTACAAAAGACAGTCTGGATCACTCAAAAAGCAATTTTTTAAGCTTGGCATATAGATGATTCTCTGTAAGTCGGTGCAGAACAAGACTCTATTGCTTGCGATGAGTATAGTGGTCTAGGGAGAAAACAAAAATGTCATCCAAATATAACAAAACACAGCCGTATAACAGATCTTGCAAAATGTCGTTAACAAGTTCTTGAAAGACAGCCGGGGGATTTCTGAGACCAAAAGCCACAATTATATATTCATGGTTTCCATCTCTAGTGTTAAACATGAATTTCCCCTCATTCCCTTCACAGATGTGAATCAAATTGTAAGTACCACGTAAGTCTAGCTTGGTGAAAATCTTAGCAACTTGCTGTCAGTCAAAGAGCTTGGAAATGAACGTGGGTTTTTTTTAATCGTGATTTCATTAAGACCTCGGTAGTTAATACAGGGCCTGTTCATCCTTGATGCGGTCTGCCAGACCTTTCCAAAACATAGCGACAAGAGAATCAATGTTCCACTGTAAGGCCCCATGCACACGACCATGAGGTTTTTTTCGGTCGTGTGCATGGGGCCTTACTCTGTGGATAATGTGCAAAACTGGATGGCATATTGTCCTACTGGAGTAGTGACGAAGAAGCAGATGATGACTTTTTTAAAAGTCATGAAAAATTCTTGGGTAACAAACATGATGGGGTTGTCCTTTTCCATAGAGGTGAAGCCCAGGCCTGCCGCCTCACCAGACAGTAGAGACAAGATGTTGGCTACCTTAGCGTGGTCGGAAGCAAATTGCTGCGCTAAAAGCTCAAAACGGATTGTTCATTGATTTAATCCTTTACAAGGCCTGGAGTCGCCTTTGTAAGATGGAGGAGTTGTAGATGCAATCCAGGACTGAAGGCTGCAAATTGAGGAGGTGGCGATTGCGCCCCAGGAGCAGATAAAACACTTAAATGTGAAGAAACATTTTGTAATAACCTATACAATTGATACTAGCGGACACGTTGCCTGAAATGGTGTCGAAAGTTCTCTAGGATCTGGTTGACCCTCTCCACTTGGCCATTGAACTGTGGATGGTATGCAGAAGAAAGATCTAACTTGACTTCCAGCAGGCCACACAGAGCTCTCCAAAATCTTTAGGTGAACTGTACACCGTGGTCAGAAACAATATGATGGGAAAGAACATGCAGACGAAATATATGCTGTATAAAGAGACCGGCAAGATGAGGAGCAGAAGGCAAACAAGACAAAAGATCAAAATGTGCCATTTTGAAGAAGCGATCTGCCATCACCCAGATGGTATTGCATTCGGGTGAAAGGAGTAGATCCCTCATAATGTCCATCGCAATATGTTGCCACAGAGAATCAGGGACTGGAAGAGGTAGAAGAAGGCCAGGTGGTCTGGACTTGGAGGTCTTGTTCCGGGAACAGAAGGAACAGGAAGCGACATAGTCCTAAACATCCTGGACCATGGCTGGCTACCAAAATTGACGAGAAATGAGCTCTCTGGTTTTACGCACACCTGCGTGACCGGCCAGTTTAGGGTTATGTCCCCAGGAAAGCACTGTCCTTCTTCTGGCTGAGGGAACAAAGGTTTTACGATGATGGATATCCTTCAGTAGGACTGGAGCCACCAGAATGATGCGAGAAGGATCGATATAATATGTTTCACTTGATCAGAGGCATCAAATTACCGAGACAGATTCGGATATTACATCGCTGAAAGGTTTGGCCTCAGCTTACTTGTCCTTAAACACCCACAGCTCATTTCTCAAATTGAAATACATATCTCAGTGAGAGACGGATATGGGTCGGGAGTTCTCGGAGGAGGACTGGAGGGCTGCTTTACATCACTCACATAGGATATCCAAATGTGTCAATCATATAGAAGCCGTTAGGAAAATTCAGTTTCGTTGGTACCTCACACCTGCAAGCATATGCAAGCCTGGGCTTCTCCTTTGTGTTGGAGGGAATGTGGAGCAAGGGGCACATTATTTCATCTATGGTGGACATGTAAATCAGTCTACCCATTCTGGAAGCGTATCTTCCGCTACATATCAGAATTAATGGGAGCAGAACTTTTACCTTCCCCTGCATTGGCTTTAACTGATATGCAGATGGATGAGATCCCTTTAGAATATAGGTGGCCAATAAGCCATATTCTTATCGCTTCCAGATTCCATATAGCCAAGAGATGGAAAACAGCTGAGGCTCTGAATCTCTCGGAGGTGCTAAACAGGGTTTATCTTCACTTCTATTACATATTGCACTTTGCTACATCTAAAGGTTATAGGCAGAAATGTTTGTCTCAATGGGCCCCTTGGACGGAGTTACCCCATGTTCAACTTCTGCTCCGCAAGAACTCTGTCACTCTGTGAATGTATCTGTGCTAACTTATACATGGTTTTCGTATCCTGCATCATCCTGTTCCTTTTTGACATCTCATATGTATAATTGCTTGTATTTATCACCACCACTCTTTGTATGTCTGTTTTTATATTTGTTTGTCTGTTAATATGTCAGTATGTCAACGTCCGAGGCACGTTTCTGATATCTAAAGGTGCAAGCTTTTTCTGTGTTCTGTATACAACACTGTGAGACTGTATCATTGGGATGTTGTATACTTTTGTATTGTACTTTGAAAAAATAAAAACCAAATGAATTTCAAATCACCGGGACAGAGCGTCAGCCTTAGTATTCCTTTCGGCAGGACGGAAATGTAACAGAATTTCAAATCAGGCAAAGAAGAGCGCCCACCTGGCCTGGCGCGGATTCAACCGCTGAGCGGTCTGTAGATAGACCAAATATTCGTGGTCTGAAAATAATTACAGGATGCATGACCCCTTCTAGCAGATGTTTCCACTCTTCCAATGCCAGTTCAATGGCCAGAAGCTCCTGATCTCTAAGAGTAATTCTTCTCGGCAGGAGAAAATAACTAGGAGAAGAAGCCGCAGGTGACAGTCTTGCCGGTAAGACCTTTTTGCGTCAGGTCTGCACCTGCACCGATAGTAGAGGCATCCACGTCAAAGAAGAATTGCTTGGAGACGTCCGGATGCTGCAATATAGGGGCGGCAGAGACAGAATGAGTTGAAGAAATGCCAATTTGGTCTCTTGGGTCTCATTTTTGGCATTCACTCCTTTCTTTGTAAGAGCTGAAATAGGCGCCAGTAATGAAGAGTAGTGGGGAATAAACTGCCGGTAGAAATGTGCAAATCCCAGAAAGCGTTGAATTGCACGGAGAACCTGAGAACAAAGCCAGTTCAACACAGCAGATGTTTTGTTGGTGTCCATCTTCAATCCCTGGTCAGAGACTATATAATCTAGAAAGGGAAGGGAGGATTTCTGGAAGACCCACTTCTCCAACTTTGCACAGAGCTTATTCTCCAGCAACCGTTGAAAGACCTGTCGAACACGTTTCCAATGTGTAGTCAAAGCGGGTGAGAAAATCTTGATGTCATCTAGATACATCACCACATTGACATATAACGGATCCCGGTAGATGTCGTTAACTTGCTTATCATTGCTTTGCATCAAAAGAGCCTTCCAGGCAAGGACATTGCTGCTTGTAAGACTGCCCCAAAATGAACCATTTATTGGATCATCCAGTACTTCAAGGAGAGAGGTTCATTTGCTATGAAGAAGGCTTCAGGGTGTCCAAGAAATTCCAGCAAGTACCAGGACCTTCTCCTAAAGAGGATTCAGCTATCGGTTCAACAGCTATCGGTTCAACAGCAGTGCAGAGCTTCGTCAGACATCTGTCAGTGCATCTGCACGCACAGTGAGGTGAAGGCTTTTGGAGGCTGGACTGGTGTCAAGAAGAGCTGCAAAGAAGCCACTTCTCTCCAAGAAAAACATCAAGGACAGACTGACATCCTGTTTTAAGTATATTGATTGGACCGCAGAGGACTGGGGTAAAATTATTGTAATGCTGGCGGCAGGTCCCTCTCCTGCCAGTGGTCTCCGTCGCTGGATCCTGTACCTTGCTTGACAGCCTCCTCCACCACGAGGTCGCTAACGTCCACTGATGTCTCCTGCTCACGGCAGCCGGATCCCAAGTGCGCGCTGGCCCAGGCCGTTTCTTAAAGGGCCAGCATGTAAGTATATAATGGATGAGTGTAATATAGTGAGTGCAGGTAGGTATATAATGGATGAGTGTAATATAGTAAGTGCAGGTATGTATATAATGTATGAGTGTAATATAGTGAGTGCAGGTATGTATATAATGGATGAGTGTAATATAGTGAGTGCAGGTATGTATATAATGGATGAGTGTAATATAGTGAGTGCAGGTAGGTATATAATGGATGAGTGTAATATAGTGAGTGCAGGTAGGTATATAATGTATGAGTGTAATATAGTGAGTGCAGGTAGGTATATAATGTATGAGTGTAATATAGTGAGTGCAGGTAGGTATATAATGTATGAGTGTAATATAATGAGTGCAGGTAGGTATATAATGGATGAGTGTAATATAGTGAGTGCAGGTAGGTATATAATGTATGAGTGTAATATAATGAGTGCAGGTAGATATATAATGGATGAGTGTAATATAGTGAGTGCAGGTATGTATATAATGGATGAGTGTAGTATAGTAAGTGCAGGTATGTATATAATGTATGAGTGTAATATAGTGAGTGCAGGTAGGTATATGATGGATGAGTGTAATATAATGAGTGCAGGTAGGTATATAATGTATGAGTGTAATATAGTGAGTGCAGGTAGGTATATAATGGATGAGTGTAATATAGTGATTGCAGGTAGGTGTATAATGTATGAGTGTAATATAATGAGTGCAGGTAGGTATATAATGTATGAGTGTAATATAATGAGTGCAGGTAGGTATATAATGTATGAGTGTAATATAAAGAGTGCAGGTATGTATATAATGGATGAGTGTAATATAATGAGTGCAGGTAGGTATATAATGGATGAGTGTAATATAGTGAGTGCAGGTAGGTATATAATGGATGAGTGTAATATAATGAGTGCAGGTAGGTATATAATGGATGAGTGTAATATAGTGAGTGCAGGTAGGTATATAATGGATGAGTGTAATATAATGAGTGCAGGTAGGTATATAATGGATGAGTGTAATATAGTGAGTGGAGGTAGGTATATAATGGATGAGTGTAATATAATGAGTGCAGGTAGGTGTATAATGTATGAGTGTAATATAATGAGTGCAGGTAGGTATATAATGTATGAGTGTAATATAATGAGTGCAGGTGGGTGTATAATGTATGAGTGTAATATAATGAGTGCAGGTATGTATATAATGGATGAGTGTAATATAGTGAGTGCAGGTAGGTATATAATGTATGAGTGTAATATAGTGAGTGCAGGTAGGTATATAATGTATGAGTGTAATATAGTGAGTGCAGGTAGGTATATAATGTATGAGTGTAATATAATGAGTGCAGGTAGGTATATAATGGATGAGTGTAATATAGTGAGTGCAGGTAGGTATATAATGTATGAGTGTAATATAATGAGTGCAGGTAGATATATAATGGATGAGTGTAATATAGTGAGTGCAGGTATGTATATAATGGATGAGTGTAGTATAGTAAGTGCAGGTATGTATATAATGTATGAGTGTAATATAGTGAGTGCAGGTAGGTATATGATGGATGAGTGTAATATAATGAGTGCAGGTAGGTATATAATGTATGAGTGTAATATAGTGAGTGCAGGTAGGTATATAATGGATGAGTGTAATATAGTGATTGCAGGTAGGTGTATAATGTATGAGTGTAATATAATGAGTGCAGGTAGGTATATAATGTATGAGTGTAATATAATGAGTGCAGGTAGGTATATAATGTATGAGTGTAATATAAAGAGTGCAGGTATGTATATAATGGATGAGTGTAATATAATGAGTGCAGGTAGGTATATAATGGATGAGTGTAATATAGTGAGTGCAGGTAGGTATATAATGGATGAGTGTAATATAATGAGTGCAGGTAGGTATATAATGGATGAGTGTAATATAGTGAGTGCAGGTAGGTATATAATGGATGAGTGTAATATAATGAGTGCAGGTAGGTATATAATGGATGAGTGTAATATAGTGAGTGGAGGTAGGTATATAATGGATGAGTGTAATATAATGAGTGCAGGTAGGTGTATAATGTATGAGTGTAATATAATGAGTGCAGGTAGGTATATAATGTATGAGTGTAATATAATGAGTGCAGGTGGGTGTATAATGTATGAGTGTAATATAATGAGTGCAGGTATGTATATAATGGATGAGTGTAATATAGTGAGTGCAGGTAGGTATATAATGGATGAGTGTAATATAGTGAGTGCAGGTAGGTATATAATGGATGAGTGTAATATAGTGAGTGCAGGTAGGTATATAATGTATGAGTGTAATATAATGAGTTCAGGTAGGTATATAATGGATGAGTGTAATATAGTGAGTGCAGGTAGGTATATAATGTATGAGTGTAATATAATGAGTTCAGGTAGGTATATAATGGATGAGTGTAATATAATGAGTGCAGGTAAGTATATAATGTATGAGTGTAATATAATGAGTGCAGGTAGGTATATAATGGATGAGTGTAATATAATGAGTGCAGGTAGGTATATAATGTATGAGTGTAATATAATGAGTTCAGGTAGGTATATAATGGATGAGTGTCATATAATGAGTGCAGGTAAGTATATAATGTATGAGTGTAATATAATGAGTGCAGGTAGGTATATAATGTATGAGTGTAATATAATGAGTTCAGGTAGGTATATAATGGATGAGTGTCATATAATGAGTGCAGGTAAGTATATAATGTATGAGTGTAATATAATGAGTGCAGGTAGGTATATAATGGATGAGTGTAATATAATGAGTGCAGGTAGGTATATAATGTATGAGTGTAATATAATGAGTTCAGGTAGGTATATAATGGATGAGTGTAATATAATGAGTGCAGGTAGATATATAATGGATGAGTGTAATATAGTGAGTGCAGGTAGGTATATAATGGATGAGTGTAATATAATGAGTGCAGGTAGGTATATAATGGATGAGTGTAATATAATGAGTTCAGGTAGGTATATAATGTATGAGTGTAATATAATGAGTGCAGGTAGGTATATAATGGATGAGTGTAATATAGTGAGTGCAGGTAGGTATATAATGTATGAGTGTAATATAATGAGTGCAGGTAGGTATATAATGGATGAGTGTAATATAATGCAGGTAGGTAGGTATGTCAGTAATACACTGCAGAATTAAGGCGGGATTCACACGACAGGGTTTCCCGGCCAGGTGCCGGCCGTTCATAAATCGGCCGGCACCCGGCTGCATTAGGAATAATAGACCATTAGGATGGGGCTATTCACACGACCGATTTTTTGACGGGCCAGGAAAACCGGCCGTCAAAAAATGGGACATGCCCTATTTTCGGCCGGGTACCCGGCCGCCCGGCTCCCATAGAAGTCTATGGGGTCGGGTAATACACGGCCATCACCGGAATGTGTCCCGAGTGATGGCCGGGTCAACCGTCGCTCGCGCACTCTCTCCTCCTCACAGTGCAGAGTGCATGTGAGGAGGAGGAGTTGATGCCATTCGGACGAATGGCTACGCTGGTGATACTGTGTGGCAGGGTCGGGGTGTACAGCAGGTGGAAGGGAGCGCTGCGCTGGCTCCCTTCCCCTGCTTGTTACAGTTCCCGACCGCTGGCTGTATTTTTACGGCCAGCGGTCAGGGTCCTTAAAACCCGAGCCATAGACTTTTTACGGCTCAGGTTTTAACTTGCTGCCCGCGCGATCGGGCAGCTGAATGTCGGGTCTCCGGCTGTCAGTGACTGCCGGGGACCCTGAGGAGAGGATAGAAGCAGCTTTCACTGCTTCTGTCTTCTACGATGTCTTTTTACACAACGCTCAATGAACGCTGTGTATAGGAATAGAGACAGCAGCAGCGGCGCTGTCTCTATTCCTGCCGGTGATCATGTGACTGGTCACATGATCGCCGGGTGCCGTTAGTGACAGACTGCTGCTGGGTCTTACTAGACCCAGCACAGCCCTATTAGTGACAATCGTCACTGTGAGAGGGCTGATTTCCCCTGTAACTGGGGCTGCTGTGCAGCTCCAGTTACAGGGAAAAACATGGTGTAAAAGAAAGAAAAAAAATATTACAAGTTCCAAAAAGTTCTTTTTTGACCTTTGAGGGATAGACCATAATAATAAAAAAATAAGTAGAGTGCAAAAAATTCATCCGATTAAAAAACGGTCAGGGAAAAAACCGGATGCAAATCGGGTCCAAATCGGCCGGTAAAAATGGCAACACGGCCCGGAACGGAATCGGAACGGATGCAAACCGGCCGGGAAAATCGGCCAAAAACTGACGATTTTCCCGGCCGACACTCGGACCCTGTCGTGTGAATAAGGCCTAACGCAGCATGTGATTAAGATTTTTATAAATATTATTCTCTTGTATTAAATAAATTTCTACTACATGTAAACATAAAGGTTTTCTATATTTTCTTTGCTATCTTTTCTCTACCCCACATGGCCACTCTATGGTGATGCAGGTGGTGGCGCTATTTCACTGTTTACCTCCGGCAGCAGAAGGGCGAGGTGCAGCCCTGCCACACAACAACAATCCTGGTTCCGCAGTAGAATTTTCTGTTTTTTTGGTGTAAACTTTTTGCATAGATTTTCATTGTAGGATCTGTACAAAGTGGAGCTGCCAGGAGATCGGAGACTTGATGAGATGGACGCATGCAGCTCCCGTCAGGAACATACTGGTTAGGTGAGTAGTCCCACCTCATAATATCCATGAAAAATGGAACTAAATAGGTATTGGACAAATATCAAACTATCACTGCCAGGCAAAAAACTTTAAAACAGAATTTTTAATAAATATTAACTGTAAAAAAATAATCAAATACCAATTTAATTTTACTACAAAACACATGGCACCTCGATCAGTGGTACAAGCATCTTTGGGGTTCTCCAGCGGGTAAAGTTCATAGAACAGGGTATAATACTAGTAATACCAGTTCAGTATCCGGGCATAATAAACAATGAGTATTCCCACCTCCCCTTTCTCATCCATATTAGGCTCTGTTCACATCTGCGTTGGGGTCCCGTTCTGACGTTCCGTCGGAGGTTTCCGTCAGAACGGGACTCTGAGCAGGCACCGACGAAAACCAGGGGTTTCCGTTTCCATCACCATTGATTTCAATGGTGACGGAGCCGGTGCCCGTGGTTTCGGTTTGTCTCTTTTGTGCACCGGACCCTTCGTTTTGCCGGAAGCAATAGCGTAGTCGACTACTGAAATCAATGGTGATGGAAACGGAAACCCCTGGTTTCCGTCGGTGTCAGTTTGTGTCTGCTCAGGGTCCTGTTCTGACGGAAACCTCTGACGGAAACGTCAGAACGGGACCCCAATGCAGATGTGAACAGAGCCTTAGGGCATGACCAGACGTGGCGGAATTGCTCTGGAATCCGCAGCGTACACGTTTCTCCATTGCTTTCCATAGCTTTTTAGTTGAGTTCGTTTACACGTTGCGGACAATTCTGCGGAGCATAGGCTGCGGTGAGGAATTTGTTGTCCGCAGCATACACTGGCTGTTGCGGACGTGTAGCGGACTTGTTGCGGACTCATTGCGTAATTTCTCCATTGACTTCAATGGAGAGTGAAAATTCTGCAATGAAGTCCGCAGATGTTATGTGTGCTGCGGAGCGTACTGGTTTTACTAACATGATAGTTCTTCATTCTGGCTGGACCTATGTATCTCTAGATCTACAGCCAGACTGAGGAAGTCAATGGGGCTCCCGTAATTACGGGTGACTACGTGTGTGCACCCGTAATTACGGGAGCGTTGCTAGGCGACGTCCATAAATAGTCACTGTCCAGGGTGCTGAAAGAGTTAAACGATCAGCAGTAACTGTTTCAGCACCCTGGACAGTGACATCCGATCACAATATACATCAACCTGTAAAAAAAATAGAAGTTCATACTTACCGAGAACTCCCTGCTTCTTCCTCCAGTCCGGCCTCCCGGGATGACGTTTCAGTCCAAGTGACGGCTGCAGCCAATCACAGGCCAATCACAGGCTGCAGCGGTCACATGGACTGCCGCGTCATACAGGGAGGTCGGGCTGGATGTCGAAAGAGGGACGCGTCACCAAGACAACGGCCGGGTAAGTATGAATTTCTTTTTCTTTTACTAGGGAAAGGGCTGTCCCTTCTCTCTATCCTGCACTGATAGAGAGAAGGGAAGCCCTTTCCCCCTCAATACGCAACGGCCAGTCCGCATCAATTTAATGCCCATTTTAGGCAAAGCCGCGACAGAATCTGCAACGCAGATTCTGTGCGGCATTGATGCGGACAGTGTATGCAGAACTCCGCCACGTCTGGGCATGCCCTTAGACTGTCACACAGAAACCTCTGCATGTTCTTTATATCCACAATTTCTAGTTATAATCCCTCCTCATCGGGCTGCAGCGGCCAAACCGCAGGAGAAGTGGGGGTGTGAACATAATCTTAGGCAGCCTTGGCTGGAATTACAGCTGTGATTGGATACAGTAGGTCACATGTGGACACGAAGTCCCTGTTTACACACCAAGTTTTTTGCAGGTGGAAAAATCTGCCTCAAAATTCCTTCTGCCGCTTTTTTGACGCATTTTTCGACCACCGCCATTGAGCACCGCATGCAAAAATGCTGCGAAAACCGTTTTCTTTGCCTCCCATTGATGGCAATGGGAGGTCAGAGACGGAAACACTTGAAGAAAGGGCTTGACGCTGCTTTTTCCTGTGAATGTTTTTTTCTCGTGGGAAAAACGCCTCTGCATCCCATTGAAATCAATAAGATTAGTTTTCGGACGTTATTTGATGCGGTTTTTGATGCGGTTTCCACGTAAAAAAATGCTCCAAAAAAACTCTGTGTGAACTAGGCCTAATATTTCTCCATATATTACATGTGGATTTTGCAGCATATTTGGCTGTGCATCCTTTGTATTACATCTACTGCAGATTGTTACTGCTGCAAGTTTATGGAGTTTTCTAGAACCCTATTCACATTCATTCTTCATGTGTCAATTTGACCATGGAAATCTGCAATAAATATGTAACATGTGAACATAGACTTAGGAGCTACACGTGATGTTTCAGGCTACATTTACACACTGCAACCAGGTTACATCACACTTGTCTTCTCTCCCAGATTGTCCTGGAGACTTCCAAACTAGGGAAGATCTTACATGATGTAGCTGCATAAAGGAAGGCACTCTGCTGGGACTATTTGTGAGGGGGAACTCTGCTTGTAGTGCTTATTGGGGGCAGTCTGCTGGCACTAATTATTGGAGGCACTTTGCTGGCAATATGGTTTATTGAGGGGTCTCTGCTGGTAGTGTTGTTTATGAGGGGGCAGTATACTGGCACTGTTTAAGGGACAATACTCTGCTGGCACTGTATGGGGGCACTCTGCTTACTCTAATTATGGGGTCGCTCGCTGATAACTGAGGCTTCTTAGCTGTCCTTATGGGTGGGCTTTACATAGGAAAGAAATTCTCAAACCACATCTCAAATCTCCCTGTAGTTGATTCTAAAAACAGACAAGTATGGCTCAGAAAAACAAATAACCATTGATGTGAATGGAAATGAACAAAATGTTTTTCGCTTTCTGCGATTATTATTGACATGTTTTATAAGACATGTTACATCTCGTGTTATACACAGCAGGAGGCAACAGCACACGTCTTATCACACAGGAAGAGGAAATACATCAGAAAGGGAAACGGGAAGAGGAAGAGCAGCCATGTCATACAGGAAATACAGGGAAGTGACATCATCACAGGAGGTAACGTATATCCTGTGTGCGGGGACCCCAGAAATATGATGACACTGACGTATCAGGGCTGATACATAGTAATATTATGTTAATGTTATGTTATTATATATCATTACGTGTGTGTTTAGGCTGTGCTTATATATGTTAGTAGGTCGGACCAGAAGGATCGCGTGTTCTGTATACAAGCTCCAGATAAGAAGAACATGGATCAGCACATCAACACCAGCGCTCCTGGGACTACGCTCCAACCACACAGCATTTCATCCGGAGGATCGACTGTTCCGTAGTCCAAAACGTGGCTTCTCGGGTTCTATTCCTACAATGGAGGAAAAAGTCAATTACATATTTTCAGTAATTATTGTTACAATATCTCCATTAAGGAAATCTCATGTATGGAATATTTTTTTGTATCACCTTAACTTCTGGTTACACCTGAAATGCCCTATAAGGGTATTTAGATATCATAGAGGGGGGTATCACGCTGGAGACCATCTCTAAGACCCAAATGGAAGCTCTGCGCCACCTCTGTCCAGAGGCTGTGTGTGGTATTGCAGCTTTTCTGTATTGAAATGTATAGGGCTAAGCTGTCCACACACCGCACATCACCTGTGGACAGGTGTGGCTCTGTTTTTGGAAGACAGCAGCTCTATTTTTCTAATTATGTACAACCCCTTTAATTACATAATCTCTTTAGAGGGTTTTCTCCATCTCAGACGTTTATGTGATATCCACCTATGCTCATGCACGCAGCTCTCTCCGTTCTGTACTATGGGAGTTACACAAATAGTTCAACAGCGCTCAGCTGTTTCCGAAACTTCCATAGAACAGAATAGAGAGAGGGACGTGCGAGGCCTTTCCCAAGTCATTCTCCACCTGGAATCAGCAGCCATTAGACGGGACAGGGATGTGGGAACAAAGCAGGACAGGGTCAGGGAGAGACCTCCGTTTTCCACATAGGTGTGAGTCCCAGAGAAATAGTAAGATGGGAGTACCCCTTTAAATAAAACTTCTTGGTGATGATCCATTTTCTTAAGGTGTTTAATTAAACTATGGACAGTGGGGTCGAAGAACCCGCACCCAAAATATCTATACTGGAGTGACATGCCTGTTACTAACGCTGTATACAAGCTCCCCACGTATAACAGACGGGGCCCTCACTGAGACTTTGTAGGGGCTCCTAGAGACAAATATATATTGATGTACAGACATTTTCCCCTCCGTTATTGTGCAGCAAGACCTCCCCACATATAACAGGCAGGACCCTCACTGACCCCCTGGACAGACACATAGGCCTGAATATATTTATATCTTTATATTTTCCATTATTCACCTGCAGGAAATGTTATTTTTAGAAATGGGGAGAAATACTTGGAATTGTGTTTTTTTAGTTTCTGATGTTATTTTTGTTACTTCTCAGGTATAAGGAGAAAAGTAACCGGCACATACAAGATGAGACGTGGATGAAGATGTGCGGAGGACTGTACCCCACCGGGAAAGAGCGGGCTGTCACTGGTATTACCATGGGGCAGATTTACTAAGGCCTCATGCACACGACCGTAGTGAGGTGCATTGACCGTGACTTGCGGCTCGTACGTCCGCGGAGTGTCACCCGCGGCCGCCCGCAGATCGCGGGCCCTGCATATGACCGCGTGCATTGTTTTCTATGAGCCTGTACCGCAAAACACGACCGTAATAAGACATGTCCGTTGTTTTTGCGGTCCCGGTTCCTGGGCAATGCACGGACCGTAGAAACCACGGTCGTGTGCATGGGCCCATTGAAATGAATGGGGCCGCAATTCACCTGCAGATTTGTGGGTGAATTGCGGCTGCAAAAATAAGTTAGTGTGCATGGGGCCTAAAACTATCTGAGTTTTACACAGTGTAAACTGATACAAGGAAGTCAGAAACTGCGCTAAATTTATCACAGTGGTGCACGATGTATGATAGATTTTGCTAGACATGTTAGACACTTTTCTCTTCCTTATACCACCTCTTGGTTGACTTAGTTTAAGACACGCCCCTTTATTCTAGGCCACGCCCCTTGTCAAGCACGCCGCAAAATGTGGCTAAAACAATTAATAAATATGGCGCACAACGTGTACGCCATAATTCTGGCTCAATTTGAATAGTAAATCTGCCCTACTATAAATGTAATATAAATTTGGGGTTAGTATTCAGGGCATTCCCTATTTAAAGAATTGATAAGAGTCGGGAATCCTTCAGCTTAGTCCATTCTCTCTACTATCAGTCAGTACAGGGAGTAGTAGTACATATAAAACATTACATTGTCACCATGTCAGCTTTATTCTGCCTGCACTGACAGCACAAAGTCTTCATGGTGACTGCAGGACTGGAAGTCAAGGACCACCTCTATGATGTCCGCGGGACCTAATAGGGATATGGCTCTTTTTCCATTTATTTGTTGTTGTATTGTAATGAGAATATTATTTACATGCAGTATTTATTGCTAGGGGAATTTTTTTTCTGAAAATTCTATAAAGAGCAAGTGGCGTAGGATTGGATAAGTCTGGTGACATCAAGACACAAATGTGACCTCAAGAATTCGTCAATGAGCTGAAAATCCCGGTGCCAATTCTGGCTGCAAGTAATATATAAAGGGGCACACCTACCTCAAGTACTGGCACAGTATAAGGTCATCAGGGTGACTGCAGGACTGGAATTAACGCTCTTTTATGAAAAGGGTGTTTTGCAATGTTCAGCACATGGCAGCTTTGTGTATATAGTAGTATATAGACCCTACTGCACTGATTCTTCATACTATACCCTAATATAGCATAGTTGACAATATTTGGAATTTCTTTCTAGGGACACTTTAGTTTCAGATGGATTGAGACAGGACTTGACAGGGCGTACCTTTGACAGAACGTGGTTCATTGGGCATGGCTTGTCATGGGGCAGGGTTAGTGAGAATACGCTTTGTGTACCAGATATTCCCTGTATTCTATCCTCACTATAAAAACCTTGCAGTAAGGACAGTATAGAGGGAGGGTATCGCCTGCAGAAGTGATCTAAGTAAGTATGGCACGTGACCACTGTGGCCAGTGATTGACTAGTGCGATCATGTGCCGATACGGGACATCACTGGTCCAGCCTATGTAAACAGGCCGGCAGGGGATTGTGAACCGCCAGCACTGGAGCCGCAGAGAATTAGAAGGTGGGTATTTGCTAAATGGTGCAATTTTAAGTTTGAATTACAATTTTTATAAAGCCTGGAAAACCCCTTTAATAACAAACCCTAAAATGTATTCAGACCCCGGACAAATCCCCTTTATGTACTTTCCGCTCCTTCAGCAGCTCTGGGTCCCATTCGGCTCCGGACCCCACCTCTGCTGGCTGAGCCAGGAGCTGTTAGTGATATTGGCCTTTACATATTGGAGTAATCCAATAGATAAAAGCTAATTTTTTTAAATTAAATGTTGCGATGTAGTTTGGGTGGGCACTGCGCCTTTGATTGCATGACACATTTTTCTTGGAGTTCCCCTTCAAAAATAGATAAGCGGCGGGTAACACAAATACTTCACACGTGGACAGTAAAGTAAAACCCATTTTATTTTGACTGTGTTTCTGGACTGGACTGGTCCGGGACTAAACTTGACTGATCCCTTCGTCAATTTAACACCAGATAAAGGGACCAGTCGTGCCAGAAACGCGTATTTAAATAAAATTCTACCATTGCTTGGCGCCCTATCTGTCCCCGTTTTTAAACATTTCTGTTAACCGCATCTTAAAGTTGAGCAGATTTACTTGTGAATTTATTTAACTTAGTTGAACATAGAACGCACTATCTACCTACCTGGCAGACAAAGGGTCTTGGTGTGGGTCATGGGGAATATCTTCAAGAGAGCAACTCTTCACTAGGACATTTTATTTATTCTTGTTTCAGAACTGAAGGGAATGTACCGTACAACATCAGCAGGAGGAAGCCCTGGTGTCGAGAACGTCAGCCATGGAAAGGGATGTGCCAGATCAAGGTCTGAAAGCTAAAGAGGCAGCAGATATGAACCACTAATGTCCATCTAAGAATGCCGTAACGTCATCCGTCCACACCTCCTCCTTCCCATCCCCCACTGTGGGGGTTTTTAAGATCCATCCAATTAAAAGACAACTGTCGAGAAGTCTTTGAAAATGAAGCCTTGTCCATGATTCGCAGGGCTGCGGTGAAGTACAATGGTTTTGGGTGTTTAATGGCAAGTCTCTTCAGATGCCCGGCAATGGACTGCCTCCCCTCGTCCTGTTTGGTAGGGTCTCTGCACTCCCTTTCCTGTAGAACAGCTGCCCCTACAGATTCCCAAGGCCTTCTATATTTTTTTTCCTGTCTGGCTGATAGCAACACATGTCAATAAAAACATATCTCAATGTATTTATTGTATTTCTAATAAAAATGGATAGACAAATACATAAAAAGAATTTGTTTTAATTCTAAAGAACTATCATGAAATCTATATTATACATGTGTAATCAATTGTGGACATGGTCACTGATTCATTGAAGAATGAGTAGGCTGGGTAACCCGTGGAGTAACATCTAAACAAGAAAGACATCTTCCTGCTACAAAAACAGGTCATAATCAGGACGAACGTACACCACCATACAACAAAGTCCAGCAAAGAGATCCCCCAGCCTGAGACATACTGTACTCCGTGTCAGAAGAACAAGAATCTACAAAAAGAGAGACAACTGCATCCAGTCGATGTTCTTATCAACCAAGAGGTTCACAAGGTGAGAAGACTAGTTGACATTTTTTTTCAAGGTATTACCCTAGGGAGCGCTCCAGTTAACATCTTTTTCTCACACTGTATTTTCCTAAGGTACTGTATACATTTCACTCATTAATGCCGACCTAGCCAAGTGAGCACACAACAAAGTAAGCCTGCGCACCCAAATAGAGTACCAACCATCTACATATCATGCCAATAAAGGAGTTTTGCCTTTGCATAGTGCTCCAAGGGGAGCACAATACAACTTCAATGCTACAAATACCTAACCTGAACGTCACATCTGCACCTTCCTCTTCTCTTTTGAAGATGTTAGTGTACAGAGTAGTAGGGGAATTGACCAGACATGATGTGCTGCCTCGTGGACTGTCCTATATTTCCAGAGCGAAGGAAAGATAGGTGGTCTGGCCAGTTGTAGACTTCATCCCTAACATCTGACACAGACCAAAATAAGTATTCGGCACTCAAAGCTAAAGTTTTAAGAAATCTCAAGTGCGCCAACTACAGTGGTCAGCCGCCATTCGGAACGAAGCGCCAACTACTGGATGTACCAGCAACCAGAACGGCACAGTGCCTGATGAAGGTCATGTAATGACCGAAGCGTCGCACTAAGGCTGGGTTCACACGAGCATGTTACGTCCGTAATGGACGGAACGTATTTCGGCCGCAAGTCCCAGACCGAACACTCTGTAGGGAACCGGGCTCCTAGTATCATAGTTATATATGAGGCTAGGAGTCCCTGCCTCTCCGTGGAACTACTGTCCCGTACTGAAAACATGATTACAGTACGGGACAGTTGTCCTGCAGCGAGGCAGGGACTCCTAGCATCGTACATAACTATGATGCCAGGAGCCCGGCTCTCTGCAGTGTGTTCGGTCCGGGACTTGCGGCCGAAATACTTTCCGTCTATTACGGACGTAACATGCTCGTGTGAATCCAGCCTTAGCCTCTGGCATCTACAACCACTTGAAATAAAATCAAGATTTATTCTTTAAACCTCAGCTTTGTGTGCCGAATACTTATTTTGACTACGATTGGGTTGGGACCCTATTCGTGCACCTACATCGTCCAGTGCGTTCTGAACCACTACTTATCTGACACAGACCATCCTGGAGCTGAATGTCTCTGAGGCTGCTCTTTCAAAGTTGCTAATGTAGCTCATCTGGGCTCCATAGACCCAACCTTTATATATGACTCCTAGAGAAATGGGTTAGTGAAAGAAAAAGGTATAATTCAGATCCTGGAGGCCATTGAGTATGTCAACCTTTGGACCTTGATTGGCACCTACAACATATTTTCAGAGTAATCCATCAGATGTCTCAAGAAGAACATTTTATGAGGAAAGGACAATGTTGATGAGATTGCAGGTCCTCCTGTTTCTAACTCACATAATTATTACCCAGCATCCAGGTAAATAGTGCATACAAAGTCCAGAAAAATAACCAGGCGACTGTCCAGATAAACATTGGATACAGCGCCCAGAAATGGTGCATTGTGCCCCGATAAATATTTCCTTAAAAGGATTGTCCGAGAAATGAAACTAGTTGCATGGAATGTTTTGAAATGAAAAAACAGCCATTACTCTCTTGTTAAATCCCCTGCGCCCATGATCTGGTGGTCAACCCGATGGGTTGATTGAAGAGACTACCCTACGTGGATCGACACCAGCTACAAAATTCTCACCCAAAAATTAAGATATGGAATATGTTACCCCCTTCTATGGCAGATCGAATAGCCGTAATTAAAATGATAGTATTACCACAGTTGTTGTATCCACTCATTAACAGTCCCATGTGGATAGGAGAAAAGACATAGAAATTTTAATGAGGGAGCTAATTTGGAGAGGAAGGAAACCCAGGGTAAAGTTAAAATACTTGATGGATAGAGGAGAAGAGGGTGGACTGGCAGTACCTGACTTGAGAATATATTTTTTGTCAGGACAGTGGAGAAATATTTTGAGTGGGAAACAATCTCCATTTATACAAAATATTACTAAGTCTAGTAGGGGCCATCTTCAGAATATACTTGAGGTAATGGAGTCCGGGCAATTGAGAAATTGTAAGGAGTATCCAACAATATATATGATGCATGAAATTGGGGTTAAATTAAGAAAAATGTTTCATTTAAATGGAGCATTGAGTTTCACAACATTAATTGGCAACTTTAATATATTAGAGGTTAATAAAATAACTGATAACTGGAGTGGATGGTCCAAATATGGACTCAGGTTGGTTAGAAATTTTATTTTTTTTCTCTGTGGGAGCTGGAGGCCTTGGTACTGGAAGAAAATATAGATATTGTTGGTGTTGCTGAAACATGGCTGGACTCTTCACATGACTGGGCTGTAAATCTACAGGGTTTTACACTTTTTCGGAAAGACAGGATAAATAGGAAAGGCGGTGGTGTATGTCTGTATGTGAGAAGTGATATGAAGGCGAGCGTGAAAGAGACAATAGTGGGTGAATACTGTGAGGAGGTTGAAACCCTGTGGGTGGAACTAGAAAGGGAGGTAAACACTGAAAAAATTACTTTTGGTGTAATCTATAGACCCCCAATATAACTGAGGAGATGGAAGGTCAACTATATAAACAGATGGAGCGGGCTGCACAGGCGGGTACTGTAGTGATAATGGGAGATTTTAATTTCCGGGATATTAATTGGTGTCATGGTTCGGCTTCAACTGCAAAGGGGAGACATTTCCTCAACCTGTTGCAGGAAAATTTTATGGGCCAGTTTGTGGAAGACCCGACTAGAGGTGAAGCTCTGTTGGATCTGGTCATTTCTAATAATGCAGATCTTGTTGGGAATGTCAATGTTCGTGAAAACCTTGGTAACAGTGATCACAATATAGTTACATTTTACCTATACTGTAAAAAACAAACGCAGGCTGGGAGGGCAAAAACATTTACTTTTAAGAAAGCCAATTTCCCCAGGATGAGGGCTGCAATTCAGGATATAGACTGGGAAGAACTAATGTCAAATAATGGGACAAATGATAAATGGGAGATTTTCAAATCTACTTTGGGTAATTATAGTGCAAAATGTATTCCTATAGGTAACAAGTATAAACGACTAAAACTAAATCCCACATGGCTTACACCTTCTGTGTAAGGGGCAATACATGACAAAAAAAGGGCATTTAAAAAATACAAATCTGAGGGTACATCTGCAGCCTTTGTAAAATATAAAGAGCTTAATAAAATCTGTAAAAATGTAATAAAATTAGCAAAAATACAAAATGAAAGGCAGGTGGCCAGGGATAGTAAAACATAGTAAAAAATTCTTCAAGTATATAAATGCTAAAAAGCCAAGTTCTGAACATGTAGGACCCCTAGATAATGGTAATGGGGAGTTGGTCACAGGGGATCAAGAGAAGGCAGAGTTACTAAATGGGTTCTTTAGCTCTGTATATACAACAGAAGAAAGAGCAGCTGATGTAGCCGGTGCCAGTGCTGTTAATATATCAGTTGATATACTGAATTGGATGAATGTAGATATGGTCCAAGCTAAATTAAACAAAATAAATGTGCACAAGGCCCCGGGACCAGATGAAATACACCCTAGAGTTCTTAAGGAGCTTAGTTCAGTTATTTCTGTCCCCCTTTTCATAATATTCAGAGAATCTCTAGTGACTGGAATAGTGCCAAGGGACTGGCGCAGGGCAAATGTGGTGCCTGTTTTCAAAAAGGGCTCTAGGTCTTCCCCGGGTAATTATAGACCAGTAAGCTTAACATCTATCGTGGGGATAATGTTTGAGGGGCTATTGAGGGACTATATAGAGGATTATGTGAAAAAAATAGTATTATAAGTGACAGCCAGCACAGTTTTACTAAGGACAGAAGTTGTCAAACGAACCTAATCTGTTTTTATGAGGTGAGCAGAAGCCTAGACAGAGGGGCCGCTGTGGATTTAGTGTTTTTGGACTTTGCAAAGGCATTTGACACTGTCCCCCATAGACGCCTAATGGGTAAATTAAGGACTATAGGTTTAGAAAATATAGTTTGTAATTGGATTGATAATTGGCTCAAGGACCGTATCCAGAGAGTTGTGGTCAATGATTCCTACTCTGAATGGTCCCCGGTAATAAGTGGTGTACCCCAGGGTTCAGTGCTGGGACCACTATTATTCAACTTATTTATTAATGATATAGAGGATGGGATTAATAGCACTATTTCTATTTTTGCAGATGACACCAAGCTATGTAATATAGTTCAGTCTATGGAAGATGTTCGTGAATTGCAAGCGGATTTAAACAAACTAAGTGTTTGGGCATCCAGTTGGCAGATGAAGTTTAATGTACATAAATGTAAAGTTATGCATCTGGGTACCAACAACCTGCATGCATCATATGTCCTAGGGGGAGCTACACTGGCGGATTCACTTGTTGAGAAGGATCTGGGTGTACTTGTAAATCATAAACTAAATAACAGCATGCAGTGTCAATCAGCTGCTTCAAAGGCCAGCAGGATATTGTCATGTATTAAAAGAGGCATAGACTCGCGGGACAGGGATGTAATATTGCCACTTTACAAAGCATTAGTGAGGCCTCATCTAGAATATGCAGTTCAGTTCTGGGCTCCAGTTCATAGAAAGGATGCCCTGGAGTTGGAAAAAATACAAAGAAGAGCAACGAAGCTAATTAGGGGCATGGAGAATCTAAGTTATGAGGAAAGATTAAAATAATTAAACCTATTTAGCCTTGAAAAAAGACGACTAAGGGGGGACATGATTAATTTATATAAATATATTAATTGCACATACAAAAAATATGGTGAAATCCTGTTCCATGTAAAACCCCCTAAAAAAACAAGGGGGCACTCCCTCCGTCTGGAGAAAAAAAGGTTAACCCCTTAAGGACGCAGCCTAGTTTTAAAGGCATGGTGTCGCCCCAAAAACATGTTTTTTTTTTAAAATTTAAACATTTAGTGTGTGGGTGATTAAACATTGTTCAAATTTTTTTTATTTTTTTCGCGAGTCAGGAAATATTATAAATTTTTTCAAATTTATAATACTACCCATTTTTGGTCACTAGATGGAGCTGTTTGGAGCTAGTTCCCAAAATTGCAGCATTGCAACATTGGGTTAAAAGCTATCGCTCTAGTGAGCTCTCAGCATCCCCCCCTCCTTTATCCTGGCTAGTGCCGGGATAAACGAGGGGTTTGAAAGGTTTAACCTCCTACACTGTGTGTCGCCATTTTTTGAGGTAACCCACAGTGTAGTAGGTTTACATGCAGTAGTAAACACACACAAACACTAACATACATTGAAATCGCTTACCTGCTCCTGCCGCCGCGGCCCGTCCGCTCCCTTTGCTGCCGCTGTTCCATGTGCACTTGTCCGGAAGCCGCGACCGGAAGTAGTAATATTACTGTCCAGCCGCGACTTCCGGTCCACAGGAAAATGGCGCCGGACGGCGCCAATTTCGAATAGGACTGTGTGGGAGCGGCGCATGCGCAGTTCCCACACAGACGCCGTACACGGCAGTCAATGGGACGGGAGCCGTTCGCAGTCCCTATGGGACTGTGGCTGCCGTATTCCATGTCTGTGTGTGTCGTTAATCGACACACACAGAAATGGAACAAAAAATGGCAGCCCCCATAGGGAAGAAAAAGTGTGAAAATAAGAAACAGTAAAACACAAACACACAAATGTAAATAAACGTTTATATTAAGGCACTAACATCTTTAACATATAAAAAAATTATTTGTGATGACACTGTTCCTTTAAGGCTCAGAGCCCATTTTTCAAATCTGACATATTTCACTTTATGTGGTAATAACGTGGGAATGCTTAAACCTACCCAAGCGATTCTGAGATTGTTTTCTCGTGACACATTGGGCTTCATGTTCGTGGTAAAATTTGGTCGATATATTCAGTGTTTATTGGTGAAAAATTGCAAAATGTAGAGAAAATTTTGAAAAAATTGCATTTTTCAGAATTTAAATGCATCTGCTTGTAAAACAGACGGTTATACCACCCACAATAGTCACTAGTTCACATTTCCCATATGTCTACTTTAGATTGGCATCGTTTTTTGAACATTCTTTTATTTTTCTTGGACGTTACAAGGCTTAGAACATAAACAGCAATTTCTCATATTTTTAAGAAAATGTCAAATGCCTTTTATTTAAGGTACCTGTTCAGTTCTGAAATGGCTTTGAGGGGCCTATGTATTAGAAACCCTGATAAAACACCCCATTTTAAAAACTAGACCCCTCAAAGTATTCAAAACAGCATTTAGAAAGTTTTTTAACCCTTCAGTCATTTCACAGGAATTAAAGCAAAGTGGAGGTGAAATTTGCAAATTTCATTTTTCTTGCGGAATTTCCATTTTATTCATTTTTTTTCTGTAACAGAGAAGGTTTTACCAGAGAAACACTACTAAATATGTATTGTCCAGATTCTGCAGTTTTTAGAAATGTCCCACATGTGGCCCTACTGCGCTCGTGGACTAAAACACAAGCCCTAGAAGCAAAGAAGCACCTAGTGCATTTTGAGTCCTCTTTTTTGTTAGAATATATTTTAGGCAGCATGCCAGGTTTGAAGAGGTGTTGAGGTGCCAAAACAGTAGGAATCCCCCAATAGTGACCCCATTTTGGAAACTACACCCCTCAAGGAATTAATTTATGGTTGTTGTTACCATTTTGACCGCACAGTTTTTTCACAGCACGTATTTGAATTGGGCTGTGAAATGAAAAAAAAGTCATTTTTTCCAAATAAATGTCATTTGTGATCAAAATTTCTTATTTTCACAGGGAACAAAATACCCCATTTGGTTGCCCAATTTGTCCTTAGTGTGGCAATACCCCATTTGTGGTGATAAACTGCCGTTTGGGCCCATGGGAGGGCTCAGAAGGAAAGGAGCGCTATATGTTTGTTGGAGTCCAGATTTTGCTGGATTGGTTTTTGGGTGCCATGTCGCATTTGCAGAGCCTCAGGGGTATCAAAGCAATGGAAACCCACCAAAAGTGACCCCATTTTGGAAACTACACCCCTCAAGGAATTCATTCATGGTTGTTGTTAGCATTTTGAGCACACAGTTTTTTCACAGCACCTATTTCAATTGGGCTGTGACATTAAAAAAATGTCATTTTTTCCAATAAGATGTAATTTTTTATCAAAATTTCTTATTTTCACAGGGAACAAAATGCTCAATTTTGTTGCCCAATTTCTCCTGAGTGCAGCAATACCCCATTTGTGGCAATAAACTGCCGTTTGGGCCCATGGGAGGCCTCAGAAGGGAAGGAGCGCTGTGTGTTCTTTGGAGTCCAGATTTTGCTGGATTGGTTTTCGGCTGCCATGTCGCATTTTCAGAGCCCCAGAGATATCAAAGCAATGGAAACCCACCAGAAGTGACCCCATTTTGGAAACTACACCCCTCAAGGAATTCATTTATGGGTAATGTGACCATTTAGACCCCATAGTTTCTTCATAGAACTTATTTGAATTGGGCTGGGAATTAAAAAAAAATATATTTTTTCCAATAATATGTCATTTTAGCTCAAAAATTCTTATTTTCACAAGAAATAAAATACTCCATTTTGTTGCCCAATTTGTCCTGAGTGCGGCAATACCCCATTTGTGGCAATAAACTGCCTTTTGGGCCCATGGGAGGGCTCAGAAGGAAAGGAGCGCTGTGTTCTTTGGAGTCCAGATTTTGCTGGTTTGGTTTTCGGGTGCCATGTCGCATTTGCAGAGCCCCAGAGCTATCAAAGCAATAGAAACCAATCACAAATGACCCCATTTTGGAAACTACACCCCTCAAGGAATACATTTATGGGTGTTGTGACCATTTTGACCCCATAGTTTTTTCACAGAACTAATTTGAATTGGGCTGGGAATGAAAACAAAATTATTTTTTTCAAATAATATGTAGTTTTGGCTGAAAATTTCTTATTTTCACAAGAAACAAAATACCCCATTCTGTTGCGCAATTTGTTCTGAGGGCCGCAATACCCCATTTGTTGTGATAAACTGCCGTTTGGGCCCATGGGAGGGCTCAGAAGGAAAGGACCACCATTTGGCCTACTGGGGATTTTCTAGTGCGAAGTACTAGTCATGTATGCAGAAGCACCTGAGGTACCAGTACAGTTGAAACCCGCAAGAAGTGACCCCGTTTTAAAAACTACACCCTTAAGGCATTCATCTAGAGGTGTAGTGAGCATTTTGACCGGAGACCTACACCCCATAAACTGTAATGTGGGTTCTCCCGGGTATGGCAAAACCCTACATGTGGCTGTTATCAGCTGCCTGGGCACACAGCAGGGCTCAGAGGGGAAAGACGAGGGGGGATAAGCTGTGCGGAGTGCATCAGGGTAAGTAAAATTGGGGTAAATTATAAACCAAGGGATGTATGATAAATTTTAAAACACTCTTTCATACAGAGCTCTGGTTATTCGGGACACGTGTCACATTGATATATTGTGTCATCCCTTATCACCCTCTTATAGCAGACTTTGCACCTCTTTTGACTTTTTCCCTTCTTGCCAGTTTGGGGAACTTCCCCTGGAAAGTGTTGCCCTGGTACGATGCGTGTGGCCCCACTTCCAGAAGTACTGGGTGCCCCCCCTTCTTGGTCCCTAAAGATTAGGTTCTTGATAATCACCTCGGAAATTCCAGGAAAGTTCCCGTCTGGCCTGCACATCGACGTAGCACGTACGCATTGTACAAAGCCATCTGTATGATGTGCACGGCCAGCTTCTTATACCACACCGCATGGCGCTGTAGGGCTTCAGGGCTTGATCTTACAAGTCCATCCCTCCCATGTACCTATTGTAGTCCAGGATGCAGTCTGGTTTGGGGGTGGCCTTTCCTTCATATATCCTAAACCTGTAGGTATACCCTGATGCACTCTCGCAGCTTATACATCTTCACGCCATACCTTGCCCTCTTACCCGGCAGGTACTCGCGGAATTGAACCCTCCCTTTAAAATGTACCAGGGACTCATCAATAGAAATACACTTCTCGGGGGTGTATGCTGGGGAAAACCGGGTACTGGAACGGTCTAATAGGGGTCTCCGTTTATACAAACGGTCAAAACTGGGGTCATCTCGGGGTGGGCACGACTCATTATCAGTATAATGTAAGAAGCGAAGTATTGCCTCATTTATTTATTTTTTTAGGTTACAGTTCAGTTCTGAAGTTGCTTTGAGGGGCCCATATATTAGAAACCCCTATGAAATACCCCATTTTAGAAACTAGACCCCTCAAAGTATTCACAACAGCATTTAGAAAGTTTATGAACCCTTTAGGTGTTTCACAAAAATTTAGAGCAAAGTAGAGGTGAAATTTAAAATTATTTTTTTGTCAGAAAATCCTCTTTACACAATTTTTTTTATAACACAAAAGGATTTATCAGTGAAACGCAAATTAATACGTATTGCCCAGATTCTGCAGTTTTTAGAAATATCCCACATGTGGCCCTCGGGCGGTAATGGACTGAAGCGCCGGCCTCCGAAGCAAAGGAGCACCTAGTGGATTTTGAGGCCTCTTTTTTATTAGGCACCATGTCCGGTTTGAAGAGGTCTTGTGGTGCCAAAACATTGGGAACCCCCCAAAAGTGACCCCAATTTGGAAACTAGACCCCTTGAGGAATCCATTGTAGTTTTCATGTCATGCATGCGGCTTTTTGATCAGTTTTTATTCTATTTTTAGGTGGCGTGGTGACTAAAAAACAGCAATTCTACTATTGTTTTTTTATTCTTTTTTTTTTACAGCGTTCACCGTGCGCTATAAATGACATATTCACTTTATTCTGCGGGGTGATACGATTACGGCGATACCAGATGTTTATAGTTTTTTTTTATGTCTTATGGCGTTTTCACAATAAAATACGTTTTGTAAGCAATCATTCACTTTTTGTGTTACCTTATTCTAAGAGCCATAACGTTTTTATTTTTCAATCAATAAAGCCGTGCGAGGACTTATTTTTTGCGCAACGAACTGTAGTTTCGATCAGGACCATTTTTAGGTACATGCGACTTTTTGATCTCTTTTTATTCCATTTTTTGGGAGGTGAAGTGACCAAACAATTGTGATTGTGGTTCGGTTTATTATTATTTTATTTTACGGCGTTCACCGTGCGGGATAAATAATGAAATAATTTTGTAGTTCAGGCCGTTACGGACGCGGCGATACCAATTATGTATAGTTTATTTGTTTGTTTATATATTTTTATTAATAATAAAGGACTGATAAGGGAAAAAGGGGGATTTCTACTTTTAATACTTTTAAAACTTTTATTTTCTTATTTTTACACAACTTCTTTTAACTTTTTTTTTACTGTATTACTTTGTCCCACTAGGGGACTTGACAGCAGGAGGCCCTGATCGCAATTCTAATACACTGCACTACATGCGTAGTGCAGTGTATTAGAACTGTCAGCTACTCACTGGCAGCAAGCATAGTGGGTCCTGACGTTGTCAGGACCCACTAGGCTTCCGTCTATGGCATAGCCGGACGCCATTGTTTGGTGTCCGGTTGCCATAGTCACCATCGCCGGCCGCTATCGCGTAGCAGGCCGGCGATGGCAGCTTAACCCCTAAAAAGCCGCGATCTCTATAGAACGCGGCTTTTAAGGGGTTAATCAGCGGGGACACAGCGATCGGTCCCCGCTGTAGGAGCTGTGACAGCTGCTGAACAAGACAGCAGCGTCACAGCTCCTGTATGTGTCGGGAGGACGGCCGAAACGGCCGTTACTCCCGTGACGTACTATTACGTCATGGAGCGCGAACGATACAGCTGCCATGACGTAATAGTACGTCAAGGAGCGGGAAGGGGTTAAACCTGCAGAGACGACAAGCCTTCTTTACCGTGAGAACTGTGAATCTATGGAATAGCCTACCGCAGGAGCTGGTCAAGGCAGGGACAGTAGATGGCTTTAAAAAAGGGTTAGATAATTTTCTAGAACAAAAAAGTATTAGCTCCTATGTGTTGAAATTTTTTTCTGACCCTTTTCCCGTCCCTTGGTTGAACTTGATGGACATGTGTCTTTTTTTAGCCGTACTAACTATGTAACTATGTAACTATGAGAAAGGTTATCTTGGATGGCGGATAGAGAATTAAAGGGGTCACAGACTGCCAGGAGCACATCATCAGCCTAAAGACCAATTTTATGAGCCTTAGATCGTACTTTAATGCCCTGAACTTTTGGATTAAGTCGTATTCGTTCTGCGAGGGGTTCCATCGCTAAGGCAAACACAATGGGAGAGAGTGGGCAACCCTGACGCGTACCGTTCTTTATTATAAAAGGGTCAGACAAAAACCCCGAAGAGAGAACTCTAGCAGAGGGAAATGGGTATAATGCAAGAATGGAGGATTTTATACGACCCTTAAATCCAAAATATTCAAGAAGCTGAGACAGATAGCCCCAATGTACTCTATCGAACGCCTTCTCTGCATCCAAAGCAAGAAGCAGAGAAGGCGTCCGAGAGGTCTCTGCACACTGAACCAAGTCCATAAACTGCCGAGTTCCATCAGGGGCCTGACGTCCCGCCACAAACCCAACTTGATCTGATTTAACCAGTTGAGGAATAATATGATACAACCTAGTCGAGAGGATTTTTGCATATATTTTAATAACTGAGTTTAACAGAGAAATAGGATGAAAATTAGCTGGGGACGTGGGATCCTTATCTGGTTTAGGAGGGGTGACTACCGTATTGTAAAGGGCACTATAATAAGATTGGAACTGTTCGGCTGTCGGCCTAGGATCTATTACCCTTTTTATCCAAGAGATACATAATGCGGGAGCGTGGCGAGGACTGTTTTTTATTTTTTTAGCCAAAAAAGCACCGGCTCTATTATTATGTGCATAGGTAGTCATTTGCATGCGTTTGAGATAAATGTCGTACTGAGACGCAAGCAATGACTGTAATGTCAAACGCAAGGTCCTCAATTCTGAAGGGTAAGCAGGTGTGGGTGTAGCTTTATTTTTTAAATCTATAACTGCTATCTGATTAGTGATATTAAAAATCTCCTTTTCCCTCTTTCTCTAAGGGCTCATTTACACGGGCGTGTTATACGTCCGTGCAGCGCTCGTGATTTTCACGCACGTCGCACAGACCTATAATAGTCTATGGTGCCGTGCAGACAGGTGCGTGATTTTTACGCAGCGTGAGTCCGCTGTGAAAAACTCACGACCTGTTCTATATTTGTGCGCTGTTCGCGCATCACGCACCCATTGAAGTCAATGGGTGCGTGAAAACCACGCATGTCACATGGAAGCCCTTCCATGGGACAAGCGTGATTCGCGCAACAGCACTGAAAAGGATGAATGAAAACAGAAAAGCACGTTTACAAACATCCAAACGGAGTGTCATAATGATGGCGGCTGCGCGAAATTAACGCAGCCGTGCATCATATTCTGATGCCACACGGAGCTTTTAAGTGCCTTTTGCGCACGCAAAACTGCACTTTTTTTGTGTGCTCGTGTAAACCCGGCCTTAGCCTGAGAACAAGCTTTAATCAATAACCCTCTCATAAATGCTTTATGCGCATTCGACAAAATGTAAGGACATGAAACAGAACCCACATTGTCTGAAAAATAATGCTTCAATTCTTTTAGCAAGGTTGGGGCATGATCAGAGTGATGGAGTATGTAATCATTCAAACGCCATTGTGAAGGAAGAGAAGACGACATTTTCTCATTTATGGAAAGCGAGATTGGAGCGTGATCAGACCAGGTTATCTGTCCAATTACAGAAGATTGTGACTGTAGGAGTGCCCTATTATTACCCAGAAACAAACCGATCCCAGAAACATGAAAGAAAGTATAATCCCTCTCACCCCCATGTTGGCATCTCCACACGTCATACAGGCCTCCCTCTAACAAAGACGATGCAAAAGGAGAAGACTGTCTAGTTCTAGCAGTGGAGTCTATATCTGGGTCAATAGTCATATTAAAGTCTCCACCTACAACTAGCATACCTTGTGTTAACGCCTTGATTTTCGGGAGTAGGGAATTCAAGTAATGATGTTGCCGTTTATTGGGGAAATACACATTAAAGATATTATACAGTATGTTATTGATTTCACACACCAATCCCAAGAATCTTCCTTGGGGATCTTTAATAAGAGATTTAAAAGTGAAAACTACCGAGTTTTTAATAGCGATCATAACCCCCTTACATTTAGCCGGGCACGAAGAGGTGAAAATATGTGGGAAAAATGTATTCGAGAATTTAGGAATTTTCTCCACATGAAAATGTGTTTCCTACACCAATAGAACGTCACATTTTAAAGCCTTGGCCTCACGCCATAACAAGCTTCTTTTAAAGGGGCTTTTAAGTCCTCTGACGTTAATTGAGGAAAAGCACAGTACCATACTTAATAATCCGAAAGCAGAAGCCATCAAACGTGTGGAGATACCAACATGACAGTGGTAATGCGACAGCAAAACCCATCCTTCTAAGAAAAGCCTTGATGACCAACACAATCTGAGGTAAAAAATTCAGAGCAGCCAAATGACATAAAAAACAAACTTTTTCCACAATTGTTTTTTGGGTTTCGTTTTTACGGCTTTCACCGTGCAGTACAAACGACAACTTATCTTTATTCTGTGACTCAATACGATTACGGTGATACCAATTTTATATACGTTTTTTTAAATATTTTACTACTTTTATTGATAATAAGCGTTTAGTTCAAATAAAAATGTTTTGTGTCGCCACATTCTAAGAGCCATAACTTTTTATTTTTTGACTGATTGAGCAGTGTGAGGGATTATTTTTTGCGGGATGAGCTGTAGTTTTTATTGGTAGCAGTTTTTGGTACGTAGAAATTTCTGATCACTTTTCATTCAAAATTTTTTAGAGCTAAGTTGACCAAGAAACAGCAATTTTGGCGATTTACATTTTTTACAGTATTCACCTTGCACATTAAATAACGCTATATTGTAATAGTTCAGACTTTTACGCATGCAGCAATACCAATTTTGTTTACTTCTTTTATTTTTTACAATACTTTAGGGGGAAAATGGGCAAAGTTTTTTTTTTAACTATTTGTCTTTTATTTTTTTCACTACTAAAAACTTTTTTTCACTTTTTTTACACACTTTATTAGCCTCCCTAGGGGATTTGAACCAGCGATCATACTAACGTATTGCAGTATATTGTCATTTTTACAGGCTTAAGTTAAGTGAAGGCAGCTCTGGGTCCTATCATTAGGCCCATGAGCTGCCATTACAATCATTGTCACCCCCTGATCTAACTGGGGGGGTGATGAACTGTCAGAGGGGGCCGCCCCCCTTTTTTCAATGCCTCAGATGCTCGCGATTGACCGCAGCATTTGAGGGGTTAAACAGCTAGGAACAGCACGATCACTGCTCCCGACTGTTAGTCCCGGGTGTCCACTGTAAAACACAGCCGACACACGCAGCATATGGAGCGCACTCCAAACATCACCACTCGCACCCGGATGTAATAGCACGTCACGGTGCACAAAGGGGTTAATGTTCTATTTTACGCAAAAATAATAATTGCAAGAAATTGGATGGCTGGTAAATCCCCAATTGTTATGGATTGGTTGAAGTTGGTTAAGACAATTAAAGAATATGAGAAAATAAGAGCAGACAAGAAAAATTGTATAAAAAAGTGGGAGGAAATATTGGGGATATGGAATTGATTGGTGTTCTATAGGAAGGTATAATTATTATTTTATCATAAGAAGGTTATAATTTTATGGTACTTAATGATCTTTGGGGTGGGAGGGGGATGGGATTGGGGAGATATATGTTGCCTGATGTAAATTGTGCAGATAAATTGTTGAGCATTATGATATTTATAATCACTGGATATTGAAATGTTGTAATGTTTTTATTACTGAAATTTAATAAAGATATGTGAAAAAAAACAAAAAACATTAGATGTGTGTTAGACTGTAAGGTAAGTGTGAGGTCATCAGTGATGTCATAATTCACCTTCTCTATAAAAGCTGCAGATCGGTCACATTCCGTTGAGCCGCTATAGACCAATAGTTTCTTGCTTTTTGGTACGTCGCTCTCACTTGACTTTTTCTTGAGTCCTGTGACTTCTAGAAATCTTGCTTTATCCAGAAGCTTCAGATCCACGATTCAGAGGTAAGAGGAGAACATGTCGAATGTTTCTTGTGAAGTATTGCAGCGAGTTCCATGTGCTGCCACTGTAAGAATGTTTCTCTTTCACCCTCTTACTGGGTTAGATTCTAAGGTCAGGCGCAATAAATGAAATACAAGATTGAGTGTATGAAAATGTATATTGTATAAAGAGTGAAATGACTGTCAGTTATTCTGAGACTTCTATGGAGATTTGTACATAGCGACAGCCATAAACAAGGAACTTTACAGAGACACTTTTTCCTTATCATCAATAATTACATGGCAGGTTATAGTTACCATCCATGGTCTCCCCACACTCCAGGAAGTCTCCTTTCCAGTATGTCCCTCCTCAAGTGGCCTCCCAAGTGGCTGCCCTCATGTCATGCTTGGGTCTTTTATGCCCCCTTGTCTGCCCCTCTTAGAGACAAATAGTGTGACCTTCCTGATAAAAAGAACTTCCCCCCTCATGTAACATGCGGATATAGAATACTGGTGCCACTTATCAACCACCTTTAGCATTTATGACATCCTGAGTTTGTCCATGGGTAAGACTGGGTTCACACTACTGGTTAGCACCTGTAGAGGAGTGCCGCTGTCTCCTCTGGCTGCACTGTCCTGTCTCTGCCTTGGGAGGGCGCTCTTCATGCAGTTATCACATGTTTATTGGGGAGGGGGCTGATAATTGAGGACAGAGAAGTCTAGAATCTATTTTCTTTTTGGAAGATGATTTAGAAACAAGTAACCACACAATGATTTCTCGCCTCAGCAGATTTGTGGATATGAAGATCATGAATAGAAAACATCAGACATTCTGTGTGGACACAAATCAAGAGCTCAGAAATGCTTTGGACACCTGGAATTTGGTGGAAGAAGACGTCTTAGGAGCCTGTGTCCCTTATTTCATCCAGGAGAAGGTGGCTGAAGATCTCTTCACTTATACGGATGTGTTTCAGAAAGCCATTCTGAGTAGCCTGTTACCATCTCAATACAACGCCGCCATGTGCCGCTTCTTCATCAGAGTCATTCAGTACAGAAGAGACGCGGCACACTACCTGAAGGAATATATAATCAATGTGCTATGTGAGCACTTGAAGGTGGAGTACATGAAAGGACAATACTATTCCTACGCCATGACTAAGAAGGTTATTGTCTGGCTGAGCATCCTCCATCTTGAAGCGGTGGTCGGGGAACTGAGATACAACATCGTTTATGAGGATTTCAATGCTGCCATTGTCGACACTTTGACAGAAGTGACATCTCTGTGTGCTACAGTCATCATGCCACACATCTCTTGGACATGCTGCCAGTGCTGGGCCAAGTGGTCAAAAATGCTCCTGACCAACTATCTAAGGAGACGTTGTGCTATGCTATAAGACGTTTATGCGGCAGCATCCAAGAATATATTGTGAAGGGAGGCAGCTGCAAAGTGCAACTTATGAAGGCCATAAGCAACATGAAGGCCAACATTTACACCTGGTTGCCTGATGTCCATGTTGAGCTTCAAGACTCCACCAAAGTTGCCCTGGAATTCTTTACTGTACCCGAATCATCGGAGAACCAGCCGACCGAGCCAGTCAATGACGAGTTACAGACCCTTCCTCACGCCGAGCTCCTAGAAAAGTACAGGGAGCAAGTTGCGGCAGAGAATAAGGAACTGGAAGATACAGAGAAGCAGCGTATTGGGATGAACATGCTTGTGACATCTCTGGTATCTGGCAGGAAAATAACAAAAGATTTCCTTCAGTTTCTGCTCAATGCCCTGAAGAATTTGGACCCAAAGGCCAAAATGACAGCAGCTATGTTCTTCAATGAGGCTTTGAAGCATCCAAGACTTATAAAGCAGAAATACCAAGAGTGCGCAATCCAACATCTGCTGAAGATCATAGAAGAGGACGATAACATCTTGTGCAGCATCGCCATGGAGGCACTGGGGAATGCCACCACCGGAGCTACAAGACTGGTGGAGAGCTACAAGAATAAGATCATTGCCCACATGGAGTTTAGACTATCAAAAACCAGCAGCATCAAGATCATCATGGCGGCACTGAGGGCGCTGTCCTCCATTATCAGACGCCTGAAGCTTTCTGTCCTCAGTAGACAATTCATTAAAATATCCCGGGAGCATATGGACTATCCGGATGGAGAAGTCCAGATTGCGGCCATAAACCTGTTAAGAGATCTGACAGAGAGCTGCCGCCTTCCGCTATTTGGATATTTTACAGACAAAGTCAGGAGCTGTATACCAACTTTACTCCTGAAATTACATAGTGACAACCAGGAGATAGTAGCAGCCAGTACTTCATCTCTGCAGAGCTGCCTCTCCTACATCAAAGGAGCCAACATTCGGGGATTTTTCCGGACGGAAATCTCTCCAAACATCAATGACCTGAAATCCATCTACAGCTGTTTGGCTCATAACCACCCAAAATTGATGAAGACCGTGCACCTCCAGATCCCAAGCTATCTGGTCAACTCAGCGGACAAGGAGGCTGTAGTCAGACATGTTGAATTTCTTAAAGATGCCATCAACCATGATCATGTAAGACCTGGACTTATATAGTCTCAGCCTAGCTCTGGCCACACTGCACTGCGAAGGCTTCTCATGTAATATCAGAAAAGCCACTGAAAGAGCCAGCTCCATCCTGGCCACCAAGTGGTTTTACATCGGCAGTGCCAACAAATAAAATGCATTTATCAGGGATGAACCGCTGAGGACAGAGACATCAAGGTTGTAGATCACTTCCCCATGTACTATCCAATGGTTGTGGACATCAATATCAGCTGTCAAGACCTGAACATCAATATTAACATCTAGGGGGCAGAGCTAGCAGTCTGACTTGCGAACGAGCCTCAGGCCTACATCGAGGAGTGTGAACAAGGCGCGGACTCACCGGCCGGTGGAGTCCAGCGATGCCAGTTATCCATCAACATTAGATGACGGAGACCAAGGACTTAGCTGGCGAGACAGACTATACAGTCAGTGTATGGGCAGCATGGTGGTGCAGTTTGGGGAATATGCCTGTCATCAGATCATAGAGACGGTGTATAATGACAACTCCACATATAATATACAGATGTAATGACACATCAAAAAATAAAAGTCTACTCTGTTTAATATTGAAATGAATGGGTGTGCAGCCTGCAAGTGACTGAAGCCAATAAAAAGTATAGAGCACTCATTGTTTTTTATTGTAGACTAGATTCTTGAATTTTTTACACTGAGATTCATATCCTAAAAGGTTTTTAAGCGGGTCACAAATGGTACAAAAGGTACACCTTAATATCATTTATCTTTATATTGGGGAATGTCAGGTCTAATAATTCCACTGGCCATCTAAGTATGAACAACAATGAAGAATAATGATGCTGGGATCCTGTTACTGCCGGGTGATGCCTAATAGGCCGGAATTAATGACAGAACTGACTATAATACAACTGAAATGACTTGATAATGGTTTGTTTCTGAACAGAAGTGAGAAGTCAATGCTTGAATGAAAATGATTCAAAACAAGAAATTATTTTCCTTTCTAATGAGAAAATTCCTAATGCCGTAGTTCACACACTGAAGTGGGGCTGCCACTGGCTGTAGATTCCAGGCTGGAACTAGTGAACAGGGGGCTGTTGCCCCCTGTCTACTAGTTTCCATCTGGAATCTGTGGCCAATGGGCACCTCACCAGTTGGGAATAACTCTTTAGACGGCCATTGAAGCCTATGGGTAAGTTTTTGACGGAGCCGTTGCCAAGCAACGGCAGGGCGTGCCAAAGTTCCCAGCATTCAAGAGACAAGATGGATGTGAAGAAATTGATCAGCCTCGTGCATGACCACCCAGAACTATGAGCAGGGGTGATCCTAGCCCCTCTGCTGCCTGAGGCGAACTATAAAAAGATGTCCCCCCATTTATCAGAGTTTTCTCATTACTAGCTTTACACAACAAACACGCAGCAATTACATTTTTTTAACCTCTTAACGCCGAAGGATGGATATATCCGTCCTCTGCAGCTGCTAGTTCGCGCAGGAGGACGGATATATCCGTCCTGTGATGGCGCGGGTACTGAGACTGTAGCCACGCGATCAGCGGCAGGAGCACGGCCGTTATACACAGCCTGGCTCCTGCTGCAACTGCCGGAATCAAAGCGTGCTCCGATTCCGGCAGTTTAACCCATTAAATGCTGCTGTCAATAGTGACAGCGGCATCGAATGTGTTTGACAGAGGGAGGGAGCTCCCTCTGTCATCCCATCGGCGCCCCCGCAAACAAATTGCGGGTCGCTGTCAGGTTTCCTTGGCAGCGGGGGGTCTAACAAAGACCCCCAGGTCTGCCTTCAGCATCTGCCTGTTAGGCGATGCCGGAGGCATGACCTAACAGATTGCCTGTCAGTTTTACACTGACAGGCAATAATGCTTTGGTATACTAAGTATACCAAAGCATTATATATGCGATCAGCAGATCGCATAGTGAAGTTCCCTCGGTGGGACTAAAAAAAAAAATGTCAATCAGTTAAATAAAGTTGGTGAAAAAAAATAAATAATAATTACAGTGAAAATCAAATAAAACGACTCAAATAAAAAGTAGTTTTATTTAGTAAAAGTGTCAAAACAAATCACACATACACATATATGGTATCCCCGCGATCGTAACGACTTGAACAATAAAATGAACACATTATTTAAACCGCCGGATGAACGGCGTCCAAAAAAACCGCAAATAACAACGGCAAAATTCTCTCGTTTCTCCCATTCCCCCATAAAAAAATTAATAAAAATTAATCTATAAGTCCTATGTACCCCAAAATAGTACTAATGAAAACTACACATTGGCCCGCAAAAATCATACGGCCACATTGACGGAAAAATAAAAACGTTACAGCTCTTGGAATGCGGCGATGCAAAAACAAGTAATTTTTTTCTAAAAGGCTTTTTATTGTGCAAACGTAGGAAAACATATAAAACCCTTACATATTTGATATCCCCGTAATCGTGCCGACCCATAGAATAAAGTGAACATGTTATTTACGCTGCATAGTAAACGGCGTAAATTTGTAACGTGAAAATCAATGCTGGAATAGCTGCTTATTTTCAATTCTCTCCTAAAATAAAGTTAATAAAAGTTAATCAATATATTATAATAATCTAAAAATGGTACAAGTACAAAATACAACTCGTCCCACAAAAAACAAGCCCTTACACGGCTATATAGACGGAATACAAAGACAGTTACGACTCTTGGAATGCAACCATGAAAAAGCAAAAAATAATCCTTGGTCATTAACGTGCAAAATGGCCCGGTCATTAAGGGGTTAAATAGGAAAACATTTGTTGTTTATTTGCTAAAGTGCTGTTTGAGGTATAGAAAAGATTTTAAGAATTCTACTTACTGTGTTACTTTAGTATCATAGATCAACAACGCAGCAAAAGGAGGATCAGGGCAAATTGTGGCAAATGTAAGTTCTTTTAAATGTTATACTGCTAACTTTTTTTTGGTAGGTTCCACTGGACCGTTTGGACTACGTCGTAGATTCATTGGACTACTTCAAGGATCTACTTTTAAAAAAAAATAAAAAAATTGTGAAAGAGGGTTGCATGGGGGAGTTTTCATTTCAATAAACAAAAAATTATTATGGCTGTTTTTTGTAATACTTTATTATGGCCTTAGAAATGGCTGCTGTCTGATTGACAGCATTCAATTACTAAGGCTGGGGCTTCGCATTAGCCAGTAACAAGGCTATCACTAACCCCTATTATTACCCCAATTCTCACTGCCGCCAGGGATACCGGAAAGAGTCTAGTACGATTCAGTGCCTGACCATCTGAAACGACGGTTAGGCTGCAGGCTGGTATTATGAGGCTGGGAAGGGACAAAAATCGTGGCCCTTCCCACCCTGGTGATGCTAGGCTGCAGCTGCTTTATTTTATCTGCCCATCATTGGTCCTCAAAGGACGAGTTTCGCAAAAAATATTTTTAATATCAATTTGCTTTTAGTGTTTTATTAAAAAAAATGTTTATTTATTTGTGTGTTTGTGTTTTACTTTTTTTTATTTTTTTACTTTTTCTTGTCTATGGGGCTGCCATTTTTTTTTCCATCTCTGTATGTGTCGATTAACGACACATACAGACATGGAATACGGCACATACAGCCCCATAGTGAATGCGAACGGGACCCGTTCCATCCATTATGCTGTACGCCGTCTGGGTGGGAACGGCGCATGCGCCGCTCCCACACAGTCCAAATTGAAGGTCTTCGGCCGAGCGACGTCCGGCGCCATTTTCTTGTGGACCGGAAGCCGCGGTCGGACAGTAAGATTACTACTTCCGGTCGCGGCTTCCGGACTTGTGTTCTGAAGCAAGCACTTGGAGCGGAGGGAGCAGACGGAGCGGACGGACCTGAGGGTGCGGCGGCGGCAGGAACAGGTAAGTTAGGTCTGTGTATGTACGTGTTTTAGTGTGTGATTACTACTGTATGTAAACCTACTACACTGTGTGTTAGCTCAAAAAATGGCGACACACAGTGTAGGTGTAATGATGGGTGTAGGGAAACGGACAAGTGAGCCCTAACCTGCCCACCACTCTGTCCCTGCCTACTTGCAACGACCCGCCCTAGGCGACGGGGTACGACTGGGCGGCGGTCAATACGCTCAGTAAGTGCACGAGACAAACAGACAAGGGTACACAAAGCTAAGGGAAAAGGGGCAGTTGCCCACGGCAACACCGTGAGCAACAAGAGTGGTGAACGAGCCGAGTCAAACCAGGAGAGAACAAGGTACCAAACGCAGAGCAGGAGAGTAGTCAGTAGGCCAGGGTCAGTATGGAGCAGGATCAAATAGTAGAAGCTGTAGCTGGGCCAGGAAACCACACGAGCAGAATCACAAGCAAAGGAGGAACAGGAAAGGCAGGTATAAATAGACAGAGGGCGGGAGCTAGCTCCGTCTGGCCAGGCTGCGATAGGCTCTCCCACTCCTAAGCCTGCCATCCTGAGTGGTGGGAGCTGGAGTCAGTCTCAGAGACATAGACTCAGGTGCAGACTGATTACCTATGGGCGTATACACAGAAGTTGTGCCTGGCAGATCCTTTACAGTACCCCCCCTTTATGAGGGGCCACCGGACCCTTTCTAAGTGGACCTGGTTTATTGGGGAAACGAAGGTGGAACCTCCTGACCAATACCCCAGCGTGAACATCCCGGGCGGGTACCCAAGTCCTCTCCTCAGGCCCGTATCCTCTCCAATGGACCAGGTACTGGAGGGAGCCTTGGACCATCTTGCTGTCCACAATCTTGGCCACCTCGAATTCCATCCCCTCAGGGGTGAGAACGGGAACAGGAGGTTTCCTCGAGGGAGCCAAGGACGGGGAGCAGCGTTTAAGGAGGGAGGCATGAAACACGTCGTGTATCCGAAACGATGGGGGCAACTCCAGTCGGAAGGAGACAGGATTGAGGACTTCAATGACCTTATATGGCACAATAAACCGGGGAGCAAACTTCTTGGACGGGACCTTAAGGCGCAAGTTCCTAGACGATAACCACACCAGATCCCCGACCATAAACAAGGGGTTAGCAGAACGTCTTCTATCAGCCTGAGTTTTTTGTACGCTCTGGGACGCCTCTAGGTTCTTCTGAACCTGGGCCCAGACTATGCACAGTTCCCGATGAACGACCTCTACCTCGGGATTGTTGGAACTATCAGGTGAAGCGGAGGAGAACCGTGGATTAAACCCAAAATTACAGAAAAAGGGGGAGACCCTTGACGAATTACTGACCCGGTTATTAAGGGAAAATTCGGCGAGGGGAATGAATGAGACCCAATCATATTGACAGTCAGAGATAAAACACCTTAAATATTGTTCTAGAGACTGATTAGTCCTCTCCGTTTGGCCATTAGTTTCAGGATTGAAGGCAGGGGAGAAGGACAGATCAATCTCCAACTTTTTACAGAAGGCTCTCCAAAACAATGAAACAAATTGTACCCCTCTGTCCGAAACAATATTGACAGGGACCCCATGGAGACGCAGGATGTGTTTGACGAACAAGGTAGCTAACGTCTTGGCATTAGGAAGTTTCTTGAGTGGCACAAAGTGGCACATCTTACTGAAGCGGTCTACTACAACCCACACCACCGACTTGCCTTGAGATGGAGGCAAATCGGTGATAAAATCCCTGGAGATATGGGTCCAAGGTCTCTGGGGAATGGGCAAAGAACGTAGTAAGCCCGCTGGTCGGGACCTGGGAGTCTTGGACCTAGCACAAACCTCACAAGTGGCAACATTGGCCTTAACGTCTTTAGGCAACCCAGGCCACCAATAGTTTCTGGCAATGAGGTGTTTGGTACCCAGGACGCCTGGATGACCAGATAGTGCGGAGTCATGACTTTCCCTAAGTACCCTTAGCCGGAATTGCAGGGGAACAAACAGCTTGTCCTCAGGAAGGTTCCCGGGAGCTGAACCTTGATCAGCCGCAATTTCCGAGACTAAATCAGAATCAATAGAAGAAATGATTATACCAGGAGGCAAAATACAAGCAGGATCTTCCTCTGAAGGAGGGCTGCCCATGAAGCTACGCGACAGTGCATCGGCCTTAATATTTTTAGACCCAGCCCTATAGGTAACCAAAAAGTTGAATCTGGTAAAAAATAGCGCCCATCGAGCTTGTCTCGGGTTTAGCCTCCGGGCAGATTCTAGGAAAACCAGATTCTTGTGGTCGGTAAGGACCGTTACCTGGTGCCTAGCCCCCTCCAGGAAGTGGTGCCACTCTTCAAATGCCCATTTAATGGCTAAGAGTTCGCGGTTGCCAATATCATAGTTACTCTCAGTGGGCGAAAACTTCCTGGAGAAGTAGGCACAGGGGCGGAGATGGGTGAGGGACCTGGTACCCTGGGACAAGACAGCCCCCACTCCCACCTCGGATGTGTCAACTTCCACGATAAATGGCTCCATTTGGTTGGGCTGAACCAGCACCGGGGCCGAGATAAAACACTTCTTAAGGACCTCAAAAGCCTGGACAGCCTCTGGAGGCCAGTGGAGGAGATCAGCACCTTTGCGAGTGAGGTCCGTAAGAGGCTTAGCGATGACCGAGAAGTTAGCAATAAATCTCATGTAATAATTAGCGAACCCCAAGAAACACTGTAACGCCTTCAGGGAGGCAGGTTGGACCCATTCCGCCACAGCCTGGACCTTGGCGGGGTCCATGTGGAATTCATGAGGAGTGAGGATTTGACCCAAAAATGGTATCTCCTGTACCCCAAACACACATTTTTCGGTTTTAGCAAAGAGTTTGTTTTCCCGAAGGACCTGGAGCACCTTCCTGACATGCTCAATGTGGGAGGACAAGTCCTTGGAAAACACCAGTATGTCATCAAGGTACACTACAAGAAATACCCCCAGGTAATCTCTTAAAATCTCATTTATGAAATTCTGGAAGATCGCAGGAGCATTACACAACCCAAAGGGCATGACGAGGTATTCGAAGTGACCTTCGGGCGTGTTAAACGCAGTCTTCCACTCATCCCCCTCTTTGATGCGGATAAGGTTATACGCCCCCCGTAGATCAAACTTAGAGAACCATTGGGCCCCCTGAACCTGATTAAAGAGATCAGGAATCAAAGGAAGGGGATACTGGTTCCTTACAGTGACCTTATTCAAGTTACGGTAGTCAATGCATGGCCTAAGACCACCATCCTTCTTCCCTACTAAGAAGAAGTCAGCACCCACCAGAGAAGTAGAGGGGCGAATGTAACCCTTGGCCAGGCATTCCTGGATATACTCTCTCATGGCTTCACGTTCGGGACAAGAAAGATTAAATATCCTACCCTTAGGGAGCTTAGCTCCTGGTACCAATTCGATAGCGCAATCGTATTCTCTATGAGGAGGTAACACTTCGGAGGCCTCCTTAGAGAAAACATCAGCGAAGTCCTGAACAAACTCAGGTAGCGTGTTCACCTCCTCAGGGGGAGAAATAGAATTAACAGAAAAACATGACGTCAAGCATTCATTACCCCATTTGGTAAGCTCCCCAGTATTCCAGTCAAACGTGGGATTATGCAACCTCAACCAGGGAAGGCCTAAAACCAAATCAGACGATAATCCCTGCATCAACAGTACAGAGCACTGCTTCAAATGCATGGAGCCAACAAGGAGTTCAAAAACAGGGGTATGCTGTGTAAAATAACCATTAGCAAGAGGAGTGGAGTCGATACCCACTACCGGGACAGGTTTAGGCAAATCAATCAAAGGCATGGCTTAGAGACATAGCAAATTCCACAGACATGATATTAGCAGAAGACCCTGAATCCACGAAGGCACTGCCAGTAGCAGACCTACCACCAAAAGAGACCTGAAAGGGAAGCAAGATTTTATTACGTTTCATATTTTTACGGGAAATACCTGTGCGCCCAAGTGACCTCCCCGATGATCACTTAGGCGCGGAAGTTTTCCGGCTGCTTATTCTTACGCCAAGGACAGGTGTTCACTTGATGTTTGTGATCCCCACAATAGAAGCAGAGACCATTCTTCCTGCGGAACTCTCTACGTTGTCTAGGGGACACGGAGGCCCCGAGTTGCATAGGTACCTCCGAGTCTTCCGTGGAAGAGCGAAGCAACGGGACCTCGGGAGGCATCATGGGGGAGTCAGAGGGGAAAACACAAAACCGTTCAAGTTGTCGTTCCCTGAGACGTCGGTCAAGTCGTACCGCTAAAGCCATAACCTGGTCTAAGGAGTCAGAACAGGGATAGCTAACTAGCAGGTCTTTCAGGGCGTTCGACAGACCCAACCTAAACTGGCACCTTAAGGCAGGGTCATTCCACCGAGAAGCTACGCACCACTTCCTAAAGTCAGAGCAATACTCCTCCACAGGTCTCTTACCCTGACGTAAGGTCACCAGCTGACTCTCGGCAAAGGCAGTCCTGTCAGTCTCGTCATAAATGAGTCCGAGAGCAGAAAAGAAACGGTCAACGGAGGAAAGTTCAGGGGCGTCAGGAGCCAGGGAGAAGGCCCATTCTTGGGGCCCTTCCTGGAGCCGGGACATAATTATACCCACCCGCTGGCTCTCAGAACCTGAGGAGTGGGGCTTAAGCGAAAGTAGAGCTTACAACTCTCCCGAAAGGAGAGAAAAGTCCTCCGGTCCCCTGAGAACCGGTCAGGCAACTTGAGGTGGGGTTCAAGAGGTGAGGTGAGGGGTAATACCATGGCAGTGTCAGGCTGGTTGACCCTCTGAGCCAGGACCTGGACCTGTTGGGAGAGACCCTGAATTTGCTGGGTCAGGGTCTCAAGGGGGTCCATAGTAGTGTCAGGGACCAGGGTAGACTAGGTATATGGGCTTGTGATTATGTAATGATGGGGGTAGGGAAACGAACAAGTGAGCCCTAATCTACCCGCCACTCTGTCCCTGCCTACTTGCAACGATCCGCCCTAGGCGACGGGGTACGACTGGGCGGCAGTCCCTACGCTCAGTAAGTGCACGAGACAAACAGACAAGGGTACACAAAGCTAAGGGAAAAGGGGAAGTTGCCCACGGCAACACCGTGAGCAACAAGAGTGGTGAACGAGCCGAGTCAAACCAGGAGAGAACGAGGTACCAAACGCAGAGCAGGAGAGTAGTCAGTAAGCCAGGGTCAGTATGGAGCAGGATCAAATAGTAGAAGCTGTAGCTGGGCCAGGAAACCACACGAGAAGAATCACAAGCAAAGGAGGAACAGGAAAGGCAGGTATAAATACTAGCTAGCTAGCTCCGTCTGGCCAGGCTGCGATAGGCTCTCCCACTCCTAAGCCTGCCATCCTGAGTGGTGGAAGATGGAGTCAGTCTCAGAGACATAGACTCAGGTGCAGACTGATTACCTATGGGCGTATACACAGAAGTTGTGCCTGGCAGATCCTTTACAGTAGGAGGTTTGACCGTTCAATCCCCTCCTTTCTCCTGGCACTAGCCAGTAGAGATGAGCGAACTTATGAAAAGTTTGGTTCGGCTGGTTCGCCGAATTTCATGAAAAAGTTCGATTCGGACCGAACTAGTTCTGACCGAGCCTGTAATTCAAGAAAGCCCCTAAAAACCGTGTATAACACTGTTTAAAAGCCCTAGAAGCCCTGTATAACACTCTTAGGTCACCCATGAGTGTATCCAAGTACTTTTGAGCTGTCTTTAAGGCAAAGATAGTGTCAAAGTTACGCCAACATGTATGGCTATAGGAAAACGGATGGGACACGGTGATAACTAATAGAAACCACTGCACTTGTGCATGTTATATGCTTAATGCATTGTTAAAAAATATACAAAAATTAACCATTTTTGGCGGCAGATGCCTGCCAGGGTTCATACAAATAAGGTGGTAAAAGAAGAAGCAATGGCTTTTGACAAGCCCTCAAAAAATTTACCCTTTATGGTGGCAGATGCCTGCCGGGGTTCATCCATACATGGATGTAAAAGCAACAAGCAATGGCTTTTCACAAGCCCTCCAAAAATGTACTCTTTTTATTGGCAGATGCCTGCCGGGGTTCATCCATACATGGATGTAAAAGCAACAAGCAATGGCTTTTCACAAGCCCTCCAAAAATTTACTCTTTTTATTGGCAGATTCCTGCCAGGGTTCATCCATACATGGATGTAAAAGCAACAAGCAATGGCTTTTGACAAGCCCTCCAAAAATTTACCCTTTTTATTGGCAGATGCCTGCTTGGGTTCATCCATACATGGATGTAAAAGCAACAAGCAATGGCTTTTCACAAGCCCTCCAAAAATTTACTCTTTTTATTGGCAGATGCCTGCCGGGGTTCATCCATACATGGATGTAAAAGCAACAAGCAATGGCTTTTCACAAGCCCTCCAAAAATGTACTCTTTTTATTGGCAGATGCCTGCCGGGGTTCATCCATACATGGATGTAAAAGCAACAAGCAATGGCTTTTCACAAGCCCTCCAAAAATTTACTCTTTTTATTGGCAGATGCCTGCCGGGGTTCATCCATACATGGATGTAAAAGCAACAAGCAATGGCTTTTCACAAGCCCTCCAAAAATTTACTCTTTTTATTGGCAGATGCCTGCCGGGGTTCATCCATACATGGATGTAAAAGCAACAAGCAATGGCTTTTCACAAGCCCTCCAAAAATTTACTCTTTTTATTGGCAGATGCCTGCCGGGGTTCATCCATACATGGATGTAAAAGCAACAAGCAATGGCTTTTCACAAGCCCTCCAAAAATGTACTCTTTTTATTGGCAGATGCCTGCCGGGGTTCATCCATACATGGATGTAAAAGCAACAAGCAATGGCTTTTCACAAGCCCTCCAAAAATGTACTCTTTTTATTGGCAGATGCCTGCCGGGGTTCATCCATACATGGATGTAAAAGCAACAAGCAATGGCTTTTCACAAGCCCTCCAAAAATGTACTCTTTTTATTGGCAGATGCCTGCCGGGGTTCATCCATACATGGATGTAAAAGCAACAAGCAATGGCTTTTCACAAGCCCTCCAAAAATGTACTCTTTTTATTGGCAGATGCCTGCCGGGGTTCATCCATACATGGATGTAAAAGCAACAAGCAATGGCTTTTCACAAGCCCTCCAAAAATTTACTCTTTTTATTGGCAGATGCCTGCCGGGGTTCATCCATACATGGATGTAAAAGCAACAAGCAATGGCTTTTCACAAGCCCTCCAAAAATTTACTCTTTTTATTGGCAGATGCCTGCCGGGGTTCATCCATACATGGATGTAAAAGCAACAAGCAATGGCTTTTCACAAGCCCTCCAAAAATTTACTCTTTTTATTGGCAGATGCCTGCTGGGGTTCATCCATACATGGATGTAAAAGCAACAAGCAATGGCTTTTCACAAGCCCTCCAAAAATGTACTCTTTTTATTGGCAGATGCCTGCCGGGGTTCATCCATACATGGATGTAAAAGCAACAAGCAATGGCTTTTCACAAGCCCTCCAAAAATGTACTCTTTTTATTGGCAGATGCCTGCCGGGGTTCATCCATACATGGATGTAAAAGCAACAAGCAATGGCTTTTCACAAGCCCTCCAAAAATTTACTCTTTTTATTGGCAGATGCCTGCCGGGGTTCATCCATACATGGATGTAAAAGCAACAAGCAATGGCTTTTGACAAGCCCTCCAAAAATTTACCCTTTTTATTGGCAGATGCCTGCCGGGGTTCATCCATACATGGATGTAAAAGCAACAAGCAATGGCTTTTCACAAGCCCTCCAAAAATTTACTCTTTTTATTGGCAGATGCCTGCCGGGGTTCATCCATACATGGATGTAAAAGGAACAAGCAATGGCTTTTGACAAGCCCTCCAAAAATTTACCCTTTTTATTGGCAGATGCCTGCCGGGGTTCATCCATACATTGATGTAAAAGCAACAAGCAATGGCTTTTCACAAGCCCTCCAAAAATGTACCCTTTTTATTGGCAGATGCCTGCCAGGGTTCTTCCATACATGGATGTAAAAGCAACAAGCAATGGCTTTTCACAAGCCCTACAAAAATTTACTCTTTTTATTGGCAGATGCCTGCCGGGGTTCATCCATACATGGATGTAAAAGCAACAAGCAATGGCTTTTGACAGGCCCTCCAAAAATGTACCCTTTTTATTGGCAGATGCCTGCCGGGGTTCATCCATACATGGATGTAAAAGCAACAAGCAATGGCTTTTCACAAGCCCTCCAAAAATTTACTCTTTTTATTGGCAGATGCCTGCCGGGGTTCATCCATACATGGATGTAAAAGCAACAAGCAATGGCTTTTGACAAGCCCTCCAAAAATGTACCCTTTTTATTGGCAGATGCCTGCCGGGGTTCATCCATACATGGATGTAAAAGCAACAAGCAATGGCTTTTGACAAGCCCTCCAAAAATTTACCCTTTTTATTGGCAGATGCCTGCCGGGATTCATCCATACATGGATGTAAAAGCAACAAGCAATGGCTTTTCACAAGCCCTCCAAAAATGTACCCTTTGTATTGGCAGATGCCTGCCGGGGTTCATCCATACATGGATGTAAAAGCAACAAGCAATGGCTTTTGACAAGCCCTCCAAAAATGTACCCTTTTTATTGGCAGATGCCTGCCGGGGTTCATCCATACATGGATGTAAAAGCAACAAGCAATGGCTTTTCACAAGCCCTCCAAAAATTTACTCTTTTTATTGGCAGATGCCTGCCGGGGTTCATCCATACATGGATGTAAAAGCAACAAGCAATGGCTTTTGACAAGCCCTCCAAAAATTTACCCTTTTTATTGGCAGATGCCTGCCGGGGTTCATCCATACATGGATGTAAAAGCAACAAGCAATGGCTTTTCACAAGCCCTACAAAAATTTACTCTTTTTATTGGCAGATGCCTGCCGGGGTTCATCCATACATGGATGTAAAAGCAACAAGCAATGGCTTTTCACAAGCCCTCCAAAAATGTACTCTTTTTATTGGCAGATGCCTGCCGGGGTTCATCCATACATGGATGTAAAAGCAACAAGCAATGGCTTTTCACAAGCCCTCCAAAAATTTACTCTTTTTATTGGCAGATGCCTGCCGGGGTTCATCCATACATGGATGTAAAAGCAACAAGCAATGGCTTTTCACAAGCCCTCCAAAAATTTACTCTTTTTATTGGCAGATGCCTGCCGGGGTTCATCCATACATGGATGTAAAAGCAACAAGCAATGGCTTTTCACAAGCCCTCCAAAAATTTACTCTTTTTATTGGCAGATGCCTGCCGGGGTTCATCCATACATGGATGTAAAAGCAACAAGCAATGGCTTTTCACAAGCCCTCCAAAAATTTACTCTTTTTATTGGCAGATGCCTGCCGGGGTTCATCCATACATGGATGTAAAAGCAACAAGCAATGGCTTTTCACAAGCCCTCCAAAAATGTACTCTTTTTATTGGCAGATGCCTGCCGGGGTTCATCCATACATGGATGTAAAAGCAACAAGCAATGGCTTTTCACAAGCCCTCCAAAAATGTACTCTTTTTATTGGCAGATGCCTGCCGGGGTTCATCCATACATGGATGTAAAAGCAACAAGCAATGGCTTTTCACAAGCCCTCCAAAAATTTACTCTTTTTATTGGCAGATGCCTGCCGGGGTTCATCCATACATGGATGTAAAAGCAACAAGCAATGGCTTTTCACAAGCCCTCCAAAAATTTACTCTTTTTATTGGCAGATGCCTGCCGGGGTTCATCCATACATGGATGTAAAAGCAACAAGCAATGGCTTTTCACAAGCCCTCCAAAAATGTACTCTTTTTATTGGCAGATGCCTGCCGGGGTTCATCCATACATGGATGTAAAAGCAACAAGCAATGGCTTTTCACAAGCCCTCCAAAAATGTACTCTTTTTATTGGCAGATGCCTGCCGGGGTTCATCCATACATGGATGTAAAAGCAACAAGCAATGGCTTTTCACAAGCCCTCCAAAAATGTACTCTTTTTATTGGCAGATGCCTGCCGGGGTTCATCCATACATGGATGTAAAAGCAACAAGCAATGGCTTTTCACAAGCCCTCCAAAAATGTACTCTTTTTATTGGCAGATGCCTGCCGGGGTTCATCCATACATGGATGTAAAAGCAACAAGCAATGGCTTTTCACAAGCCCTCCAAAAATTTACTCTTTTTATTGGCAGATGCCTGCCGGGGTTCATCCATACATGGATGTAAAAGCAACAAGCAATGGCTTTTGACAAGCCCTCCAAAAATTTACCCTTTTTATTGGCAGATGCCTGCCGGGGTTCATCCATACATGGATGTAAAAGCAACAAGCAATGGCTTTTCACAAGCCCTCCAAAAATTTACTCTTTTTATTGGCAGATGCCTGCCGGGGTTCATCCATACATGGATGTAAAAGGAACAAGCAATGGCTTTTGACAAGCCCTCCAAAAATTTACCCTTTTTATTGGCAGATGCCTGCCGGGGTTCATCCATACATTGATGTAAAAGCAACAAGCAATGGCTTTTCACAAGCCCTCCAAAAATGTACCCTTTTTATTGGCAGATGCCTGCCAGGGTTCTTCCATACATGGATGTAAAAGCAACAAGCAATGGCTTTTCACAAGCCCTACAAAAATTTACTCTTTTTATTGGCAGATGCCTGCCGGGGTTCATCCATACATGGATGTAAAAGCAACAAGCAATGGCTTTTGACAAGCCCTCCAAAAATGTACCCTTTTTATTGGCAGATGCCTGCCGGGGTTCATCCATACATGGATGTAAAAGCAACAAGCAATGGCTTTTCACAAGCCCTCCAAAAATTTACTCTTTTTATTGGCAGATGCCTGCCGGGGTTCATCCATACATGGATGTAAAAGCAACAAGCAATGGCTTTTGACAAGCCCTCCAAAAATGTACCCTTTTTATTGGCAGATGCCTGCCGGGGTTCATCCATACATGGATGTAAAAGCAACAAGCAATGGCTTTTGACAAGCCCTCCAAAAATTTACCCTTTTTATTGGCAGATGCCTGCCGGGATTCATCCATACATGGATGTAAAAGCAACAAGCAATGGCTTTTCACAAGCCCTCCAAAAATGTACCCTTTGTATTGGCAGATGCCTGCCGGGGTTCATCCATACATGGATGTAAAAGCAACAAGCAATGGCTTTTGACAAGCCCTCCAAAAATGTACCCTTTTTATTGGCAGATGCCTGCCGGGGTTCATCCATACATGGATGTAAAAGCAACAAGCAACGGCTTTTGACAAGCCCTCCAAAAATTTACCCTTTTTATTGGCAGATGCCTGCCGGGATTCATCCATACATGGATGTAAAAGCAACAAGCAATGGCTTTTCACAAGCCCTCCAAAAATGTACCCTTTGTATTGGCAGATGCCTGCCGGGGTTCTTCCATAGATGGATGTAAAAGCAACAAGCAATGGCTTTTCACAAGCCCTCCAAAAATTTACTCTTTTTATTGGCAGATGCCTGCCGGGGTTCATCCATACATGGATGTAAAAGCAACAAGCAATGGCTTTTCACAAGCCCTCCAAAAATTTACTCTTTTTATTGGCAGATGCCTGCCGGGGTTCATCCATACATGGATGTAAAAGCAACAAGCAATGGCTTTTCACAAGCCCTCCAAAAATTTACTCTTTTTATTGGCAGATGCCTGCCGGGGTTCATCCATACATGGATGTAAAAGCAACAAGCAATGGCTTTTGACAAGCCCTCCAAAAATGTACTCTTTTTATTGGCAGATGCCTGCCGGGGTTCATCCATACATGGATGTAAAAGCAACAAGCAATGGCTTTTCACAAGCCCTCCAAAAATTTACTCTTTTTATTGGCAGATGCCTGCCGGGGTTCATCCATACATGGATGTAAAAGCAACAAGCAATGGCTTTTCACAAGCCCTCCAAAAATTTACTCTTTTTATTGGCAGATGCCTGCCGGGGTTCATCCATACATGGATGTAAAAGCAACAAGCAATGGCTTTTCACAAGCCCTCCAAAAATTTACTCTTTTTATTGGCAGATGCCTGCCGGGGTTCATCCATACATGGATGTAAAAGCAACAAGCAATGGCTTTTCACAAGCCCTCCAAAAATGTACTCTTTTTATTGGCAGATGCCTGCCGGGGTTCATCCATACATAGATGTAAAAGCAACAAGCAATGGCTTTTCACAAGCCCTCCAAAAATGTACTCTTTTTATTGGCAGATGCCTGCCGGGGTTCATCCATACATGGATGTAAAAGCAACAAGCAATGGCTTTTGACAAGCCCTCCAAAAATGTACTCTTTTTATTGGCAGATGCCTGCCGGGGTTCATCCATACATGGATGTAAAAGCAACAAGCAATGGCTTTTCACAAGCCCTCCAAAAATTTACTCTTTTTATTGGCAGATGCCTGCCGGGGTTCATCCATACATGGATGTAAAAGCAACAAGCAATGGCTTTTGACAAGCCCTCCAAAAATGTACCCTTTTTATTGGCAGATGCCTGCCGGGGTTCATCCATACATGGATGTAAAAGCAACAAGCAATGGCTTTTCACAAGCCCTCCAAAAATTTACTCTTTTTATTGGCAGATGCCTGCCGGGGTTCATCCATACATGGATGTAAAAGGAACAAGCAATGGCTTTTGACAAGCCCTCCAAAAATTTACCCTTTTTATTGGCAGATGCCTGCCGGGGTTCATCCATACATTGATGTAAAAGCAACAAGCAATGGCTTTTCACAAGCCCTCCAAAAATGTACCCTTTTTATTGGCAGATGCCTGCCAGGGTTCTTCCATACATGGATGTAAAAGCAATAAGCAATGGCTTTTCACAAGCCCTACAAAAATTTACTCTTTTTATTGGCAGATGCCTGCCGGGGTTCATCCATACATGGATGTAAAAGCAACAAGCAATGGCTTTTGACAAGCCCTCCAAAAATGTACCCTTTTTATTGGCAGATGCCTGCCGGGGTTCATCCATACATGGATGTAAAAGCAACAAGCAATGGCTTTTCACAAGCCCTCCAAAAATTTACTCTTTTTATTGGCAGATGCCTGCCGGGGTTCATCCATACATGGATGTAAAAGCAACAAGCAATGGCTTTTGACAAGCCCTCCAAAAATGTACCCTTTTTATTGGCAGATGCCTGCCGGGGTTCATCCATACATGGATGTAAAAGCAACAAGCAATGGCTTTTGACAAGCCCTCCAAAAATTTACCCTTTTTATTGGCAGATGCCTGCCGGGATTCATCCATACATGGATGTAAAAGCAACAAGCAATGGCTTTTCACAAGCCCTCCAAAAATGTACCCTTTGTATTGGCAGATGCCTGCCGGGGTTCATCCATACATGGATGTAAAAGCAACAAGCAATGGCTTTTCACAAGCCATCCAAAAATTTACTCTTTTTATTGGCAGATGCCTGCCGGGGTTCATCCATACATGGATGTAAAAGCAACAAGCAATGGCTTTTGACAAGCCCTCCAAAAATGTACCCTTTTTATTGGCAGATGCCTGCCGGGGTTCATCCATACATGGATGTAAAAGCAACAAGCAATGGCTTTTCACAAGCCCTCCAAAAATTTACTCTTTTTATTGGCAGATGCCTGCCGGGATTCATCCATACATGGATGTAAAAGCAACAAGCAATGGCTTTTCACAAGCCCTCCAAAAATGTACCCTTTGTATTGGCAGATGCCTGCCGGGGTTCATCCATACATGGATGTAAAAGCAACAAGCAATGGCTTTTCACAAGCCATCCAAAAATTTACTCTTTTTATTGTCAGATGCCTGCCGGGGTTCATCCATACATGGATGTAAAAGCAACAAGCAATGGCTTTTGACAAGCCCTCCAAAAATGTACCCTTTTTATTGGCAGATGCCTGCCGGGGTTCATCCATACATGGATGTAAAAGCAACAAGCAATGGCTTTTCACAAGCCCTCCAAAAATTTACTCTTTTTATTGGCAGATGCCTGCCGGGGTTCATCCATACATGGATGTAAAAGCAACAAGCAATGGCTTTTGACAAGCCCTCCAAAAATTTACCCTTTTTATTGGCAGATGCCTGCCGGGGTTCATCCACACATGGATGTAAAAGCAACAAGCAATGGCTTTTCACAAGCCCTCCAAAAATGTACTCTTTTTATTGGCAGATGCCTGCCGGGGTTCATCCATACATGGATGTAAAAGCAACAAGCAATGGCTTTTCACAAGCCCTCCAAAAATGTACTCTTTTTATAGGCAGATGCCTGCCGGGGTTCATCCATACATGGATGTAAAAGCAACAAGCAATGGCTTTTCACAAGCCCTCCAAAAATTTACTCTTTTTATTGGCAGATGCCTGCCGGGGTTCATCCATACATGGATGTAAAAGGAACAAGCAATGGCTTTTGACAAGCCCTCCAAAAATTTACCCTTTTTATTGGCAGATGCCTGCCGGGGTTCATCCATGCATTGATGTAAAAGCAACAAGCAATGGCTTTTCACAAGCCCTCCAAAAATGTACCCTTTTTATGGGCAGATGCCTGCCAGGGTTCTTCCATACATGGATGTAAAAGCAACAAGCAAAGGCTTTTCACAAGCCCTCCAAAAATTTACTCTTTTTAATGGCAGATGCCTGCCGGGGTTCATCCATACATGGATGTAAAAGCAACAAGCAATGGCTTTTGACAAGCCCTCCAAAAATGTACCCTTTTTATTGGCAGATGCCTGCCGGGGTTCATCCATACATGGATGTAAAAGCAACAAGCAATGGCTTTTCACAAGCCCTCCAAAAATTTACTCTTTTTATTGGCAGATGCCTGCCGGGGTTCATCCATACATGGATGTAAAAGCAACAAGTAATGGCTTTTGACAAGCCCTCCAAAAATGTACCCTTTTTATTGGCAGATGCCTGCCGGGGTTCATCCATACATGGATGTAAAAGCAACAAGCAATGGCTTTTCACAAGCCCTCCAAAAATTTACTCTTTTTATTGGCAGATGCCTGCCGGGGTTCATTCATACATGGATGTAAAAGCAACAAGCAATGTCTTTTGACAAGCCCTCCAAAAATTTACCCTTTTTATTGGCAGATGCCTGCCGGGGTTCATCCATACATGGATGTAAAAGCAACAAGCAATGGCTTTTCACAAGCCCTCCAAAAATTTACTCTTTTTATTGGCAGATGCCTGCCGGGGTTCATCCATACATGGATGTAAAAGCAACAAGCAATGGCTTTTCACAAGCCCTCCAAAAATGTACTCTTTTTATTGGCAGATGCCTGCCGGGGTTCATCCATACATGGATGTAAAAGCAACAAGCAATGGCTTTTCACAAGCCCTCCAAAAATTTACTCTTTTTATTGGCAGATGCCTGCCGGGGTTCATCCATACATGGATGTAAAAGCAACAAGCAATGGCTTTTCACAAGCCCTCCAAAAATTTACTCTTTTTATTGGCAGATGCCTGCCGGGGTTCATCCATACATGGATGTAAAAGCAACAAGCAATGGCTTTTCACAAGCCCTCCAAAAATGTACTCTTTTTATTGGCAGATGCCTGCCGGGGTTCATCCATACATGGATGTAAAAGCAACAAGCAATGGCTTTTCACAAGCCCTCCAAAAATGTACTCTTTTTATTGGCAGATGCCTGCCGGGGTTCATCCATACATGGATGTAAAAGCAACAAGCAATGGCTTTTCACAAGACCTCCAAAAATGTACTCTTTTTATTGGCAGATGCCTGCCGGGGTTCATCCATACATGGATGTAAAAGCAACAAGCAATGGCTTTTCACAAGCCCTCCAAAAATGTACTCTTTTTATTGGCAGATGCCTGCCGGGGTTCATCCATACATGGATGTAAAAGCAACAAGCAATGGCTTTTCACAAGCCCTCCAAAAATTTACTCTTTTTATTGGCAGATGCCTGCCGGGGTTCATCCATACATGGATGTAAAAGCAACAAGCAATGGCTTTTGACAAGCCCTCCAAAAATGTACCCTTTTTATTGGCAGATGCCTGCCGGGGTTCATCCATACATGGATGTAAAAGCAACAAGCAATGGCTTTTCACAAGCCCTCCAAAAATTTACTCTTTTTATTGGCAGATGCCTGCCGGGGTTCATCCATACATGGATGTAAAAGCAACAAGCAATGGCTTTTCACAAGCCCTCCAAAAATGTACCCTTTTTATTGGCAGATGCCTGCCGGGGTTCATCCATACATGGATGTAAAAGCAACAAGCAATGGCTTTTCACAAGCCCTCCAAAAATGTACTCTTTTTATTGGCAGATGCCTGCCGGGGTTCATCCATACATGGATGTAAAAGCAACAAGCAATGGCTTTTGACAAGCCCTCCAAAAATGTACCCTTTTTATTGGCAGATGCCTGCCGGGGTTCATCCATACATGGATGTAAAAGCAACAAGCAATGGCTTTTCACAAGCCCTCCAAAAATTTACTCTTTTTATTGGCAGATGCCTGCCGGGGTTCATCCATACATGGATGTAAAAGGAACAAGCAATGGCTTTTGACAAGCCCTCCAAAAATTTACCCTTTTTATTGGCAGATGCCTGCCAGGGTTCTTCCATACATGGACGTAAAAGCAACAAGCAATGGCTTTTCACAAGCCCTCCAAAAATTTACTCTTTTTATTGGCAGATGCCTGCCGGGGTTCTTCCATACATGGATGTAAAAGCAACAAGCAATGGCTTTTCACAAGCCCTACAAAAATTTACTCTTTTTATTGGCAGATGCCTGCCGGGGTTCATCCATACATGGATGTAAAAGCAACAAGCAATGGCTTTTGACAAGCCCTCCAAAAATGTACCCTTTTTATTGGCAGATGCCTGCCGGGGTTCATCCATACATGGATGTAAAAGCAACAAGCAATGGCTTTTCACAAGCCGTCCAAAAATGTACCCTTTTTATTGGCAGATGCCTGCCGGGGTTCATCCATACATGGATGTAAAAGCAACAAGCAATGGCTTTTGACAAGCCCTCCAAAAATGTACCCTTTTTATTGGCAGATGCCTGCCGGGATTCATCCATACATGGATGTAAAAGCAACAAGCAATGGCTTTTCACAAGCCCTCCAAAAATTTACTCTTTTTATTGGCAGATGCCTGCCGGGGTTCATCCATACATGGATGTAAAAGCAACAAGCAATGGCTTTTGACAAGCCCTCCAAAAATGTACCCTTTTTTTGGCAGATGCCTGCCGGGGTTCATCCATACATGGATGTAAAAGCAACAAGCAATGGCTTTTCACAAGCCCTCCAAAAATTTACTCTTTTTATTGGCAGATGCCTGCCGGGGTTCATCCATACATGGATGTAAAAGCAACAAGCAATGGCTTTTGACAAGCCCTCCAAAAATTTACCCTTTTTATTGGCAGATGCCTGCCGGGGTTCATCCATACATGGATGTAAAAGCAACAAGCAATGGCTTTTCACAAGCCGTCCAAAAATGTACCCTTTTTATTGGCAGATGCCTGCCGGGGTTCATCCATACATGGATGTAAAAGCAACAAGCAATGGCTTTTGACAAGCCCTCCAAAAATGTACCCTTTTTATTGGCAGATGCCTGCCGGGATTCATCCATACATGGATGTAAAAGCAACAAGCAATGGCTTTTCACAAGCCCTCCAAAAATGTACCCTTTTTATTGGCAGATGCCTGCCGGGGTTCATCCATACATGGATGTAAAAGCAACAAGCAATGGCTTTTCACAAGCCCTTCAAAAATTTACTCTTTTTATTGGCAGATGCCTGCCGGGGTTCTTCCATACATGGATGTAAAAGCAACAAGCAATGACTTTTCACAAGCCCTCCAAACATTGGAGGTGTATTGGTGGTAGTAGAGGTAGCCAACGGACAGCACGGGTGGTGCTAGTAGTAGTAGTAGCAGCACATTAAAAGACACTGGACAGTCACAGGACAAAGCCCTGTGGTGGGGCAGGCCTCAGGCCTGCTTGTAGCAGACGGCAGTGGAGGTGTATTGGTGGTACTAGAGGTAGCTAACGGACAGCAAGGGTGGTGGTAGTAGTAGTAGTAGTAGCAGCACATTAAAACAGACTGGACAGTCACAGGACAAAGCCCTGTGGTGGGGCAGGCCTGCTTGTAGCAGACGGCAGTGGAGGTGTATTGCTGGTAGTAGAGGTAGCCAACGGACAGCAAGGGTGGTGGTAGTAGTAGCAGCACATTAAAAGACACTGGACAGTCACAGAACAAAGCCCTGTGGTGGGGCAGGCCTGCTTGTAGCAGACGGCACAGGGGGTGGATTGGTGGTAGAAGTAGTAGCAGCACCAACAGCGGCACATTTAAAAAAGAGTGGACAGGACAGAATCCCGTAGTAGCAGGCGGCAGCAACAGGCGGCAGCAGCAGCAGCAATGTCAGATCACCGTGCGGTACAAATGACAACTTATCTCTATTCTGTGACTCAATACGATTACGGTGATACCAAATTTATATACTTTTTTTTTTATATTTTACTACTTTTATTGATAATAAACGTTTAGTTAAAATAAAAATGTTTTGTGTCGCCACATTCTAAGAGTCATAACTTTTTATTTTTTGACTGATTGAGCAGTGTGAGGGATTAATTTTTGCGGGTTGAGCTGTAGTTTTTATTGGTAGCAGTTTTCGGTACGTAGAAATTTTTGCTCACTTTTCATGAAAACATTTTTGGAGCTAGGTTGACCAAGAAACAGCGATTTTGGCGTTTTACATTTTCTATTTTTTACAGTATTCACCTTGCACATTAAATAACGCTATAATGTAATAGTTCAGACTTTTACGCATGCAGCAATACCAATTTTGTTTACTTTTTTATTTTTTACATTACTTTAGGGGGAAAATGGGAAAAGTTTTTTTTTAACTATTTGTTTTTAATTTTTTTCACTACTAAAAACTTTTTTTCACTGTTTTTACACACTTTATTAGCCTCCCTAGGGGATTTGAACCAGCGATCATACTAACGTATTGCAGTATATTGTAATTTTTACAGGCTTAAGTTAAGTGAAGGCAGCTCTGGGTGCCATCATTAGGCCCATGAGCTGCCATTACAATCATTGTCACCCCCTGATCTAACTGGGGGGGTGATGAACTGTCAGAGGGGGCCGCCCCCCTTTTTTCAATGCCTCAGATGCTCACGATTGACTCCAGCATTTGAGGGGTTAAACAGCTAGGAACAGCACGATCACTGCTCCCGACTGTTAGTCCCGGGTGTCCACTGTAAAACACAGCCGACACACGCAGCATATGGAGCGCACTCCAAACATCACCACCCGCACCCGGATGTAACAGCACGTCACGGTGCACAAAGGGGTTAATGTTCTCTTTTACGCAAAAGTAATAATTGCAAGAAATTGGATGGCTGGTAAATCCCCAATTGTTATGGATTGGTTGAAGTTGGTTAAGACAATTAAAGAATATGAGAAAATAAGAGCAGACAAGAAAAATTGTATAAAAAAGTGGGAGGAAATATTGGGGATATGGAATTGATTGGTGTTTTATAGGAAGGTATAATTATTATTTTATCATAAAAAGGTAATAATTTTATGGTACTTAATGATCTTTGGGGTGGGCGGGGGATGGGATTGGGGAGATATATGTTGCCTGATGTAAATTGTGCAGATAAATTGTTGAGCATTATGATATTTATAATCACTGGATATTGAAATGTGTGATTTGATGTGATGTTGATTAGATGTGTGTTAGAATGTAAGGTAAGTGTGAGGTCATCAGTGATGTCATAATTCACCTTCTCTATAAAAGCTGCAGATCAGTCACATTCCGTTGAGCCGCTATAGACCAATAGTTTCTTGCTTTTTGGTACGTCGCTCTCACTTGACTTTTTCTTGAGTCCTGTGACTTCTAGAAATCTTGCTTTATCCAGAAGCTTCAGATCCACGATTCAGAGGTAAGAGGAGAACATGTCGAATGTTTCTTGTGAAGTATTGCAGCGAGTTCCATGTGCTGCCACTGTAAGAATGTTTCTCTTTCACCCTCTTACTGGGTTAGATTCTAAGGTCAGGCGCAATAAATGAAATACAAGATTGAGTGTATGAAAATGTATATTGTATAAAGAGTGAAATGACTGTTAGTTATTCTGAGACTTCTATGGAGATTTGTACATAGCGACAGCCATAAACAAGGAACTTTACAGAGACACTTTTTCCTTATCATCAATAATTACATGGCAGGTTATAGTTACCATCCATGGTCTCCCCACACTCCAGGAAGTCTCCTTTCCAGTATGTCCCTCCTCAAGTGGCCTCCCAAGTGGCTGCCCTCATGTCATGCTTGGGTCTTTTATGCCCCCTTGTCTGCCCCTCTTAGAGACAAATAGTGTGACCTTCCTGATAAAAAGAACTTCCCCCCTCATGTAACATGCGGATATAGAATACTGGTGCCACTTATCAACCACCTTTAGCATTTATGACATCCTGAGTTTGTCCATGGGTAAGACTGGGTTCACACTACTGGTTAGCACCTGTAAGAGATACCTGTGAACCTCGGGGTCATTTATTGTGAGAATCAGGGTAAACAATAGGAATCTTGCAAACGGATGAGACGCATTTCATTAAGAAACGCAACTATACCCATCTTTGATTTACCCAAATAAAATATCCTATATAATATTACATATAATCTTATATGTGGCTTTCATTTTCTGAAACCTTTAAATTCTTACACCACCAGAGGGCGCAAGTGTAGAGGAGTGCCGCTGTCTCCTCTGGCTGCACTGTCCTGTCTCTGCCTTGGGAGGGCGCTCTTCATGCAGTTATCACATGTTTATTGGGGAGGGGGCTGATAATTGAGGACAGAGAAGTCTAGAATCTATTTTCTTTTTGGAAGATGATTTAGAAACAAGTAACCACACAATGATTTCTCGCCTCAGCAGATTTGTGGATATGAAGATCATGAATAGAAAACATCAGACATTCTGTGTGGACACAAATCAAGAGCTCAGAAATGCTTTGGACACCTGGGATTTGGTGGAAGAAGACGTCTTAGGAGCCTGTGTCCCTTATTTCATCCAGGAGAAGGTGGCTGAAGATCTCTTCACTTATACGGATGTGTTTCAGAAAGCCATTCTGAGTAGCCTGTTACCATCTCAATACAACGCCGCCATGTGCCGCTTCTTCATCAGAGTCATTCAGTACAGAAGAGACGCGGCACACTACCTGAAGGAATATATAATCAATGTGCTATGTGAGCACTTGAAGGTGGAGTACATGAAGGGACAATACTATTCCTATGCCATGACTAAGAAGGTTATTGTCTGGCTGAGCATCCTCCATCTTGAAGCGGTGGTCGGGGAACTGAGATACAACATCGTTTATGAGGATTTCAATGCTGCCATTGTCGACACTTTGACAGAAGTGACATCTCTGTGTGCTACAGTCATCATGCCACACATCTTGGACATGCTGCCAGTGCTGGGCCAAGTGGTCAAAAATGCTCCTGACCAACTATCTAAGGAGACGTTGTGCTATGCTATAAGACGTTTATGCGGCAGCATCCAAGAATATATTGTGAAGGGTGGCAGCTGCAAAGTGCAACTTATGAAGGCCATAAGCAACATGAAGGCCAACATTTCCACCTGGTTGCCTGGTTGCCTCACGCCGAGCTCCTAGAAAAGTACAGGGAGCAAGTTGCGGCGGAGAATAAGGAACTGGAAGATACAGAGAAGCAGCGTATTGGGATGAACATGCTTGTGACATCTCTGGTATCTGGCAGGAAAATAACAAAAGATTTCCTTCAGTTTCTGCTCAATGCCCTGAAGAATGCGGACCCAAAGGCCAAAATGACAGCAGCTATGTTCTTCAATGAGGCTTTGAAGCATCCAAGACTTATAAAGCAGAAATACCAAGAGTGCGCAATCCAACATCTGCTGAAGATCATAGAAGAGGACGATAACATCTTGAGCAGCATCGCCATGGAGGCACTGGGGAATGCCACCACCGGAGCTACAAGACTGGTGGAGAGCTACAAGAATAAGATCATTGCCCACATGGAGTTTAGACTATCAAAAACCAGCAGCATCAAGATCATCATGGCGGCACTGAGGGCGCTGTCCTCCATTATCAGACGCCTGAAGCTTTCTGTCCTCAGTAGACAATTCATTAAAATATCCCGGGAGCATATGGACTATCCGGATGGAGAAGTCCAGATTGCGGCCATAAACCTGTTAAGGTATCTGACAGAGAGCTGCCGCCTTCCGCTATTTGGATATTTTACAGACAAAGTCAGGAGCTGTATACCAACTTTACTCCTGAAATTACATAGTGACAACCAGGAGATAGTAGCAGCCAGTACTTCATCTCTGCAGAGCTGCCTCTCCTACATCAAAGGAGCCAACATTCGGGGATTTTTCCGGACGGAAATCTCTCCAAACATCAATGACCTGAAATCCATCTACAGCTGTCTGGCTCATAACCACCCAAAATTGATGAAGACCGTGCACCTCCAGATCACAAGCTATCTGGTCAACTCAGAGGACAAGGAGGCTGTAGTCAGACATGTTGAATTTCTTAAAGATGCCATCAACCATGATGTCATGTAAGACCTGGACTTATATAGTCTCAGCCTACCTCTGGCCACACTGCACTGCGAAGGCTTCTCATGTAATATCAGAAAAGCCACTGAAAGAGCCATCTCCATCCTGGCCACCAAGTGGTTTTACATCGGCAGTGCCAACAAATAAAATTCATTTATCAGGGATGAACCGCTGAGGACAGAGACATCAAGGTTGTAGATCACTTCCCCATGTACTATCCAATGGTTGTGGACATCAATATCAGCTGTCAAGACCTGAACATCAATATTAACATCTAGGGGGCAGAGCTAGCAGTCTGACTTGCGAACGAGCCTCAGGCCTACATCGAGGAGTGTGAACAAGGCGCGGACTCACCGGCCGGTGGAGTCCAGCGATGCCAGTTATCCGTCAACATTAGATGACGGAGACCAAGGACATAGCTGGCGAGACAGACTATACAGTCAGTGTATGGGCAGCATGGTGGTGCAGTTTGGGGAATACGCCCGTCATCAGATCATAGAGATGGTGTATAATGACAACTCCACATATAATATACAGATGTAATGACACATCAAAAAATAAAAGTCTACTCTCTTTTATATTGAAATGAATGGGTGTGCAGCCTGCAAGTGACTGAAGCTAATAAAAAGTATAGAGCACTCATTGTTTTTTATTGTAGACTAGATTCTTGAATTTTTTACACTGAGATTCATATCCTAAAAGGTTTTTAAGCGGGTCACAAATGGTACAAAAGGTACACCTTAATATAATTTATCTTTATATTGGGGAATGTCAGGTCTAATAATTCCACTGGCCATCTAAGTATGAACAACAATGAAGAATAATGATGCTGGGATCCTGTTACTGCCGGGTGATGCCTAATAGGCCAGAATTAATGACGGAACTGACTATAATACAACTGAAATGACTTGATAATGGTTCTGTTTCTGAACAGAAGTGAGAAGTCAATGCTTGAATGAAAATTATTGAAAACAAGAAATTTATTTCCTTTCTAATGAGAAAATTCCTAATGCCGTAGTTCACACACTGAATTGGGGCTGCCGCTGGCTGCAGATTCCAGGCTGGAACTAGTGAACAGGAGGCCGTTGCCCCCTGTCTGCTAGTTTCCATTTGGAATCTGTGGCCAATGGGCGCCTCACCAGTTGGGAATAACTCTTTAGACGGCCATTGAAGCCTATGGGTAAGTTTTTGACGGATCCGTTGCCAAGCAACGGCAGGGCGTGCCAAAGTTCCCAGCAAGATGGATGTGGAGAAATTGATCAGCTTGGTGCATGACCACCCAGAACTATGAGCAGGGGTGAACCAAGCCCCTCTGCTGCCTGAGGCGAACTATAAAAAGACGCCCCCCCCCCCCATTTATCAGAGTTTTCTCATTACTAGTTTTACACAACAAACACGCAGCATTTAATTTTTTTTAACCTCTTAACGCCGAAGGACGGATATATCCGTCCTCTGCAGCTGCTAGTTCGCGCAGGAGGACGGATATATCCGTCCTGTAATGGCGCGGGTACTGAGACTGTACCCACGCGATCAGCGGCAGGAGCACGGCTGTTATACACAGCCTGGCTCCTGCTGCAACTGCCGGAATCGAAGCGCGCTCGGATTCCGGCAGCTTAACCCATTAAATGCTGCTGTCAATAGTGACAGCGGCATCTAATGTGTTTGACAGAGGGAGGGAGCTCCCTCTGTCATCCCATCGGTGCCCCCGCAAACAAATCGCGGGTCGCCGTCGGGTTTCCATGGCAGCGGGGGGTCTAACAAAGACCCCCAGGTCTGCCTTCAGCATCTGCCTGTTAGGCGATGCCGGAGGCATGACCTAACAGATTGCCTGTCAGTTTTACACTGACAGGCAATAATGCTTTGGTGTACTAAGTATACCAAAGCATTATATATGCGATCAGCAGATCGCATAGGGAAGTCCCCTGGTGGGACTAAAAAAAAAATGTAAATCAGTATAAAGTTGGTGAAAAAAAATAATAATAATTACAGTGAAAATCAAATAAAACCCAAAAAGTGGTTTTATTTAGTAAAAGTGTCAAAACAAATCACACATACACATTTATATGGTATCCCCGCAATCATAACGACTTGAAAAATAAAATGAACACATTAATTAAACCGCCGGATGAACGGCGTCCAAAAAAACCGCAAATAACAACGGCAAAATTCTCTCTTTTCTCCCATTCCCCCATAAAAAAATAAATAAAAATTAATCTATAAGTCCTATGTACCCCAAAATAGTACTAATGAAAACTACACATTGGCCCACAAAAATCAAGCCCCCATATGGCCACATTGACGGAAAAATAAAAACGTTACGGTTCTTGGAATGCGGCGATGCAAAAACAAGTAATTTTTTTCTAAAAGGCTTTTTATTGTGTAAACGTAGGAAAACATATAAAACCCTTACATATTTGGTATCCCCGTAATCGTGCCAACCCATAGAATAAAGTGAACATGTTATTTACGCTGCATAGTAAACGGCGTAAATTTGTAACGTGAAAATCAATGCTGGAATAGCTGCTTATTTTCAATTCTCTCCTAAAATAAAGTTAATAAAAGTTAATCGATATATTATAAGCATCTAAAAATGGTACAATTACAAAATACAACTCGTCCCGCAAAAAACAAGCCCTTATACGGCTATATAGACGGAATACAAAAACAGTTACGACTCTTGGAATGCAACCATGAAAAAGCAAAAAATAATCCTTGGTCATTAACGTGCAAAATGGCCCGGTCATTAAGGGGTTAAATAGGAAAACATTTGTTGTTTATTTGCTAAAGTGCTGTTTGAGGTATAGAAAAGATTTTAAGAATTCTACTTACTGTGTTACTTTAGTATCATAGATCAACAACGCAGCAAAAGGAGGATCAGGGCAAATTGTGGCAAATTTAAGTTCTTTTAAATGTTATACTGCTAACTTTTTTTTGGTAGGTTCCGCTGGACCGTTTGGACTACGTCGTAGATTCATTGGACTACTTCAATTATCTACTTTTAAAAAAAATAAAAAAAATTGTGAAAGAGGGTTGCATGGGGGAGTTTTCATTTCAATAAAAAAAAATTCTTATGGCTGTTTTTTTTAATACTTTATTATGGCCTTAGTAATGGCTGCTGTCTGATTGACAGCATTCAATTACTAAGGCTGGGGCTTAGCATTAGCCAGTAACAAGGCTATCACTAACCCCTATTATTACCCCAATTCCCACTGTCGCCAGGGATACCAGAAAGAGTCGAGTACAATTCAGTGCCTGACCATCTGAAACGACGGTTAGGCCGCAGGCTGGTATTATGAGGCTGGGAAGGGTCAAAAAATGTGGCCCTTCCCACCCTGGTGATGCTAGGCTGCAGCTGCTTTATTTTATCTGCCCATCATTGGTCCTTAAAGGACGAGTGTCGCAAAAAAAATGTTTTTATATCAATTTGCTTTTAGTGTTTTATTAAAAAATGTTTTATTTATTTGTGTGTTTGTGTTTTACTTTTTTTTATTTTTTAACTTTTTCTTGTCTATGGGGGCTGCGATTTTTTTTCCCATCTCTGTATGTGTCGATTAACGACACATACAGACATGGAATACGGCACATACAGCCCCATAGTGAATGCGAACGGGACCCGTTCCATCCACTATGCTGTACGCCGTCTGTGTGGGAACGGCGCATGCGCCACTCCCACACAGTCCAAATTGAAGGTCTTCGGCCGAGCGACATCCGGCGCCATTTTCTTGTGGACCGGAAGCCGCGGTCAGACAGTAAGATTACTACTTCCGGTCGCGGCTTCCGGACTTGTGTTCTGAAGCAAGCACTTGGAGCGGAGGGAGCAGACGGAGCGGACGGACCGGAGGGAGCGGCGGCGGCAGGAACAGGTAAGTTAGGTCTGTGTATGTACATGTTTTAGTGTGTGATTACTACTGTATGTAAACCTACTACACTGTGTGTTAGCTCAAAAAATGGCGACACACAGTGTAGGAGGTTTGAACATTCAATCCCCTCCTTTCTCCTGGCACTAGCCAGTAGAGATGAGCGAACTTATGAAAAGTTCGGTTCGGCTGGTTCGCCGAATTTCATGAAAAACTTAGATTCGGACCGAACTAGTTCTGTCCGAACCTGTAATTCAAGAAAGCCCCTAAAAACCGCGTATAACACTGTTTAAAAGCCCTAGAAGCCCTGTATAACACTCTTAGGTCACCCATGAGTGTATCCAAGTACTTTTGAGCTGCCTTTAAGGCAAAGTTAGTGTCAAAATTACGCCAACATGTATGGCTATAGGAAAACGGATGGGACACGGTGATAACTAACAGAAACCACTGCACTTGTGCATGTTGTATGCTTAATGCATTGTTAAAAAAGATACAAAAATTAACCATTTTTGGCGGCAGATGCCTGCCAGGGTTCATACAAATAAGGTGGTAAAAGAAGAAGCAATGGCTTTTGACAAGCCCTCAAAAAATGTACCCTTTATGGTGGCAGATGCCTGCTGGGGTTCATCCATACATGGATGTAAAAGCAACAAGCAATGGCTTTTCACAAGCCCTCCAAAAATTTACCCTTTTTATTGGCAGATGCCTGCCGGGGTTCATCCATACATGGATGTAAAAGCAACAAGCAATGGCTTTTCACAAGCCCTCCAGGCCTGCTTGTAGCAGACGGCAGTGGAGGTGTATTGGTGGTAGTAGAGGTAGCCAACGGACAGCACGGGTGGTGGTAGTAGTAGTAGCAGCTCATTAAAAGACACTGGACAGTCACAGGACAAAGCCCTGTGGTGGGGCAGGCCTGCTTGTAGCAGACGGCAGTGGAGGTGTATTGGTGGTAGTAGAGGTAGCCAACGGACAGCAAGGGTGGTGGTAGTAGTAGCAGCACATTAAAAGACACTGGACAGTCACAGGACAAAGCCCTGTGGTGGGGCAGGCTTCAGGCCTGCTTGTAGCAGACGGCAGTGGAGGTGTATTGGTGGTAGTAGAGGTAGCCAACGGACAGCAAGGGTGGTGGTAGTAGTAGTAGTTGCAGCACATTAAAACAGACTGGACAGTCACAGGACAAAGCCCTGTGGTGGGGCTGGCCTCAGGCCTGCTTGTAGCAGACGGCAGTGGAGGTGTATTGGTGGTAGTAGAGGTAGCCAACTAACAGCAAGGGTGGTGGTAGTAGTAGTAGCAGCACATTAAAAGAGACTGGACAGTCACAGGACAAAGCCCTGTGGTGGTAGATTCTACCGATCTAATTAGAGAACTGTACAAATTACAAACCGCCCACGATTTTACGGATCTATGGTTTTTAACTGTAGATGTGACATCGCTTTATACGAATATCCCACATGATCTTGGCATGCAAGCGTCTTTAACCTATTTAACCTCTAACCCTCTTTTTTCTGATGGACTGTATTGATTTTATACTTAAACGCAATGTGTTTACTTTTGAGGGCAAATTTTATAGCCAGGTAAAGGGCTGTGCGATGGGGTCAAGATTTGCCCTGTCGTACGCTAACCTGTACATGGGGGCCTTTGAAGACTTTTATATATACGGTGACCATAATTTTAAGGATAATATTATTTTTTACAAACGCTATATAGATGACCTTTTTTTCATCATTAAAGGAGATGCAACTTTAATTTTTGATTGGGTTAGCCACCTTAATAACAACAATTTTGGTATTTCATTCACGCATACATCATCCGTTGAACGAATAGACTTTTTAGACTTAACAATTGAAAAAAATGGCCGCTTTTTAAGTACCAAGACACATTTTAAAGGAGTTGACGTTAACAGCTATCTAAATTTTAAAAGTGCACATTATCGTCCATGGCTTAAGAATGTACCTTTTGGCCAATTCAAACGAATAAGAAAAAATTGTACTAGCGATAAAGATTTCTCCATTGAATGTAATATTTAGAAAAAAAGATTTAAACAAAAAAACTTTCCAACTAGTTTGATTAAGGGAGCAGAGTCTAGAGCAAAGGCGTTAACGCAATCTGAGTGTATCAACCCCAAAGCGCAAGCTGCTGTGAAACCGACCGATTTTAACTGTAATTTTATCACTACTTTTAATAAAGGGAGTAAACTAATTAATGCTATACTTCTGAAGCATTGGCACATTCTAAAAAATGACCAATTCATGAAAAGTATCCTTCCCATCAGGCCTAAGATCACATATAGAAGGGCAAAAACGCTAAGAAATATGATAGCGCCGAGCAAACTGCATAAAATTACTCAAGACCCTCCAAAAACATCATTAATTATTAATGGGTCGTATCGTTGTGGCAAATCTAGATGTCTTTGTTGTCTAAATATTGCAAATAAAAAAACGCACTTCACTTCCATGATTACGAATGAAAGTTTTCCGATAAAAAGTTTTCTCAACTGTGGTAGTGACTACGTCATCTACCTGTTACAATGCACGTGCGATCGACAATATGTGGGTCGTACCACCCAAACCCTTAGATGTAGGGTTAACAAACATAGATTCAATGTTAGGACAGGGTTTGAAAAACATAGCGTGTCCCGTCACTGTGCTACTGAACATAAGTGCAATTTTGACTCTATCACTGTGACTCCCATTGAAAAAATACCCCTTGATATATCTAATAGATTTATTAGATTAAAGCAAAGAGAAAATTTTTGGATATATAAACTGGTGACCTTATACCCCAATGGCCTTAATGACATTGCAGAGTCCGCGTTGGACTAATGTCAATACTCCTCATTACAGTTTCAACCATTTAATTTAATTTCATTTATTATAATGTATTAATTTTATTTATTAATTTTATTGATACGTTGCATTTTAATGTCTATACTAATCTAATTTTATTAATGTTTATGCACTAATTTCAATTTCATTGATATATTATATTTTAATGTCTACATCTAGTTATTTATATTTACTAATATTTCCAGATCTGTCCGGTGCTGAGGGTATACATATATCCTCACAACTAAGTGTTATTTTTATTATATAATTTTTATTTTTTATACATTTATACTGCATATACAATTGCATTTTTGTCTAATAGCTTTAATTATGATATAATTATGCGATATGCTCCTGCAAGCTGCCCATTTGACTCATGGTATATTTCCCTGCATTGAACCTGTTCGGCCACTGTAGCTGTTAGTGTTCGTCATGACCACTTTATTTACAATACCTTACTATTTGACATAGTCTTTATAGTAGTTTTGTTACACTTATAATAAACACATACCCTGCTGCTTCTATTTTGCCATTTATGACTGATTAAAAACGAAGACTGGCTCATTAGCCTTTTTGTAAAACTTCCCCCCTGCGCGCTTTGCGCTTCACTATGCGTTCCAACATAGTTTCCCTTCTCTTCCGGTATGTCTGTGTTTACAGGTTACCATGACAACGCGCTACTATGCGCTGTATTAAGATCTCGTACATTATTTTGACAACATACTTTCTCACCATCCCCTTGACAACTCCACATCATCTATCCCTTCCACATACTACATATAAAACACTTGTATGAACAACATAACGTTTGTATTGAGTGCCGCAATTCCCTGTGGTTCTTTGACTGAACGGATCATTATGTTTATTTATTAACTGTATTAAATGTGGCCTTTAATATCAATTATTATCTGTTAGCAACCCATTTGTGACTTTATTCACCCCATTTTTACAGTTTACTATGTTTTTTATTTTTTGACATTGCTGAACTTTGACCTGCTGTTTTTGGCGGTTTTTCTGGCCAGGAGGCTGGTCTGAACTGGCCCAATGAACTTGCTTTCAATTTTGTACATTTGTGTATATATATGTGTCTTTTTGTACTATCCCCTTGATATGCCTTATGAAGATGCCGGTCCGGTATCGAAACGCGTAGCAATTATCGTTATTAAATCATTTACCTTAAGCAGCGCTGTGTATCCCGTTTTTTCCTCCTGTATTTCTTCTGTGGTGGGGCAGGCCTGCTTGTAGCAAACGGCAGTGGAGGTGTATTGGTGGTAGTAGAGGTAGCCAACGGACAGCAAGGGTGGTGGTAGTAGTAGCAGCACATTAAAAGACACTGGACAGTCACAGGACAAAGCCCTGTGGTGGGGCAGGCCTGCTTGTAGCAGACGGCACTTGAGGTGGATTGGTGGTAGAAGTAGTAGCAGCACCAACAGCGGCACATTAAAAAAAGAGTGGACAGGACAGAATCCCGTAGTAGCAGGCGGCAGTGTCAGATCTAATCAGTGGCATCAGGCACAGGAGTTTTAAAATCCTCACCGATCCACGCTTGATTCATTTTCAGAAACGTGAGATTTTCCAAGCTGTTGGCGGACAATCTTGTTCGCTTAGGGGTGACGAAGCCCCCTGCCGCACTGAATACCCTCTCTGTCACTACACTGGAGGGTGGGCAAGACAGTACACCCATGGCAAACTGGGCCAGTTCTTGCCAATGATCCAATCTGCTGACACAGAAGTCCATGGGGTCTGGGATCAGGATTTCTGACGGAGAAAGGGCACAGTCTAGGTATGAGTGAACCTGGTTGTTTAGGTGCTGGTGATGGTGAACATCCCTTTGCTGACTACGATGTGTGTCAGGTCGGGGTATTGGATGTAAAAATGTTGTCATCATATTTTCCAAACTGAATTGGCTGCTGCTGCTGCTGCCGCTGCCTATTGCAGAGGTAGCTCTGCCAGAGGCGGTGGAACGATGAGACAGAAGAGGCTGGACGCAGCCTGCAGGGCTTCAGAGGGAAGCCTCCATGACGGGACCTAGTAGGGAAAGAGTTAACTGTGAGGGAGAGGTAGGGGGAGGTGGATGGGAGGCAGGGAGGAGTTAGGGGCCGTTACTGGTCTTCCCGCTGATTTCGGCATTGAGCCGGAAGCAGCGGGAGGAGTAACACAAAAATTCTTAAGCTCCCTGCGTTGTTCCGCTCTGTGCCCTGTAATGTCGGATGCCGACATACTCGAGTGGCTGCATGCTGCAGCTGTTCACCACGGTCCCGGCTGGTTGGAGGAGACCGTGGCGGCACTTACCAGGATCCCGGAGGCCGAAGCATCGCCACATCAGGCCCGGCACCCGAGGTCTGTTGCACATGGGGACAGGCTCCCCACCCCCGGCCCCCTCCCTATTAGTAATATGGCGGCGGGGGGGGGGAGTCGGCAACACCCGCTCCTGCTCAGAGGAGGCAGAGAGCGTCTCCAGGGGCGACGGTGGCTCAGGCCGGGTCTCCCCGTCGCTCCTGGCGGTCCCGCCCTCCAGAACGCCTCAGCCCTGAGGTGGTCCCGCGGACACGGCGTCGCAGGGGGAGCCCTACAAAGGACGCTGCAGGCCAGGCAGCTGGGAGGGCCGCCTCTTCCCAGGCCCTGCGTCCTGGCAGGAATTCCCAGCCGCGACGAGGTCCGGCGATAAACAGGGAGTCGCAGGCCGGGCTCCCTGTCACCCCTCCCCCATCGGATGCAAGAGTTGGAGGACTATCTACGGCCGCCCCACCTGGTGATGTTCCGGCCAGGGGGCAGGCTTCATCGAGATCGTCAAGACGGACGCCTAGAGCTGCAGCGACGACGAGACAACAGGTCCGGTCGGAAGTCTGGGTCCCAGCGGTCGGGCGGCAGGTTGCCGGCCCATCTGCCAGCGCGTCGTCGTCCCCGTGTAGGAGATGTCGGTGGGATGGCCAGTCGTCTGCGAGAGAGGATCTGGAAGAAGGCGAACTGGACGTTTATAGGCGAGGTCAGGATGGTCCGGCTGACGGGAACACAGCGCCTGGGCAGCCCGGTGAGTGTATAACTCCGTCTTTGCCATATCCAGCGATTTTTATGTCGGGTGTCGGTGGGGGGGGCGGTAAGCGTAGCATTGGCTGCCGGTAGCGGCGCGGTCGGGCGCGACGGTGCGGGTCTAGCGGATTTAGTGGGTTGCTTGTGGGAGCTGGTCGGACGTCTAGATAGGGCGGCGGCTCCAGTAGTTACGGAGGTGTCCCCGGCGGTAGTTTGGGAGGGTCCCCGGGAAGTTGGATCGTTACAGGCGCGTTCTGGGATGGCGACTAAGGAGGCGGTCGCGGTGTCAGTACAGACTGAGGCCCAAAAAGATGGCGATAGGGTGCGTATTGATTATCGCGCTCGTGGGGAGGTGTACGTTTGCTTCGAAGGTCCGTTGGGGACGCATTTAAAGCAGGAGGTGCGTGAGCGTATCTGGAAGGACGAATATGTCGAGATTTTTTCTCTCCTGCCGCTTGCTAAATTCAATTTGGATAAGAGCAAGCGGGACGAGAGTAAGAAGGATGAGGAGGAACGTCGGCGGTATAGGCTTATCCCGCAGACGTTCGTCAATTGGTCGCAGGCGTTTGCCATATTAGCCAGTGTGATAGGGGAAAAGGCGCCGGAAAATTGTTCGGCGTTGTTTTGCTATTTTGATGCCATTGGGGAGGCCCATAGGGCATACGGGGGGCAGGCGTGGCTAAGATACGACGAGCAATTCCGTCAGCGAAAAGCGGTTCGGCCGGCGATTCGGTGGGACCAGAAGGATATTGCTCTTTGGTTAATGGTTACGGCTCCGGTTAGGCAGTCCTTGCCAGGGAGGCCAGTCCAGTCAGGCCGGGCCAGGTGCAGGGGCAAAGTTGGGATTCTGCTGGCAATTCAACGATGGACAGTGTAAGTTCGGGGCCACGTGCAATTTCAAGCACGTGTGTTCAGAGTGTAACGGTGCATCCCACGGGGCTGCGAAATGTATGCGGAAGAAGAGGTCAGGGAACCAGCCCTCCTCGGCTAGTCAAGGGGTTGTCACCGGTGAGGGTGGAAAGGATGGCCCCTTATCTAAATGAGTATCCGGATAGGGCAGCGGCCAAGTTAATTTTCGAAGGGTTTTGTGTTGGTTTTATTATTCCTCCGCCTCCTTATGAGGTCCCGTTTACGCGGAGGAATCTTAAGTCGGCCTACTTGCATCCCGAGGTCGTATCGGAAAAATTGTTTAAAGAGGTTTCGTTGGGTCGTATGGCGGGGCCTTTTGTTGATCCGCAAATAAAAGATTTAGTGGTGTCCCCGTTGGGTATTGTGCCAAAGCGCGAGCCCCAAAAATTTCGCTTGATTCAGCATTTATCGTTTCCCAAGGGTTCGTCGGTAAATGACGGGATTGATCACGAGTTGTGCTCTGTAGTTTATACCTCATTCGATAAGGCGGTGGGGTTAGTCCGTGCTGCGGGTCCCGGCGCACTGTTAGCGAAAACCGACATCGAGGCGGCTTTCCGGTTGTTGCCAGTTCATCCAGAGAGCCAACGGCTGTTGGGTTGTTTTTGGAATGGGGCTTTTTACGTGGATAGGTGTCTTCCGATGGGGTGTTCCCTTTCTTGCGCATACTTCGAGGCGTTTAGTAGCTTCGTCGAGTGGGTGACGAAGGGAGTAGCTGGGGTCGACTCTTTGATACATTACTTGGACGATTTCTTGTGCGTCGGCCCGGTACCGACGATTTGCTTTTTGGGAATTGAAATTGATTCGGTGGCGATGGAGTGTCGTCTTCCCACGGATAAGTTGGGGGCATTGAGTCAGGAGGTTCATCGGGCTTGTAGGTTAAAGAAAATTACGCTGCGCGAGCTTCAGTCTTTGCTGGGGAAGTTGAATTTCGCTTGCCGGATTATGCCAATGGGGAGGGTGTTTAGTAGACGTTTGGCGGCTGCAACGGCGGGGGTTCGTGCGCCACATCATTTTGTGCGGCTCAAGGAGGAGCATCGAGCTGATCTGCAGGTCTGGGATGACTTCTTGGGGCAGTATAACGGGCGCTCGCTATGGATGGCTCCAGCGCAGGATACGAGTGATTTAATTTTTTTTACGGATGCGGCTGGGGCGGGCGGTTTTGGAGCGTACGGGGGAGGGCCGTGGTGCGCAGGTCAATGGCCGCCTAGCTGGGTGTCCAGTGGACTCACGCGGAATCTGGCCCTGCTCGAGCTGTTCCCTATCGTGGTTGCGGCGACCATTTGGGGGGACAGGCTCAGGGATAAGAAGGTTTGTTTTTACTGCGACAACATGGGGGTGGTACTGGCCATTAATAACATCACTGCATCCTCTCCTCCGGTGGTTCAGTTGTTGCGACATTTAGTGTTGGTGTGCTTGTCGTTGAACGCGTGGGTGGTGGCGGTGCATGTGCCGGGGGTACGGAATTGTATCGCTGATGCTCTTTCTCGCTCACAGTGGACCGGTTTCGGCAATTGGCACCGGGAGCGGACCGCCTCGGTTTGGCTTGTCCGGAACATCTCTGGGATCTGGTCTCGGTTGGTGGAAAGGTCTTTGGCGCGCACAACGTGGAGTGCTTATTCTGCTTGTTGGAGGCAGCGGGAGGAGTGGGTAAGAGAGTTGGGTGACGTCACCACGGATAGAGACAGGTTGGTGGCACTTTTGTACTGGTTGGGGGACGCCTGGGAGGTGGGGTTTTCGTTGGCAAAGGTTAATTGTTTCATGTCTGCGGTGGCTTTTGGTTTTAAGTTACGTGGCTTTCGGGATGTATCAAAATAATTTTTAGTGGGACAGGCTTTAATGGGTTTGCGCCGAGGTAGGGTCGAAGCGGATTGTAGAAGGCCTGTGTCGTTTTCTCTGCTTAGCTCTTTGGGCGTATCATTAGTATCGGTCTGTCGTTCTTCGTCCGAGGTGGAGTTGTTTCGGTTAGCATTTTCTTTAGCGTTCTTTGGGGCATTTAGAATTGGTGAGCTGGTGTCACCTAGTACCAAGCGGGTAGGGGGGTTGAGACTGGGGGAGGTGAGCCTGTATGCGGATCGGCTCGAGGTATGGTTGCGCCGGTCAAAAACTGACCAATTGGGAAAAGGAGAGCTGATTGTTTTGTTCGCCCTCCCGGGGTCGGCGATGAGCCCGGTCGCTTGCATGCGGGTTTTTAAGCCACGGGGGGGGGGGGGTCTCCCGAGTTGCCATTGCTATGTCACGAGGATGGGTCATTTTTGTCCAGATTTCAATTTGGAGCTGTATTTAAGAAATGCTTGGCGGCGGTCGGTGTCGCAGAGGGTCCGTATTCATCTCATTCCTTCAGGATTGGCGCAGCAACGGAAGAGATCAATTACCAGTTTCTTCAACGGCATAGAGCCAAAAGTTTGGAGAAATATCAAAACATTATTCAGAAAAAACGAACCCATGTTAAATCCGGATCCAGTCCTGACACAAATTGTGGGTAAAGGCAGCCCTTGGGTCACCTAGAGGATGAGATTAGTTACATGTTGTCACAAGTCTTTTCTACAGTGTCGCTAACAACAAAACTTGACTTTCCCCCCCAAAAAATATTTTTTAAAAAGTACTTACGATATTGATGCGTTTATAAAAATTTTACTAAGCATCATGTAATGTATGCCATTAAATGCAAACAATGTGATCGCGTGTATGTACGGATGTAGCCATCTTTATCTTGACTCGGATAACTTGCTGAAGCGTGATATCACACAACAAAAGTCATTAAAAAGTCATTGAAAAAACACTGCCACTGTGTATTTAAAGAGGCTCTGTCACCACATTATAAGTGCCCTATCTTCTACATAATGAGATCGGCGCTGTATTGTAGATTACATCAGTGTTTTTTAATTAGAAAAATGATCATTTTTGACGGAGTTATGACCTATATTAGCTTTATGCTAATGAGTTTCTCAATGGACAACTGGGCGTGTTTTACTATATGGCCAAGTGGGGATTGTAAAGAGGAGTATATAAACTAGAGAAACAAAGAATCCAAAGTATCCAAGTATTTAGAAAAGTACAAAATCTTTATTTGAACAACACATGAGAATCTAAAATACAATGTTTTAACTGGATCATAAATGGACGTACATTAAAAAAATTATTAGAAACAGGTAATGCATGAAAAAATATAAGTTCCAATACAAGTAATATATAATATAATGAAATCACTTTTAAGGAACAAACTCATATAAATGAACGTTGGTAAGAAAAAACAACAGAAGGAAAGTGACAGTAAGATGTAAGTAATAACACTTCCTATCAAAAGGACGTAGAGAGTGTCCTAGTTTCTAGTTACATCTTGAAACAGTAATCGTTCAAAACTTACCCATTATCAGTGGTGTAGTGGTATACATTACCTCTTCCCCTGAAGAAGCGATACGCGAAACGCGCGTTGGGGCACCTCCTTACTTACTGGGTCATACCACTACACCACTGATAATGGGTAAGCTTTGAACGATTACTGTTTCAAGATGTAACTAGAAACTAGGACACTCTCTACGTCCTTTTGATAGGAAGTGTTATTACTTACATCTTACTGTCACTTTCCTTCTGTTGTTTTTTCTTACCGACGTTCATTTATATGAGTTTGTTCCTTAAAAGTGATTTCACTATATTATATATTACTTGTATTGGAACTTATATTTTTTCATGCATTTCTAATAATTTTTTTAATGCACGTCCATTTATGATCCAATTAAAACATTGTATTTTAGATTCTTATGTGTTGTTCAAATAAAGATTTTGTACTTTTCTAAATACTTGGATACTTTGGATTCTTTGTTTCTCTAGTTTATATAATATTGTTTGGAGTTCGTATCTCCGAAAAATTGCAGGTGGTTGAGATTTATATCCCACCTTACATTGTTGTGTCCTGTGAGACTTCTCTTGTTTAATTGTAAAGAGGAGTGTATAACGCTGACCAATCAGCGACCAATCAGCGTCATACACTTCTCTCCATTCATTTACACTGCAGATAGCGATATACTGTATCTATATCGCTATTTGCAGTCACATAAACACACTATAATGTTACTCATGTGTCATGACAATTAATATACATACGTGTATTCATTCTCCTGACCACTTCTGTAGCGTCTCTGTGATTTACAGCATAGCAGGGGTAGTCTCGCGAGATTACGCTGTAAACTGTCATTCACAGCGAGATCTCTCTGTGCTGTGCTGTAAATCACAGAGACGTGCAGAGAAGTGGTCAGGCGAATGAATACACGTCACGTCCTGGCTGGAGGTAATGTATATTCATGGTCATGACACATGAGTAGCGTTATAGTGTGTTTATGTGACTGCACATAGCGATATAGATATATCGCTATCTGCAGAGTAAATTAATGGAGAGAAGTGTATGACACTGATTTGTCACTGATTGGTCAGCGTCATACACTCCTCTGTACAACGCCCACTTGGTCATATAGTAAAACACGCCCAGTTGTCCATTGAGAAAGTCATTAGCATAAAGCTAAAATAGGTAATAACTCCGTCAAAAATGATTGCTTTTCTAAATAAAAAACACTGTTGTAATCTACATTACAGCGCCGATCACATCATGTACAATATAGGCCGCTTATAATGTGGTGACAGAGCCTCTTTAAGGCATTGAAAGTCAAGATAAAGCCGGCTACATCTGTAGGGCGCACGATTAGAAACTTCAAAACGCGCATTGTAGAACACATTTCAGATACAAAAACAAAAAAAACACTAGTGCCTCTCTGGTGCAGAAAAACACTTCTTAGAAACACATAATGGCAATTTTTAAAGCTTATGGGGGAAATGTATTAACCTTTCTACGCCAGTTTTCTAAAAGAGGGCTTCCCAAAAGGGGGCAGGGTGACAGCAGCTCAACAAATTTATAATAATTTACACCTGGCGTAAACTATAGTCGAAATCTACACCTGCTAATAATTGGCAAAAATGTCACTATGTGGAGCGTAGCAAGGTAGAGGCCCATGCCAGGCTCCTCTCCGTCCCCTCTATCGGGCAATTAAATAAAAAATGAATGCTCTCCTCACCACTCCTCTTCTGGTCCCCTCATGTTCTCTCCGCAGCCTGCGGCTCATACAATGCACTGATGACGTTGAGTGCTGTGTCGCATATAAAGTACCTGACGCTGCTCGGTGTCAGTGTATTGTATGGGCAGCAGGGAGCCTTAGGGGATCAAGGGGGAAGAAGAGAAGCGGAGAAAAGATTATACTTATTTTTTATTTTACATTATGTCGGATGGGTAGGGGGAATGGATGGAGCATGGCCGCGGTCGCTACATAACGATTGTGGCGCACGAACGGCCGAAAGATGTGACACATTTAATAAATGTGTTGCATCTTACTCCAACTTTCTTTATATTAAGACTGGCATATGAAATGCCATCTTAATAAATTCCCCCCAATGTTTTTATGGCCTTGAAGAAACCAAAGACGGGTTGATATTGGAGAAGACACTTCCTGAATAGGGAGGCGTTTCCTTCGATCTGCAGCTTCATACAAGATTCCCGAAGGGTCTTAATTGGAGGAATGATCTGTTATATGTTTACTTAAGAGGAATAACACTTACTACACAATGTATATATCAACGACATAGCATAACAGTCATTTTCCTCTCATAATATGCAGTTTGATGACTTTTATGGCGATTTGTTTTTTAAATATTGCATATTTAAATATGGTGCTAAACTCCTGTTAAATAAAGATTCAGCTTCTCCCCTACTTGAGCAGCTGTGCAGCACCTGCACGAATTTGAGAATTTGCCTCTCTGGTCATGTGATCACAGGTCCTGCACACATAACACAACAGCACTACACAAACTATTTATGCAGTTTGTTCACTAGATGGCAGCAAAGCACTGAAATGATATACACATACACGTTTACATAGGCGGCATACATGTTTACATAGGTGGCGCGCTTGGTGCTAAACTTGTAAATAAAAACACAACAATCAAAAGTATCATCAACTATAAATTTATAATCCATGCCCACCTGCGGCTGCTGCTACGCATATCCTCACCATTATGGTCGGCCAGTCTGAAGGTGACAGTGGAGAGGATTATTTTCAGACACTTCTACACTGGTTTGGACTGGTTCACTGGATTCCCAGTTTGATCGGCTGCTTGTCTCATTTGAATTAAGAACCTCCTGAGCTCAGGACAAGGGGCAAATAACAGAAATAGTCCTAGAAAAAGTCTCTCTCCACCTGCAGCAAAATAGACAAAGTGGTTCCCCCCATTCCTCACACTGGCCCCAGATAAAACTGCTATGGCGAAACTCCAGTTGGCGACAAGTTGCCAGCAATCCTGTATTTAATAGAAGTGCATGTTCTGCACTGTGTGACCGAGGCCTAAATCTTTTCATGCATAGTTTGAGCTCTCAGATTTTTCAGGGACAGATTATACGATATGTACCAAAGTGGTGTTTCCTTCGAGGATACTTACAACATTTAAAAAACACAGGGAAATATGACCTGGAAATCCACAGACACTTCCCCCCTGCCCTTTCTCATTAGTTACAACTTGTCAATAAATATGTCCTCCTGTATAACATTTTATATATGAGTAGGAAATGTCCCTACAAATTAGAAAAGATTTGGTCCCGATGGGTTAAGCTGAAAGAAACGGCTATGTAACTTGTAGCTCAAATGTGAGGGAAATCATTATCTATCCTTACAACTAAGGCTTCGTTCACATCGGCGTTGGGACTCCGTTCATGGGTTCCGTCGGACCTTTCCGCCAGGGGAACCCATGAACGGACTCCAAACTGAAATCATAGGTTTCCGTTTGCATCACCATTGATTTTAATGGTGACGGATTCGGTGCAAATGGTTTCCATTTGTCACCGTTGTGCAAGGGTTCTGTTATTTTGACGGAATAAATACCGTAGTCAACTGTGCTATTCATTCTGTCAAAACGATGGAACCCTCACACAACGGTGATAAACGGAAACCATTTGCACCGGATCCGTCACCATTGAAATCCATGGTGATGCAAACGGAAACCTATGGTTTCTGTTTGTTTCAGTTTGGATTCCGTTCATGGGTTCCTCTGACGGAAAGGTTCGGCGGAACCCATGAACGGAGTCCTGATGCAGATGTGAATGAAGCCTTAGATGAGGAAATGGACGCTTCTCTGTGTGACTGGTTGGGTTTGTTGGTTAAATAGAATTCAATGTGTTATTATTTGCTTTTCATGCCTTGTAGTTTTTTTGTCCGTTTTTTTTTTTGCAAAATTATAAATTAAACCTTTGAAAAGTGAAAAAAAAATGGCAGGAAAACAGTTAACAATTTTCAGATTACTATTCAGATCACTAAAATTCTAATGACAATTTAATAAAATGTGGTGAAAATCCACATGTGAACAGACTCTAATTGAAGCTGAAGGATCTCCAGCTCGTCTTGGTGGCCGTACAACTTATTTTTCCTTTTTGGACACAATCCCCCCCAGTACTATATTGTAAAGCTTAGACGCTGTTTTCTTATTTTCTCCTGTATGTATTCTGTCGTATTAGGCAATGTGAGCATTGTGTATTTTTTATATGGTTCCCATTAGTGGAATGAAGGGAAAACTTTTCCATAAGGGAGAGATGTGGGAAGGTTTTTCCTGCTTTCCTCTGATGGGATCAGATACAACAGCGATCAAACTGACCTGACAATACAAGCACGTGATACAGCCTGGAATGGAGAACATCAGTATATTGTAAAGGTTGTTTTTTTTTTTTATGTTTTGTGGCCATATAAACCCATTTAAATGTTCCTGGAAAACTCCTTGAAATATGTAGTAAATTTCATTTAGTGTTAAGTACACTGTATTATTAGGGCGCTGTACTACAGCAGTATTGTATTGTATGGTGCTAATATTGTCTGACACTTATTTTGGCTCCCAGCAGTGTGTTCGGTTCGGGACTTGCGGCCAAAATTTGTTCCGTCCATTACAGACGTAATGTGCTCGTGTGAATCCAGCCTTACTCTCGTCAGACTTTCCTCTATTCAAATTTAATTTCTCTAACGGCAAAAGAGAGAAAATCTCAACATATTCATCACGTCAAATGCGATCTCTAATCTCCGTCTTAAGGGCGCTCTCAAAACAAACATTTGGCTAACCGAACCCCATGCAGTTGAACCGCAACAGGAGCGCCAGACCCACCAGCACTCCCAGTGACTTTAGAACCTAGCGCCGCAGCCCCAGATACCGAACCGTACCATGCCGCCACAGGAGAAGGAGCAAGGGGGACCACAGGTGGTGGGACCTCACGCTGCACCAAAGCCTCTCTAACACCAGCCAGTAATTGAGCCACTACCTGTCCCAAATCAGACACTGTCAAGCTGGGGGCTCCTGACTATGGTGTGAGCAGGGCTCAGGAAGCCTTGACCTCCTAGCTAGTCTTGACTTGGGGATTAGCGGCATATCCCTGAGCACCCCTGATGGTAAGTCTGTTTAACTTTTACCTAACAATGTCCACCACCCCGGTCTCCTTCTGCTTTATGGGAGGCTTCTGTTCTCCCTGAGGTCATCTCAGGAGCAGGACGTAGAAGAATATTTATCACCGCTTAACTGCAGTAACTCTGCTCAATCTTTATTAAAACCATAAAGCAGTACAAAATGTTAAAAAAAAATGCAGCTCACCAAAAGACAATTAGGAAACAATGTAAGCGTCGTCTTTACCAAATCTGTACTTTTATCAATGAGAAAGGTTAAAACAACAAGCAATAGACAGACGACAATTACAGAGAGAGAAGAAAAAAATTGAATGGTCGGGCACTACAGCGAGGTAGCAGAGTGGAGGGAGTTAGCGGTCAACTACTCAGAAAATGCCTGAGATTACTTCAACAATCGGCAGAGTTGCTGGATTCTGAATATCAGTGAATGTGGCCAAACATTTAGATTTGTACCGGGGAATTGTAGACTTCCAATGTCTAGGCACAACCTAGTCTGAATAAATGGAGGAGAACCTTCTTCTGGAAAGAAATAGATCTGGAGAGAATGGAGCGGAGAAGGCATGTTCGTAGAGAGAATTTATTGCCAACCAAAATGGTGCGATGTGCCTACAATCCCATCAGATGTCACTAAGCGTACCTACCATTCCCCCACAGCTCCAACATGTCTCCAGACACTCCATGGGTAAAGCCCATGGAGGACCACCAGGACTCCCGAACCAACATGTATGTAAAAGTTTTTCTAGTTTTGCACAATAAAAACACTTTTTAATTTTTTTACAAAATAATTTCTTTTTGTGACGCTGCATTCGAAGATGAACTGCATAGTTTTTCAACTAATCTGGTCCCCATGGCAGAATTATGTCTTTCCATCTGGCACCTCCAGCAGACTCCTTTCAGTCTAGTTTGATTTCTTTTACCTCAGAGTTCCTCTTTTTCCCTTTTTTTAATTTCTTCTCTCCCCCTTTTTTTTAACTATTTCTAACAGGGGCTGTGCAGGATTAGAAAAATATGGCTGCTTTCTTCCAAAAACAGCACCACACCTATCCACAGGTTGTATTTGGTATTGCAGGTTTGCTCCATTGAAGTGAATGGTAATGAGCTGTAATACCACACACAACCTATGGACAGGTGTGGTGCTGGTTTTTGGAGAAAGCAGACAAGTTATCTTATCCTGGAGAACTCTTTGTCATGGATTGTTCTTGTGCGGAGATGCTCCCTGCATTATCCCTTTTCCTTTATGGCCGCTGATATGTACTATTCAGCTTTATGGCCTCTGTGGTAAGTACACTGCCAGTCATTAAAGGGTTAACACTTCAGACCACTGTGGGTGATGTCACAATGAACGAGGCGGCAGTGGTAAGAAACTCCTGTAGCAATGATGATGAATGCGCTGATGTCATAAACACAAATGTTTATGACATAAAGAAGATTCCATATTAGAAGGTTTTACTGCCACATTTAGTGCCATATTGGATGGGACTGAGGACCTTGATCTTGACTTCCCCACCAATGCCGACCTGATGTAACTTGTAGGTTCTAGCAGGGAAACCCTACACCCAAGACCACTTCTTCATCACAGTGATGCCATCCTCTTCATATGGGTTGTCTGTAATAGAGGAGGTTTCCAGCAGGAGATCCCCCCCTATTAGCCAGAGCGGAGACAGGTGCTACAAGGAGGCATCTGGAGGACCCCTCTGGAGGACCCGTCTCAACCGAGCATCGCCCATTCATTTTAATGGGTACCCAGGAAGAGAGACATCCGCCTAGCTAACCAGATCAGCCGATTTATGTGTTTTATGTCGTTCGTTCATTGTAATGTCTTTCCTTGAAAATCTGAGAAAATGTACAAATTCTGTTACAAATTCTATTTTGGCACCTTCTAAGCCCAGAGGAAGGGCAATCCTCCAGCCATGGTTTCCCTAGAGGTTTCCCCCACAGGGGGTTTTTCCTTTCCTGCGTGCTGGAGGGTGACTCTTCGTGAGTCGGAGGTTTGCCATTTTGGGTTTGGTTATATAATATAATAAAAGTATTGACCATTTAACACCCAATTATAATGTTTTGTGTCTTTATTTTGCATGACTTGGGTTAAGTCGAGTGATGTATGTGTATGCAAATTACACTTACCTATATATCTGTTCCCCATTCATAACCCACACCTTTCTCTCAAGAAGACTCGACACCGAGGGTTTGGATAAAGTGGCCACAGCAGCCATTTTATTAAGAAATAAATATGAAAGTTAGTTAACTCAATTAACCATAAATAAATAATATCCATATTATTTATTAACAAAAACAATAATAAATCAATAATGCACGAACCATAAATTATAACCCAAACACGTCACACACCACTGACAAACAAACATTAACACATAGACTAGGAGAAGTCCTTGGAGCTATCATTAACTTTTTATGTTACCGGCTATCTGCCCCACCATTTTACCCCCAGCCGTAAAAACCCGGCTCAGAGGCACCAATATTCCTGGCAGATGCCGTAAGGTAACTGCCACCTCTCCCAAGGGATAACACCCTAAGGAAATCACACTATCCAACCGCCAGATAGTGTCCTTTCATCTTTAAAACCCGAGGGGATCCATACCCACAATGCACCCCCCCAATAATTATTTGTCTAACTCCAAGGACTCCCCAGCCACAGCGAACAGGCCTTGACCCCCTCAAGCCTGAGAGTCCCGCCACAACAAAATAGCCCTCTCAATGCCATCCTGCAAGCCCAAGCACCACAAATCTGTTCTCACATCATTCAGGTAAACACCATCTGCACTCCAATACGCTCCAACTCCAGCTTCCAAGTCCCAGTGCCGAACACATATGCCACCATTCCGTGCAACAAATGCAGACACCGCCCTGTTAACTTTTATGCTGGCTTTGTTGATCCGCTCCACCGACCATGCCAAACGCCAGGATTTTCTAGGCACAATATCCGACCACACCGTGATCAAGTTCGGGTACAACGACCACAGGTGCAACAGATCGTGTTTTATGTCCCAAACCAACTCACGGAACGAGCGGGCCCCAAGATCGTTGCGCACAAGAAATCATCTATATAATGAATGATCGGATCCACACCCGCCACAGATTTGACCACCCATTCCAAAAATTAGCTAAACGCCTCAAAGTACGCACAGCCGAAAAGCCGCATCGACATCCGTCTTGGCCATTAACGCCCCCCTACCATGGAAACGCACCCACTGCACCGCCGCGTCGAATGACGTATGCACGACCCAGCAAAGATCCCGATCTATCACGTCATTAACCGACAAGCCCTTAGAATAAGACAAATGGTGAATCAAACGGTATTTGTTCGCCTCCTTCTTCGGGACAACACCCAGCGGGGAGACGACCAAACCCGGGATGGGGAGAGAACTAAAGGGCCCCGCCATGCACCCCAAATCCACCTCTTTTGCCAACTTCTCCCTAACCACGTCAGGATGCTGGTAAGCTGACTTCAGATTTTTTATGGAAAAGGGGACCCTGTGAGGAGGGGCGGGGGATACAAAAACCCACATTAAAACCATCAAACAACAACTGCGCGCTGGCCCTGTCCGGACAACTATTTAGAAAACTGACCATCCTTTCCAGCTTCACTGGCGTCACCCCCATGACTGGCGTTAAAACCCCCTCCCCCACCTCGTTTTCCCTTGCACAAGCATTTAGATGCCCCATGGGATACCCCATTGCATTGAGAACAAAGGTGCTTGAACTTGCAACCTGCACCGAATTTAGACTGTCCCTCATTGTATTGCCAGCACAGCCCGAGGTTTGCATTGCCCCCTGAGCTGCATTGACCAGACTGCTGCCCCCCCCCCGCTCCCGGGAAAGGACTGTCCCGGTCGAACCGGAGCCGTTACCCGTAACCACAGGGCAATATGCTTGTGGTCCCACCTAATATTGATCCGAAACGCCTTCCGTTGTCTAAACTGCTCATCATAACGTAGCCAAGCTACCCCCCATATACCCTATGGGCTTCCCCGATGACATCCATATAGCAAAACAGGGGGGAGCAATGTTCCAGAGCCTTTTCACCAATAACACTGGCCAAAATGGCGAACGCTTGCAACCAGTTAACAAATGTTTTAGGGATAAGGTGGTAACGATGCTTTTCCTCCTCCTTACTCTCATCTCGCTACCCCTTCTACAGATTACATTTTTCCAGGGGCAACAATGAAAAAATGTCCACGTACTCGTCGTTCCAAATTTTATCCCGAACTTCCTGCTTCAAGTTTGCCCCCAAAGGTCCTTCAAAACACACATAAACCTCCCCCTGGCTTTATCGTCCAACCGAACACCATCAACCGCCGCCGCGTCGGTCTGAACAGACACAGCCACCGATTCCGTATTTGCTCCTACACTCGCAGCGACCGCCGCCGGGGCATTAAACCCTACCCCACCAGCCCCCACCCACGCCACCACAGGAGACCGCGAGACCTAACAATTCCTTGGCGCAACCGACCAACTCTCGCAGTCTATACCCCCCACCCCCAACATTCACAAACCCAGGCCCCACATCACATACCCGCTCCCCAACCGCGGAACCCTCCCATGAAACAGGAGACATAAGTATAGCAGGAAAAGGTAAAGACGGTGAAAACGACTCACCAAGCTGCACAGGCGCTGTGGACCCATCAGCTGGACCCTCCTGTTCACGAAGCTCCCCATCCTTAAGGTCTTCGGCAGATCTGGTCCCCCATCCATGGCAGCATGCACAGGTGTGCTCAACGGCCGGAACCGAGGTGGGGCAGGGGCGGGCTCCCAAGCTCTCTCTCTGGCAGCTCGCCGCCCGGAAGTCACCCTCGAAACGGACGACCTAGGCCTGCGGCCCAATGCAGGTCCCTTGCTTCCTCCGGATCGCCGTGGGGCTCCACCCCCAGCTGGCACATCACCAGGGGCAGCCGTCCGAACCATGGAACCCGGCGTAGAACTGGCGAGTGGAGGGGTGACCGGAAGTAGAGGCCGCACACCCCCCCACCTCCGATGGACTCCGCCGCGAAGTGGGATTCCTCCCGACCCTGGAACCGGCTGCAGTATCAGTGCTGCCAGACGCCCGAGGCGGAGGGTCCCTCACAGGGCTCCCTCTGCGGCGCCGAGTCCGAGGAGCCACATTGGGGCTCAGCCTTTCTGGAGGACACGAGCGCCGGGCCTGGCACAGGGGAGAGACAGCCGAAGGTACCGGTGCGTTGGCCACCGCTGCAGCTTGTTCCTCCAACCAGGCGGGGCTGAATGCAGCAGCCGCCGGTCGTATCTGCTCAATGAACTGCTGCGCTGACATGAGGTAAGATGGCCGCTTGATGGGAGATGCGTGGATGGATGTCTTACTCCGTGCGCTGCTCCCGACCAAAAGACCGGGAATTCAGCGCACTTCCGGCTAACCCTCACCGGATCCCCTCCCTCTCCTAGACCCAACCCCTCCACTAACCCTCACCTTTGGCTGTGATACGATCCTCCCTCCTATCCCCGTCATGTCTGGCCTACCCTCCACTGTGGCAGGGTCCGTCCGGCCTGTGTTTTCTTTGGTTTGGTGATTGGAATTTTGGGTCTACCATATATTACAAAAATCATAAGGCCGGACTTCTACTTCCCACACTGACATAGAATGGAGACAACAAGTGTTGCTGCACACATCCTTACATTAATATATTGTATTATGGTCTGTAGCCTTTGGGGGGAATATATTAACCTTTCTACAACAGTTTACTAGCGTAGAAAATTCACAAAATGCGCAAATGTCTAAATTTTTGGGGGCAAAAAATGGGCAGGGCTTAGCAGAAATGGCCAACAATTTTACTACAATTTACGCCAGTAACTGATATAAATTATAGAAGAAATCTATATGTATAGTGCGGCCCAGATTTATCTCTGGGGGGCATATCAAGGCAAAGGTCCATGCCAGACCCATACCTCCCACCCAATCAGACTGTTTGCCTCCCAATCAGACAATAAAATACATTTTAAAAATGTACTTACCTCACCACTCCGATTCTCCCTCCCGCATTCCCTCAGGCTCTTACAGCAGGCCGCAGCACGTAGAAAGTACTGATAACAGGCCGCATTGCAGCTAAAAGATGCAACACATTTATTAAGAGTTGTTCACCTGTTAATAAATTTGTTGCATCTTACTCCAGCAAACTGTTTAATAGGACTGGTGTATGAAACGCCAGTATTAAAGGGAATGTGTCGCTATAATTATATATATTTTTTTTTCATTTAAACAGTTAGTATATAAATGATTACACATTGTTTTAATTTTTTACATTTTTTCACAAGTCAGGAAATATTATAAATTAGATTCTAATTTATAACATTTCCATGTGCTGGTCACTAGAGGGAGCAATTCCCAAAATTGCAGCATTGGCATGTGGTAAAGCAACCTCATTGCCTCATGCTGCAAATTTGTAGTAGACACACTCGCTCTAGTGTCCTCACAGAATCCCCCCTCCATTATCCTGGCTAGTGCCAGGAGAAAGGAGGGGGTTGAATGTTCAAACCTCCTACACTGTGTGCCGCCATTTTCTGAGCAAATGCACAGTGTAGGAGGATTAGATACAGTGCTCAGCAGACAGTATAACACTAACATACACACACATCACATACACAAACATAACTTACCTGCTCCTGCCGCCGCTGCCGCCTCCGCCCTGCCGCTCCTAGTCTTTGCTCTGCGCTGCCTTCAACATATGGCCGGAAGCCGCGACCGGAACTCGTCATCTTACTGTCCGGCCGTGGCTTCCGGTCCACATGAAAATGGCGCCGGATGTCACTCTACCAAAGACCTTCCTTTTGGTCTGTGTGGGAATGGCGCATGCGCCGTTCCCACACAGACGGCGTACGCTATAGTGAATGGAACAGCTCCCGTTTGCATTCTCTATGGGGATGTATGTGCCGTATTCCATCTCTGTATGTGACGTTAATGGACATCAGTATATGATCGGTGCATGTCCGACACCTGGACCCCGCACCGATCTGCCACTCCAGCTGCCTCCGGGCACCGGACAACACTGCCGGAAGCAGATGGCTCCGGTCAAAGAATAGAGGCCGAGCTGCAGTTCTGCCGAACGGCTGCTATGCAGTGATCGGAGCCATCTGTTTCCGGCCGTGTTGTCCAGTGCCTGGTGGCAGCTGGACTAGCAGATCGGTGCAGGGTCTGGTGTAGTAATGATTGTTTTCCCCCATACATTACCGATGATTGCTCCTTGTGATACGCTGTATCGTCGATTGGAGCTGGTTTTCATGGTCAGTATCGGGACGTCTAAAAGGACCTTGATTTCCTCAGACACCACCACAACTAGGCATTGGAACCAACCCTTCCATCTTAGCGGGTAAAGATTAACCTTCTAAAAGATTCACTATATACACATAAGGGCTAAAGGTGAATGGCTCCTGACGCCCCTGAACTTTCCTCTGTTGATCTTTTTTTTTCTGCTCTCGGGCTCATATATGACGAGACTGACAAGACTGCCTTTGCCGAGAGTCAGCTGGTGACCTTACGTCAGGGTAAGAGACCCGTTGAGGAGTACTGTTCTGATTTTAGGAAGTGGTGTGTAGCTTCTCGGTGGAATGATCCTGCCTTGAGGTGCCAGTTTAGATTGGGTCTGTCGAACGCCCTGAAAGACCTGCTAGTTAGCTATCCCTCTTCTGACTCCCTAGATCAGGTTATGGCTTTAGCGGTACGACTCTTGACGAACGTCTCAGGGAACGATGACTTGAACGTTTTTGTGCTTTCTCCTTTGGCTCCTCCATTATGGCTCCCGAGGTTCCGTTGCTTCGTTCTTCCACGGGAAAACTCGGATGAACCAATGCAACTCGGGGCCTCCGTGTCTCCCCAACAACGTAGAGAGCTCCGCAGGAAGAATGGTCTCTGCTTCTACTGTGGGGATGACAAGCATCAAGTGAACAACTGTCCTAGGCATCAGAATAAGCAGCCGGAAGATCTTCTGCACCTAAGTGACCATCGGGGAAGTCACTTGGGCGCACAGGTATTTCCCGTAAATATGAAACCTAATAAGATATTGCTTCCCTTTCAGGTCTCTTTTGAGGGTAGGTCTGCTACCGGCAGTGCCTTCGTGGATTCAGGGTCTTCTGCTAATATTATGTCTGTGGAATTTGCTATGTCTCTAGCTATGCCATTGATTGATTTGCCTAAACCTGTCCCGGTAGTGGGTATCAACTCCCCTCCACTTGCTAATGGTAATTTTAAGCAGCATACCCCTGTTTTTGAACTCATTGTTGGCTCCATGCATTTGGAGCAGTGCTCTGTACTGGTGATGCAGGGATTATCGTCCGATTTGGTTTTAGGCCTTCCCTGGTTGCAGATGCATAATCCCACGTTTAACTGGAATACTGGGGATCTTACCAAATGGGGTAATGAATGCATGACGTCATGTTTTTCTGTTAATTTTTTTTCTCTCCCTGAGGAGGTGAGCACTCTACCTGAGTTTATTCAGGACTTCACTGATGTTTTTTCTAAAAAGGCCTCCGAAGTGTTACCTCCTCATAGAGAATATGATTGCGCAATCGATTTGGTACCAGGAGCTAAGCTCCCTAAGGGTAGGATATTTAATCTCTCTTGTCCCGAACGTGAAGCCATGAGAGAGTATATCCAGGAATGCCTGGCCAAGGGTTACATTCACCCCTCTACTTCTCCGGTAGGTGCTGGCTTCTTCTTCGTAGGGAAGAAGGATGGTGGTCTTAGGCCGTGCATCGATTACCGAAACTTGAATAAGGTCACTGTAAGGAACCAGTATTCCCTTCCTTTTATTCCTGATCTCTTCAATCAGGTTCAGGGGGCGCAATGGTTCTTTAAGTTTGATCTTCGGGGGGCTTATAACCTTATCCGCATCAGAGAGGGGGATGAGTGGAAGACTGCGTTTAACACGCCCGAAGGTCATTTCGAATACCTCGTCATGCCCTTTGGGTTGTGTAATGCTCCCGCGGTCTTCCATAATTTCATAAATTAGATTTTAAGAGACTACCTGGGGGTATTTCTTGTAGTGTACCTTGATGACATAATTGTGTTTTCCAAGGACTGGTCCTCCCACATTGAGCATGTCAGGAAGGTGCTCCAGGCCCTTCGGGAAAACAAACTCTTTGCTAAAACTGAAAAATGTGTGTTTGGGGTGCATGAGATACCATTTTTGGGTCAAATCCTCACTCCTCATGAATTCCGCATGGACCCTGCCAAGGTACAGGCTGTGGCTGAATGGGTCCAACCTGCCTCCCTGAAGGCGTTACAGTGCTTCCTGGAGTTTGCTAATTATTACATGAGATTTATTGCTTACTTCTCGGTCATTGCTCAGCCTCTTACGGATCTTACTCGCAAAGGTGCTGATCTCCTCCACTGGCCTCCGGAGGCGGTCCAGGCTTTTGAGGTCCTAAAGAAGTGCTTTATCTCGGCCCCAGTGCTAATTCAGCCTAACCAAATGGAGCCATTTATCATGGAGGTTGACGCCTCCGAAGTGGGAGTGGGTGCTGTGTTGTCCCAGGGTACTAGGTCTCTCACCCATCTCCGTCCCTGTGCCTATTTCTCCAGGAAGTTCTCATCCACTGAGAGTAACTATGACGTTGGCAACCATGAACGCTTAGCCATTAAATGGGCATTTGAAGAGTGGCGCCACTTCCTGGAGGGGGCTAGGCACCAGGTAACGGTCCTTACCAACCACAAGAATCTGGTTTTCCTAGAATCTGCCCGGAGACTAAACCCGAGACAAGCTCGATGGGCGTTGTTTTTCACTAGATTTAACTTTTTGGTCACCTATAGGGCTGGGTCTAAAAATATTAAAGCTGATGCACTGTCGCATAGCTTCATGGCCAGCCCTCCTTCGGAGGAAGATCCTGCTTGTGTTTTGCTCCCAGGTATAATCATTTCCTCTGTTGATTCCGACTTAGTCTCCGAAATTACGGCTGATCAATGTTCAGCTCCCGGGAACCTTCCTGAGAACAAGCTGTTTGTTCCCCTGCAATTCCGGCTAAGGGTACTCAGGGAAAATCATGACTCTGCACTATCTGGTCATCCAGGCATCCTGGGTACCAAGCACCTCATTGCCAGAAACTATTGGTGGGCTGGGTTGCCTAAAGACGTTAAGGGCTACATCGCCGCTTGTGAAATTTGTAATTTTGTGCTAGGTCCAAGACTCCCTGGTCCCGACCAGCGGGCTTACTATGTTCTTTGCCCATTCCCCAGAGACCTTGGACCCATATCTCCATGTATTTTATCACCGATCTGCCTCCATCTCAAGGCAAGTCGGTGGTGTGGGTTGTAGTAGACCGCTTCAGTAAGATGTGCCACTTTGTGCTCCTCAAGAAACTACCCAATGCTAAGACGTTAGCAACCTTGTTTGTCAAACACATCCTGCGTCTCCATGGGGTTCCTGTCAATATTGTTTCTGACAGAGGGGTACAATATGTTTCATTGTTTTAGAGAGCTTTCTGTAAAAAGTTGGAGATTGATCTGACCTTCTCCTCGGCCTTCCATCCTGAAACTAATGGCCAAACCGAGAGGACTAATCAGTCTCTAGAACAATATTTAAGGTGTTTTATCTCTGACTGTCAATATGATTGGGTCTCCTTCATTTCCCTCGCCGAATTTTCTCTTAATAACCGGGTCAGTAACTCGTCAGGGGTCTCCCCCTTTTTCTGTAATTTTGGGTTTAATTCACGGTTCTCTTCTGTTTCACCTGGTGGTTCCAACAATCCCGAGGTAGAGGTCGTTCATCGGGAACTGTGCACAGTCTGGGCCTAGGTTCAGAAGAACCTTGAGGCGTCCCAGAGCATACAAAAGACTCAGGCAGATAGAAGACGTTCTGCTAACCCCTTGTTTGTGGTCGGAGATCTGGTGTGGCTGTCTTCAAAAAATGTGCGCCTTAAATTTCCGTCCAAAAAATGTGCTCCCCGGAATATAGGGCCGCACAAGGTCATTGAGGCCCTTAACCCTGTCTCCTTCCGACTGGAGTTACCCCCGTCTTTTCGAATACACGACGTGTTTCATGCCTCCCTCCTGAAACGCTGCTCCCCGTCCTTGGCTACCTCGAGGAAACCTCCGGTCCCTGTTATCACCCCTGAAGGGGTAGAATTCAAGGTGGCCAAGATTGTGGATGGTCCAAGGCTCCCTCCAGTACCTGGTCCATTGGAGAACATACAGGCATGAGGAGAGGACTTGGGTACCCGCCAGGGATGTTCACGCTGGGGTATTGCTCAGGCGGTTCTATCTTCGGTTCCCCAATAAGCCAGGTCCATCTAGAAAGGGTCCAGTGGCCCCTCATAAGATGGGGGATACTGTAAAGGATCTGCCAGACACAGCTTTTGTATCGACGCCCGTGGTTAATCAGTCTGCACCTGCTCCTAGGTCTGATAGAGTGACTCAATCTGCTACAACTCAGGCTGGTAGGCTCAGGAGTGGGAGAACCTATCACAGCCTGGCCAGACGGTTCTAGCTCCCGCCCTCGGTCTATTTATACCTTCATTTCCTGCTTGTCTTTGCCTGTTATTCTTTCCTGTTTCCTGGCTCTGCTGCTCCTTCTATTATTATTGACCTTGCTTCATTTTGACCCTGGCTTTACTGACTACGCTCCTGCTCTGCGTTTGGTACCTCGTACACTCCTGGTTTGATTCGGCTCGTTGACTACGCCTGTTGCTCACGGTGTTGCCGTGGGCAACTGCCCCATTTCCCTTAGCTTCTGTGTACCCTTGTCTGTTTGTCTGTCGTGCACATATTGAGCATAGGGACCGTCGCACAGTTGTATGCCGTCGCCTAGGACGGGCCGTACAAGTAGGCAGGGACTGAGTGGCGGGTAGATTAGGGCTCACCTGTCTGTCTCCCTACCCCGTCATTACACGTGGTATCTAGGTTACATGAACACTTTCATAACGTATCTTGTGGTTCGCGCTTGGGCATTGGAGATGAAGAAGACTGGAAGAAGTCATCATGGCGTTCTGGGCCGGATGAAGAAGAAAAGAGAACGTGAACGACTCCAATCTGAGAAGATGTCACGTGTGAGTCACTGAATTTCACTGCACTGTATTCACTTATATGGTCTGCAGAATGCCTGTGTAGGACTGATATCTGTCACAATATGGTGGGAATATTGGTCTTTGTTTTACTACACACGTTTTTAGTACACAATTAAGAGTGTTCATATTATTTCTATATAGTTTGAAGTTTAGACCCAAAAGAATTATTTCCTTTGGTGGGTCCAAGGTACCTCAGTCAGACACTGAGTGTACAGATCCTTGCAGTGAGATATTGCATTACTATCTGTAGCCTTAGAGGAGAAGTTTTTAACCTTGCTAAGCCTCTTATCTGGCATAGAAAAGTCCCAAAAGTGCGGGAAAGTTTTTGGGCAGTTTATGCTGCGCTGGGCACTTTTTGAAAAGTGTGTGGTGCTTTGCGGAAAGGGACGACAATTTTACTTTCATTTACGCCAGTAACGGGCGTAATGTAAAGCAGAAATCAACGCCAGCTCCGAGCTAGTGTACAATTTTACATTGAGTGTGTAACAAAAGGCCTAAGCCAGACCCTGTATCTCCCCCACTAATCAGACTGTCTTGTGACACAAGACATGTATTTTGCCCACACCACTAAAAAAAAAAAAAAAAAAAAAGATATATATATCTGAGACAGCGTATCTATAAGGGTATATTCACACGCTGTGTTTTCAGGCGTATTTCGGGGTGTAAACGCCTTCGAATACGCCTGAAAAATCGTTAGCCCGATGCCTACAAACATCTGCCTATTGTATTTTAAAACGGCACGTAAAAAGAAGGAGCATGTCACTTCTTGAGCCATTTTTGGAGATGTTTTTCATTGTGTCAATGGAAAAACATCTAGAAAAAAACACCTAAAAAAAACGCTTCCAGCTTCAAAAACGGCTGTAAATCAAAGGCTGTGTTCTCTGAAACCAGCTCTGTAATTTTCAGCCATTTTTGACTTTGCGTGTGAACCCTAAGACTATGACACCTGATAGCTCTGCTACTTGATAGGAGACAGCGGCTCAGCAGACAGTATCACATATAATATGCTTAGATACAACGGCTTAGCAGACAGTATCACACATGCTAGGCCCAATTAAAAGGTTAATTGGGAAAAAATGTCTTATAGTGTTTTTCGATACAGGTCACTTGAACTGGTATAATTTAACCCCTTAGTGACCAGCCCATTTTAGGCCCTAATGACTAAGCTATTTTATTTGTTTTTCTATAGTCGCATTCAAAGAGCTATAACTTTTTTATTTTTTCGTCTACATAGCTGTATGAGGACTTGTTTTTTGCGGGATTAGTTGTACTTTTTAATAGCACCATTTTTGGGTACATATAATTTTTTTATTAACTTTTATTAACTTTTTTTGGGGGGGGGATTATAAAAAAACCTGAAATTCCGCCATTGTTCTAAGCGTTTTTAAATTGACGCCGTTTACTGTGCGACGTAAATAACACATTACCTTTATTCCATGGGTCGGTACGATTACGGCGATACCACATATGTGAGGTTTTTTTAATGTTTTACGACTTTTGCACAATAAAAACACTTTTGAACTAAAATTATTTGTTTTTGCCTCGTCGCTTTCCAAGAGCCGTAACTTTTTTATTTTTCCATCAATGTAGTGATTTTTTGGGCTTGTTTTCTGCGGGACGAGACGTAGTTTTGATTGGTACTGTTTTGGGGTGCATGGGACTTATTGATTCATTTTTATTATGATTTTTTTGCGGGGCAATGGAAAAAAATTGCAATTTCGCCATTGTTTTTTGCGTTTTTTTTTTTACGGTGTTCACCTTGCGGTTTAAATTACATCATAACTTTATTAATGGAGTCATTACGGTCGCGGCGATACCACATATGTGTACTTTTATTTATTTTTTACACTTTTACTAAATAAAACCACTTTTTATGGAAAAAAATGGATTTATTTTTTTACTGTAATTTTTATTAATAATCTTTATTTCACATTGATGACTTATTTTATTAGTCCCACTAGGGGACTTTACTGTGCGATCTTCAGATCGCTGCTATAATGCTTTGGTATACTTCGTATACCAGAACATTATTGCCTGTCAGTGTAAATCTGACAGGCAATCTATTAGGACGTGCCTCCGGTGCGTCCTAACAGGCATATGTCCAGGGCAGACCTGGGGGCTTTTATCATGCCCCCGGCTGCCATGACACCCCATCGGAGACCCGCGATTGCATTTGCGGGCCGCCGATGGGTGACAGAGGGAGCTCCCTCCCTCTGTAAACAAAGTTAAATGCCGCGGTCGCTATTGACGGCGGCATTTAACAGGTTAAACGGCCGCGATCGAAGTAAACTTCGATCGCGGGCGTTGGAGCAAGAGCTCAGCTGTCATCAGACAGCTGAGCCCCGGCTCCAGCCTGCACGGGGGACCCGTGCAATACTTAGACTAGGCTCACGTGAAAAGGCGTCAGCCTAGCCTAAGGCCCCTTAGTGACTCACGTGAAAAGGCGTATTGGTGGTCACTAAGGGGTTAAACAGTTAACCAATGAATGGCGCTGTTTACGTGGAATTTACCCTGTGGCCTAATGTACCATATAATGTATTAAAAAAAAAATTAAATAAAAACCCTACATTTTGTGGGGTGAATTTAAAAAAAACCTGTAATTCCGCAATTTCTGTTTTTATTTTACAGTGTTCATCGGGCGGCATTGATTGCATGATAACTTGATTCTGCGGGTCATTACAATTATGGTGCTAAAACCCACTCTCTGAAGCCCCCCTTCAAGATACATTTCATCTGGTAACAATGGCAGAAATATGTCTTTCCATCTGGCACCTCCAGCAGACTCCTTTCAGTCTAGTTTGATTTCTTTTACCTCAGAGTTCCTCTTTTTCCCTTTTTTTAATTTCTTCTTTCCTTCTCCCCTTCTTCTCCTTCTCCCCCCACTTTTTTTGAACTATTTCTAACAGGGGCTGTGCAGGATTAGAAAAATATGGCTGCTTTCTTCCAAAAACAGCACCACACCTATCCACAGGTTGTATCTGGTATTGCAGGTTTGCTCCATTGAAGTGAATGGTAATGAGCTGTAATACCACACACAACCTATGGACAGGTGTGGTGCTGGTTTTTGGAGAAAGCAGACAAGTTATCTCATCCTGGACAACCCTTTGTCATGGATAGTTCTTGTGCGGAGATGCTCCCTGCATTACCCCTTTTCCTTTATGGCCGCTGATATGTTCTATTCAGCTTTATGGCCTCTGTGGTAAGTACACTGCCAGTCATTAAAGGGTTAACACTTCAGACCACTTTTGGAGACGTCACAATGAATGAGGCGGCAGTGTTAATAAATTCCTGTAGTAATGATGATGAATGCGCTGATGTCATAAATACAAATGTTTATGACATAAAGAAGATTCCATATTAGAAGGTTTTACTGCCACATTCAGCGCCATATTGGATGGGACTGAGGACCTTGAGCTTGACTTCCCCACCAATGCCGACCTGATGTAACTTGTAGGTTCTAGCAGGGAAACCCTACACCCAAGACCACTTCTTCATCACAGTGATGCCATCCTCTTCATATGGGTTGTCTGTAATAGAGGAGGTTTCCAGCAGGAGATCCCCCCCTATTAGCCAGAGCAGAGACAGGTGCTACAAGGAGGCATCTGGAGGACCCGTCTCATCCGTGGATCACCCATTCATTTTAATGGGTGCCCAGGAAGAAAGACATCCGCCTAGCCAACCAGATCAGCCGATTTATGTGTTTTATGTCGTTCGTTCGTTCGTTCGTTCGTTCATTGTATTGTTTTTCCTTGAAAATCTGAGAAAATGTACAAATTCTGTTACAAATTCTATTTTGGCACCTTCTAAGCCCAGAGGAAGGGCAATCCTCCAGCCATGGTTTCCCTAGAGGTTTCCCCCCACAGGGGGTTTTTCCTTTCCTGCGTGCTGGAGGGTGACTCTTCGTGAGTCGGAGGTTTGCCATTTTGGGTTTGGTCATATAATATAATAAAAGTTTTGACCATTTAACACCCAATTATAATGTTTTGTGTCTTTATTTTGCATTCTTTGGTTTGGTGATTGGGATTCTGGGTCTATCACATATCACAAAATCATAAGGCCGGACATCTACTTCCCACCCTGACATAGAATGGAGACAACAAGCGTTGCTGCACAATTAAGTGTACACATCCTTACATTAAGATATTGTATTACGGTCTGTAGCCTTTGGGGGGAATATATTAACCTTTCTACAACAGTTTACTAGCGTAGAAAATTCACAAAATGCGCAAATGTTGAAATTTTAGGGGGCAAAAAATGAGCGGGGCTTAGCAGAAATGGCCAACAATTTTACTATAATTTACACCAGTAACTGATGTAAATTATAGCAGAAATCTATATATATATAGTGCGGCCCAGATTTATCTCTGGGGGGCGTAACAAGGCAAAGGTCCGTGCCAGACCCATACCTCCCCCCCCAATCAGACTGTATGACCCCCGAATCAGACAATAAAATACATTTTAAAAATGTACTTTAAATGTACAGCAGGCCACAGCATGTAGAAAGTACTGATGACAGGCCACGTTGCAGCTAAAAGATGCGACACATTTATTAAGAGTCATTCGCCTGTTAATAAATGTGTTGCATCTTACTCCAGCAAACTGTTTAATAGGACTGGTGTATGAAACGCCAGTATTAAGGGGAATGTGTCGCTAGGAATTTATTTTTATTTCTTTCAGTTAAAAAGTTAGTATATAAATGATTACACATTGTTTTAATTTTTTTAATTTTTTCACAATTCAGGAAATATTATAAATTAGATTCTAATTTATGACATTTCCATGTGCTGGTCACTAGAGGGAGCAAATCCCAAAATTGCAGCATTGGCATGTGGTAAAGCAACCTCATTGCCTTATGCTGCAAATTTGGAGTAGACACACTCGCTCTGCCCCAGCACACACCAGTAAACATACCTACCAACTTTCAAGTATCTAATCTAAGTAGTCTCTGCCCACACATAACCGGTTCAGCCCACTCAGTATTATGTTCCCATAGGACCCCCCACACAGTGTAATGACAAATAGCTGCCCCCATACAGTTTAATGCCCCCTTAGCTGCCCCTAGTACCAGTGCGCTGATATAAAGCGCCAGTGCCCATATAGATAGTGTCACACACAGTGCCCATGTAGATGGTGCCACACACCCCAGGGATTCCACTCCAGGACGAGCCCCTGCTGTCACTGTCCATATATGGACAGTAACGTAAGGCATTCCCTATAGGAGCAGAATCCCTGTCCAGAGCGTCGGCCACGCTGTGGCCAGGGATCGCACTCCAGGAGGAGACCTTGATGTAATTGTACATATATGGACAGTGACGACAGGCAGGGCCGCACCTGCCATTAGGCGAGGTGAGGCAGCGGCCTCAGGCGGCGCCACCGAGCTAAAAACGGGGGGCGGCATATTGTGGCAGGGCCAGGGGGGATGCGTGGGGAAGGCAGGGGAGAGTACTTTACCTAGTAGACGTGCAGCACGATAGGCGCACGTCTGCTAGTACACTCCCCCTCTGTGACGCTGCACGCACCGCGAGAGAGGAGCATAGGGAACCTGGAGGACTCCGGGAGGAGCGGCCGATCGCTCTCTCCTGAAGAAAAGAAAAGCAGCTGGTAAGTAATGAGTTGAGGACAGGAGGCTGAGTCGTTGATAAAGACTAGAGCGGCAGAGTGCCAATTACTGCGCTCAGCCTCCTGCCCTCACTAATTTAAAAGTGATGGGCTGCTACCATACTGACAAGAGGGGGGACATCTGACTGACTGCATTGTGTGCGACATGGTGCTGCATCCTCCCACCATGTAGGGGGCGCAACTGTGCAGGCCGTGCTTTGGACTCTATATTCTCTGCTCCTCGTTACACACACTGAGGAAGCAAGTGCAGAGCCGAGGAGGAAGCTCCGCCCACAGTCCGACCTGCAAGAAACCTGTGCAGCTGGAGAGATGGTAAGTTCCTGTGAGTGTGTATATATGTATACATGCCTTGTGTCTGACTGTCTGTCTATGTGTGTGTATATATGTGTCTCTATATGTATACATGCTTTGTCTGTGTGTGTGTGTGTGTGTGTGTGTGTGTGTGTGTGTGTGTGTGTGTGTGTGTGTGTGTGTGTGTGTGTGTGTGTGTGTATATATATATATATATGTGTCTGTATATGTATACATGCCTTGTGTCTGTCTGTCTGTCTGTATGTGTGTGTGTGTATATATATATATATGTGTCGGTATATGTATACATGCCTTGTGTCTGTATGTGTGTGTGTGTGTGTGTGTGTGTGTGTATATGTGTCTGTATATGTATACATGCCTTGTGTCTGTCTATGTGTGTATATATGTGTTGGTATGTGTGTACATGCCTTGTGTCTGTCTGTCTGTATATATGTCTATGTGTGTATATATGTGTCTGTATATGTATACATGCCTTGGGTCCGTCTATGTGTGTATATATGTGTTGGTATGTGTATACATGCCTTGTTTCTCTCTGTCTGTCTGTCTGTCTGTATATGTGTGTGTGTTTATATATATATATATATGTGTCTGTATATGTTAACATGCTTTATGTCTGTCTGTGTGTGTGTGTGTGTGTGTGTGTGTGTGTGTGTGTGTGTGTGTTTATATATATATGTGTCTGTATATGTTAACATGCTTTATGTCTGTGTCTGTGTGTGTGTGTATATATATATATGTATATTTGCCTGTATTTGTAGAGGGCAGCAATAGAGTCCCCCGCACAGTGCGCCATCCAACCTAATCCCGGCCGCTAGTATAATTTTAAAAAAACAGACATAGGATTTTTTTTTTTATTGAAATAAAAACTCCCCCGCACAACCCTCTTTCACCATTTTATTAAAAAAAAAAAAAACTTACATTATCGAAGTAGTCCAACTAATCCATGACTAAGGCTGGGTTCACACGACCTATTTTCAGACGTATATGAGGCGTATTATGCCTCGTTTTACGTCTGAAAATAGGGCTACAATACGTCGGTAAACATCTGCCCATTCATTTGAATGGGTTTGCCGACGTACTGTGCCGACGACCTATCATTTACGCGTCGTCGTTTGAAAGCTGTCAAACGACGATGCGTAAAATGACTGCGTTGTCAAAAGAGGTGCAGGACACTTCTTTGGACGTTTTTGGAGCCGTTTTCTCATAGACTCCAATGAAAACAGCTCCAAAAACGGACGTAAAAAACGCCGCGAAAAACGTGAGTTGCTCAAAAAATGTCTGAAAATCAGGGGCTGTTTTCCCTTGAAAACAACTCCGTATTCTCAGACGTTTTTGGTCACTACGTGTGCACATACCCTTAGTCTAAATGGTCCAGCCGAACATAGCAAAAAAATAAAAGTTAGCAGTATTACAAATATAAAACCTATACTTTTTTATACTCCCCTGCGCCACAATAGAAACTAGAGGTCAAGGAAAAATAATTTCCCTTCATGTAACTCTGCTTCCTGTCAACTGAAAAGTTAGCCGCCAGAGGGAAAAAATGTTTCCCCATTGTGGAGTACAAGAAAGTCTAATTCCCAGGTGGGGCTTTCTTGTACTCATCGGGGAAACATTTTTCCTTCTGACAGATGATTTTTCCGTTGACAGGTGACAGAGTTCAATAGGGGGGGGGGTGTTAGGGGGAGGAGGGGGTAAAATATGGTCTGTTCACAGTTTGTGTTTTTTCCACCCCTGCCCTAGATTTCAATCCTACATCCGCCCCTGTGTGCAGAATATCACAAGTTCACAACAGAGCTTGCAGCGGAGAAGCGCACGCCCCTGCGGACCACGATACAGAGAGCGCGTCTAACGAGTGAGTATGGCAACTCTGCACCTCTCCTCGGCCTCCACATGTTATTGGATGAGAGGAGGAGGAGAAGGGCGGACTGTGGCTGATAACATTCACTACTGGTATATATTTATATGTGCGGTATATTCACTGCTGCTATATATGGATCTGTGCGGCATATACACTGCTGCTATATATGGATCTGTGCGGTATATTCACTGCTGCTATATATGGATCTGTGCGGCATATACACTGCTGCTATATATGGATCTGTGCGGCATATACACTGCTGGTATATATTTATATGTGCGGTATATTCACTGCTGCTATATATGGATCAGAGCGGTATATTCACTACTGGTATATATTTATATGTGCGGTATATACACTACTGGTATATATGGATCTGTGCGGTATATTCACTACTGGTATATATTTATATGTGCGGTATATTCACTGCTGCTATATATGGATCAGAGCGGTATATACACTGCTGCTATATATGGATCTGTGCGGTATATACACTGCTGCTATATATGGATCTGTGCGGTATATTCACTGCTGCTATATATGGATCTGTGCGGTATATACACTGCTGCTATATATGGATCTGTGCGGTATATTCACTGCTGCTATATATGGATCTGTGCGGTATATTCACTACTGGTATATATTTATATGTGCGGTATATTCACTGCTGCTATATATGGATCAGAGCGGTATATACACTGCTGCTATATATGGATCTGTGCGGTATATACACTGCTGCTATATATGGATCTGTGCGGTATATACACTGCTGCTATATATGGATCTGTGCGGTATATTCACTGCTGCTATATATTTATATGTGCGGTATATTCACTGCTGCTATATATGGATCTGTGCACTATATACACTGCTTATATATATTTATATGTGCGGTATATTCACTGCTGCTATATATGGATCAGAGCGGTATATTCACTGCTGCTATATATGGATCAGAGCGGTATATACACTGCTGCTATATATGGATCTGTGCGGTATATACACTGCTGCTATATATGGATCTGTGCGGTATATTCACTGCTGCTATATATGGATCTGTGCACTATATTCACTGCTGGTATATATTTATATGTGCGGTATATTCACTGCTGGTATATATGGATCTGTGCACTATATTCACTGCTGCTATATATGGATCTGTGCGGTATATTCACTGCTGCTATATATGGATCTGTGCACTATATTCACTGCTGCTATATATGGATCTGTGCGGTATATTCACTGCTGCTATATATGGATCAGAGCGGTATATACACTGCTGCTATATATTGATCTGTGCGGTATATACACTGCTGCTATATATGGATCTGTGCGGTATATACACTGCAGCTATATATGGATCTGTGCGGTATATACACTGCTGCTATATATGGATCTGTGCGGTATATACACTGCTGCTATATATTTATATGTGCGGTATATTCACTGCTGCTATATATGGATCTGTGCGGTATATTCACTGCTGCTATATATGGATCTGTGCGGTATATTCACTGCTGCTATATATTGATCTGTGCGGCATATACACTGCTGCTATATATGGATCTGTGCGGCATATACACTGCTGCTTTATATGGATCTGTGCGGCATATACACTGCTGCTTTATATGGATCTGTGCGGTATATACACTGCTGCTATATATGGATCTGTGCTGTATATACACTGCTGCTATATATGGATCTGTGCGGTATATTCACTGCTGCTATATATTGATCTGTGCGGCATATACACTGCTGCTATATATGGATCTGTGCGGCATATACACTGCTGCTTTATATGGATCTGTGCGGTATATACACTGCTGCTATATATGGATCTGTGCGGTATATTCACTACTGGTATATATTTATATGTGCGGTATATTCACTGCTGCTATATATGGATCAGAGCGGTATATACACTGCTGCTATATATGGATCTGTGCGGTATATTCACTGCTGCTATATATGGATCTGTGCGGTATATACACTGCTGCTATATATGGATCTGTGCGGTATATACACTGCTGGTACATATTTATTTATAGGTTGTGCGCAGTTTATTTTTTGCTTTGCTTCTGTTCCATATGCCTTTTTTTCTAAATATACATTTTTGCCCCTTGCAGTTAAAGGGGTTGTTCCAAGATTAAATGTTATCCCCTGTCTACAGGACAGGACATAACATGCTGATCGGTGGGGGTCTGACCACTGGGACCCCCACTGATAACTGGAACGGTGGTCCCTTGTACCCCTGAGTAACTGGAGCAGCAGGGTGTATGCTTGACCTCCATCGTCATTAACTCAGGGGTACGAGGGACCCCCACTGATCAGCATGTTATGTCCTGTCCTGTAGACAGGGGATAACATTTAATCTTTGAACAACCCCTTTAAAGAGGCTCTGTCACCAGATTTTGCAACCCCTATCTCCTATTGCAGCAGATCGGCGCTGCAATGTAGATACGAGTAAACATTTTTTTTTTTTTTTTAAAACGAGCATTTTTGGCCAAGTTATGACCATTTGTATATTTATGCAAATGAGGCTTTCTAAAGTACAACTGGGCGTGTATTGTGTGCGTACATCGGGGCGTTTTTACTTCTTTTACTAGCTGGGCGTTGTGTATAGAAGTGAATGATGCTGACAAATCAGCATCATCCACTTCTCTTCGTTACCACCCAGCTTCTGGCAGTTCACAGACACACAGCGTGTCCTCGCGAGATCACGCTGTGTCGTCACTCACTTCCTGCCCTAGGTCCTGCATCGTGTCGGCCACATCGGCACCAGAGGCTACAGTTGATTCTGCAGCAGCATCAGCGTTTGCAGGTAAGTAGCTACATCGACTTACCTGCAAACGCCGATGCTGCTGCAGAATCAACTGTAGCCTCTGGTGCCGATGTGTCCTCGCTCGTCCGACACGATGCAGGACCTCGGGCAGGAAGTGAGTGACGTCACAGCGTGATCTCGCGAGGACACGCTGTGTGTCTGTGAACTGCCAGAAGCTGGGTGGTAATGAAGAGAAGTGGATGATGCTGATTCGTCAGCATCATTCACTTCTATACACAACGCCCAGCTAGTAAAAGAAGTAAAAACGCCCCGATGTAACGAACACAATACACGCCCAGTTGTACTTTAGAAAGCCTAATTTGCATAAATATAAAAATGGTCATAACTTGGCCAAAAATGCTCGTTTTAAAAAAAAAAAAACGTTACTCTTATCTACATTGCAGCGCCGATCTGCTGCAATAGGAGACAGGGGTTGCAAAATCTGGTGACAGAGCCTCTTTAAGACCTGGATTAGAAAAATAAAAAGGAGACACGGCGCCACATAGTGCAATAAAGTGAGGGAGTATATTGAGCAATATGACCAACAAGAAAATTGCTCACCTTAGAGAATGGATACCAGTAGGTATCACAAAAGCATGAAGCTGCAGCCAGGTCCGTACACATGCAAAAAGTTTTGCTGTCAAGGTAAATAATTGAGATGATTCAGGAAAAAGGACCACCGGCGCTGCTATATAGGATGTCGAGGCAATGAAATAAATAAATCAAGCTGGCCTGATGAAGACGCCGGTCCGGCGTCGAAACGCGTAGCCCTGTCTTTACAAATAAATATTATTTATTTATTTCATTGCCTCGACATCCTATATAGCAGCGCCGGTGGTCCTTTTTCCTGAATCATCTCAATTCTTTAAGACCTGAACATGCAGTGAATAGTTTTCAGATTATATTACTGGCTCGATGATCACATTCATTCCTAGTCTGGTCTGTGCAGTTTCGGTTTACAAATATTACGGATTGGTAGTACAGATCCAATAGACGTGGACAGAAAGCAAGTGCAGCATGCGTTACTATACTGACTGTAAAGTGCCGCATGTGTTACAATACTGACTGTAAAGTGCCGCATGTGTTCCTATACTGACTGTAAGGTGCCGCATGTGTTCCTATACTGACTGTAAAGTGCCGCATGTGTTACTATACTGACTGTAAAGTGCAGCATGTGTTACTATACTGACTGTAAAGTGCCGCATGTGTTACTATACTGACTGTAAAGTGCTGCATGTGTTACTATACTGACTGTAAAGTGCAGCATGTGTTACTATACTGACTGTAAAGTGCAGCATGTGTTACTATACTGACTGTAAAGTGCCGCATGCGTTACTATACTGACTGTAAAGTGCAGCGTGCGTTACTATACTGACTGTAAAGTGCAGCATGTGTTACTATACTGACTGTAAAGTGCAGCGTGCATTACTATACTGACTGTAAAGTGCAGCATGTGTTACTATACTGACTGTAAAGTGCCGCATGTGTTACTATACTGACTGTAAAGTGCAGCATGTGTTACTATACTGACTGTAAAGTGCCGCATGTGTTACTATACTGACTGTAAAGTGCTGCATGTGTTACTATACTGACTGTAAAGTGCCGCATGTGTTACTATACTGACTGTAAAGTGCAGCGTGCGTTACTATACTGACTGTAAAGAGCAGCATGTGTTACTATACTGACTGTAAAGTGCAGCGTGTGTTACTATACTGACTGTAAAGTGCCGCATGTGTTACTATACTGACTGTAAAGTGCCGCATGTGTTACTATACTGACTGTAAAGTGCCGCATGTGTTACTATACTAACTGTAAAGTGCAGCATGTGTTACTATACTGACTGTAAAGTGCCGCATGTGTTACTATACTGACTGTAAAGTGCCGCATGTGTTACTATACTGACTGTAAAGTGCCGCATGTGTTACTATACTGACTGTAAAGTGCAGCATGTGTTACTATACTGACTGTAAAGTGCCGCATGTGTTACTATACTGACTGTAAAGTGCCGCATGTGTTACTATACTGACTGTAAAGTGCTGCATGTGTTAATATACTGACTGTAAAGTGCCGCATGTGTTACTATACTGACTGTAAAGTGCCGCATGTGTTACTATACTGACTGTAAAGTGCCGCATGCGTTACTATACTGACTAAAGTGCAGCATGTGTTACTATACTGACTGTAAAGTGCAGCATGTGTTACTATACTGACTGTAAAGTGCTGCATGTGTTAATATACTGACTGTAAAGTGCCGCATGTGTTACTATACTGACTGTAAAGTGCCGCATGTGTTACTATACTGACTGTAAAGTGCTGCATGTGTTACTATACTGACTGTAAAGTGCCGCATGTGTTACTATACTGACTGTAAAGTGCAGCGTGCGTTACTATACTGACTGTAAAGTGCCGCATGTGTTACTATACTGACTGTAAAGTGCAGCGTGTGTTACTATACTGACTGTAAAGTGCAGCATGTGTTACTATACTGACTGTAAAGTGCTGCATGTGTTACTATACTGACTGTAAAGTGCCGCATGTGTTACTATACTGACTGTAAAGTGCCGCATGTGTTACTATACTGACTGTAAAGTGCCGCATGTGTTACTATACTGACTGTAAAGTGCCGCATGTGTTACTATACTGACTGTAAAGTGCCGCATGTGTTACTATACTGACTGTAAAGTGCCGCATGTGTTACTATACTGACTGTAAAGTGCCGCATGTGTTACTATACTGACTGTAAAGTGCCGCATGTGTTACTATACTGACTGTAAAGTGCAGCGTGCGTTACTATACTGACTGTAAAGTGCCGCATGTGTTACTATACTGACTGTAAAGTGCAGCGTGTGTTACTATACTGACTGTAAAGTGCAGCATGTGTTACTATACTGACTGTAAAGTGCTGCATGTGTTACTATACTGACTGTAAAGTGCCGCATGTGTTACTATACTGACTGTAAAGTGCCGCATGTGTTACTATACTGACTGTAAAGTGCCGCATGTGTTACTATACTGACTGTAAAGTGCCGCATGTGTTACTATACTGACTGTAAAGTGCCGCATGTGTTACTATACTGACTGTAAAGTGCCGCATGTGTTACTATACTGACTGTAAAGTGCCGCATGTGTTACTATACTGACTGTAAAGTGCCGCATGTGTTACTATACTGACTGTAAAGTGCCGCATGTGTTACTATACTGACTGTAAAGTGCAGCATGCGTTACTATACTGACTGTAAAGTGCTGCATGTGTTAATATACTGACTGTAAAGTGCCGCATGTGTTACTATACTGACTGTAAAGTGCCGCATGTGTTACTATACTGACTGTAAAGTGCCGCATGTGTTACTATACTGACTGTAAAGTGCCGCTTGTGTTACTATACTGACTGTAAAGTGCTGCATGTGTTACTATACTGACTGTAAAGTGCCGCATGTGTTACTATACTGACTGTAAAGTGCAGCGTGCGTTACTATACTGACTGTAAAGTGCCGCATGTGTTACTATACTGACTGTAAAGTGCAGCGTGCGTTACTATACTGACTGTAAAGTGCCGCATGTGTTACTATATTGACTGTAAAGTGCCGCATGTGTTACTATACTGACTGTAAAGTGCAGCGTGGGTTACTATACTGACTGTAAAGTGCAGCGTGCATTACTATACTGACTGTAAAGTGCCGCATGTGTTCCTATACTGACTGTAAAGTGCCGCATGTGTTCCTATACTGACTGTAAAGTGCTGCATGTGTTACTATACTGACTGTAAAGTGCCACATGTGTTACTATACTGACTGTAAAGTGCCGCATGTGTTCCTATACTGACTGTAAAGTGCCACATGTGTTACTATACTGACTGTAAAGTGTAGCGTGTGTTACTATACTGACTGTAAAGTGCAGCGTGCATTACTATACTGACTGTAAAGTGCCGCATGTGTTACTATACTGACTGTAAAGTGCAGCATGTGTTACTATACTGACTGTAAAGTGCTGCATGTGTTACTATACTGACTGTAAAGTGCCGCATGTGTTACTATACTGACTGTAAAGTGCAGCATGTGTTACTATACTGACTGTAAAGTGCCGCATGTGTTACTATACTGACTGTAAAGTGCCGCATGTGTTACTATACTGACTGTAAAGTGCCGCATGTGTTACTATACTGACTGTAAAGTGCCGCAATTGTTACTATACTGACTGTAAAGTGCCGCATGTGTTACTATACTGACTGTAAAGTGCCGCATGTGTTACTATACTGACTGTAAAGTGCCGCATGTGTTACTATACTGACTGTAAAGTGCAGCATGCGTTACTATACTGACTGTAAAGTGCAGCATGCGTTACTACACTGACTGTAAAGTGCTGCATGTGTTACTATACTGACTGTAAAGTGCAGCGTGCGTTACTATACTGACTGTAAAGTGCTGCATGTGTTACTATACTGACTGTAAAGTGCCGCATGTGTTACTATACTGACTGTAAAGTGCCGCATGTGTTACTATACTGACTGTAAAGTGCCGCATGTGTTACTATACTGACTGTAAAGTGCCGCATGTGTTACTATACTGACTGTAAAGAGCAGCATGTGTTACTATACTGACTGTAAAGTGCCGCATGTATTACTATACTGACTGTAAAGTGCCGCATGTGTTACTATACTGACTGTAAAGTGCAGCGTGCGTTACTATACTGACTGTAAAGTGCCGCATGTGTTACTATACTGACTGTAAAGTGCAGCGTGTGTTACTATACTGACTGTAAAGTGCAGCATGTGTTACTATACTGACTGTAAAGTGCTGCATGTGTTACTATACTGACTGTAAAGTGCCGCATGTGTTACTATACTGACTGTAAAGTGCCGCATGTGTTACTATACTGACTGTAAAGTGCCGCATGTGTTACTATACTGACTGTAAAGTGCCGCATGTGTTACTATACTGACTGTAAAGTGCCGCATGTGTTACTATACTGACTGTAAAGTGCCGCATGTGTTACTATACTGACTGTAAAGTGCCGCATGTGTTACTATACTGACTGTAAAGTGCCGCATGTGTTACTATACTGACTGTAAAGTGCAGCGTGCGTTACTATACTGACTGTAAAGTGCCGCATGTGTTACTATACTGACTGTAAAGTGCAGCGTGTGTTACTATACTGACTGTAAAGTGCAGCATGTGTTACTATACTGACTGTAAAGTGCTGCATGTGTTACTATACTGACTGTAAAGTGCCGCATGTGTTACTATACTGACTGTAAAGTGCCGCATGTGTTACTATACTGACTGTAAAGTGCCGCATGTGTTACTATACTGACTGTAAAGTGCCGCATGTGTTACTATACTGACTGTAAAGTGCCGCATGTGTTACTATACTGACTGTAAAGTGCCGCATGTGTTACTATACTGACTGTAAAGTGCCGCATGTGTTACTATACTGACTGTAAAGTGCCGCATGTGTTACTATACTGACTGTAAAGTGCCGCATGTGTTACTATACTGACTGTAAAGTGCAGCATGCGTTACTATACTGACTGTAAAGTGCCGCATGTGTTAATATACTGACTGTAAAGTGCCGCATGTGTTACTATACTGACTGTAAAGTGCCGCATGTGTTACTATACTGACTGTAAAGTGCCGCATGTGTTACTATACTGACTGTAAAGTGCCGCTTGTGTTACTATACTGACTGTAAAGTGCTGCATGTGTTACTATACTGACTGTAAAGTGCCGCATGTGTTACTATACTGACTGTAAAGTGCAGCGTGCGTTACTATACTGACTGTAAAGTGCCGCATGTGTTACTATACTGACTGTAAAGTGCAGCGTGCGTTACTATACTGACTGTAAAGTGCCGCATGTGTTCCTATACTGACTGTAAAGTGCCGCATGTGTTCCTATACTGACTGTAAAGTGCTGCATGTGTTACTATACTGACTGTAAAGTGCCACATGTGTTACTATACTGACTGTAAAGTGTAGCGTGTGTTACTATACTGACTGTAAAGTGCAGCGTGCATTACTATACTGACTGTAAAGTGCCGCATGTGTTACTATACTGACTGTAAAGTGCTGCATGTGTTACTATACTGACTGTAAAGTGCCGCATGTGTTACTATACTGACTGTAAAGTGCAGCATGTGTTACTATACTGACTGTAAAGTGCCGCATGTGTTACTATACTGACTGTAAAGTGCCGCATGTGTTACTATACTGACTGTAAAGTGCCGCATGTGTTACTATACTGACTGTAAAGTGCCGCAATTGTTACTATACTGACTGTAAAGTGCCGCATGTGTTACTATACTGACTGTAAAGTGCTGCATGTGTTACTATACTGACTGTAAAGTGCCGCATGTGTTACTATACTGACTGTAAAGTGCAGCATGCGTTACTATACTGACTGTAAAGTGCAGCATGCGTTACTACACTGACTGTAAAGTGCTGCATGTGTTACTATACTGACTGTAAAGTGCAGCGTGCGTTACTATACTGACTGTAAAGTGCAGCATGTGTTACTATACTGACTGTAAAGTGCTGCATGTGTTACTATACTGACTGTAAAGTGCCGCATGTGTTACTATACTGACTGTAAAGTGCAGCATGTGTTACTATACTGACTGTAAAGTGCCGCATGTGTTACTATACTGACTGTAAAGTGCCGCATGTGTTACTATACTGACTGTAAAGTGCCGCATGTGTTACTATACTGACTGTAAAGTGCCGCAATTGTTACTATACTGACTGTAAAGTGCCGCATGTGTTACTATACTGACTGTAAAGTGCTGCATGTGTTACTATACTGACTGTAAAGTGCCGCATGTGTTACTATACTGACTGTAAAGTGCAGCATGCGTTACTATACTGACTGTAAAGTGCAGCATGCGTTACTACACTGACTGTAAAGTGCTGCATGTGTTACTATACTGACTGTAAAGTGCAGCGTGCGTTACTATACTGACTGTAAAGTGCTGCATGTGTTACTATACTGACTGTAAAGTGCCGCATGTGTTACTATACTGACTGTAAAGTGCCGCATGTGTTACTATACTGACTGTAAAGTGCCGCATGTGTTACTATACTGACTGTAAAGTGCTGCATGTGTTACTATACTGACTGTAAAGAGCAGCATGTGTTACTATACTGACTGTAAAGTGCCGCATGTATTACTATACTGACTGTAAAGTGCCGCATGTGTTACTATACTGACTGTAAAGTGCCGCATGTGTTACTATACTGACTGTAAAGTGCCGCATGTGTTACTATACTGACTGTAAAGTGCAGCATGTGTTACTATACTGACTGTAAAGAGCAGCATGTGTTACAATACTGACTGTAAAGTGCTGCATGTATTACTATACTTACTGTAAAGTGCGGCATGTGTTACTATACTGACTGTAAAGTGCCGCATGTGTTACTATACTGACTGTAAAGTGCAGCGTGCGTTACTATACTGACTGTAAAGTGCCGCATGTGTTACTATACTGACTGTAAAGTGCCGCATGTGTTACTATACTGACTGTAAAGTGCAGCGTGCGTTACTATACTGACTGTAAAGTGCCACATGTGTTACTATATTGACTGTAAAGTGCCGCATGTGTTACTATACTGACTGTAAAGTGCAGCGTGCGTTACTATACTGACTGTAAAGTGCAGCGTGCATTACTATACTGACTGTAAAGTGCCGCATGTGTTACTATACTGACTGTAAAGTGCCGCATGTGTTCCTATACTGACTGTAAAGTGCCGCATGTGTTCCTATACTGACTGTAAAGTGCCGCATGTGTTCCTATACTGACTGTAAAGTGCCACATGTGTTACTATACTGACTGTAAAGTGTAGCGTGTGTTACTATACTGACTGTAAAGTGCAGCGTGCATTACTATACTGACTGTAAAGTGCCGCATGTGTTACTATACTGACTGTAAAGTGCAGCATGTGTTACTATACTGACTGTAAAGTGCTGCATGTGTTACTATACTGACTGTAAAGTGCCGCATGTGTTACTATACTGACTGTAAAGTGCAGCATGTGTTACTATACTGACTGTAAAGTGCCGCATGTGTTACTATACTGACTGTAAAGTGCCGCATGTGTTACTATACTGACTGTAAAGTGCCGCATGTGTTACTATACTGACTGTAAAGTGCCGCAATTGTTACTATACTGACTGTAAAGTGCCGCATGTGTTACTATACTGACTGTAAAGTGCTGCATGTGTTACTATACTGACTGTAAAGTGCCGCATGTGTTACTATACTGACTGTAAAGTGCAGCATGCGTTACTATACTGACTGTAAAGTGCAGCATGCGTTACTACACTGACTGTAAAGTGCTGCATGTGTTACTATACTGACTGTAAAGTGCAGCGTGCGTTACTATACTGACTGTAAAGTGCTGCATGTGTTACTATACTGACTGTAAAGTGCCGCATGTGTTACTATACTGACTGTAAAGTGCCGCATGTGTTACTATACTGACTGTAAAGTGCCGCATGTGTTACTATACTGACTGTAAAGTGCTGCATGTGTTACTATACTGACTGTAAAGAGCAGCATGTGTTACTATACTGACTGTAAAGTGCCGCATATATTACTATACTGACTGTAAAGTGCCGCATGTGTTACTATACTGACTGTAAAGTGCCGCATGTGTTACTATACTGACTGTAAAGTGCCGCATGTGTTACTATACTGACTGTAAAGTGCAGCATGTGTTACTATACTGACTGTAAAGAGCAGCATGTGTTACAATACTGACTGTAAAGTGCTGCATGTATTACTATACTTACTGTAAAGTGCGGCATGTGTTACTATACTGACTGTAAAGTGCCGCATGTGTTACTATACTGACTGTAAAGTGCAGCGTGCGTTACTATACTGACTGTAAAGTGCCGCATGTGTTACTATACTGACTGTAAAGTGCCGCATGTGTTACTATACTGACTGTAAAGTGCCGCATGTGTTACTATACTGACTGTAAAGTGCCGCATGTGTTACTATACTGACTGTAAAGTGCAGCGTGCGTTACTATACTGACTGTAAAGTGCAGCGTGCATTACTATACTGACTGTAAAGTGCCGCATGTGTTACTATACTGACTGTAAAGTGCCGCATGTGTTACTATACTGACTGTAAAGTGCCGCATGTGTTCCTATACTGACTGTAAAGTGCCGCATGTGTTACTATACTGACTGTAAAGTGCCGCATGTGTTACTATACTGACTGTAAAGTGTAGCGTGTGTTACTATACTGACTGTAAAGTGCAGCGTGCATTACTATACTGACTGTAAAGTGCCGCATGTGTTACTATACTGACTGTAAAGTGCAGCATGTGTTACTATACTGACTGTAAAGTGCTGCATGTGTTACTATACTGACTGTAAAGTGCCGCATGTGTTACTATACTGACTGTAAAGTGCAGCATGTGTTACTATACTGACTGTAAAGTGCAGCGTGCATTACTATACTGACTGTAAAGTGCCGCATGTGTTACTATACTGACTGTAAAGTGCCGCATGTGTTCCTATACTGACTGTAAAGTGGCGCATGTGTTACTATACTGACTGTAAAGTGCCGCATGTGTTACTATACTGACTGTAAAGTGTAGCGTGTGTTACTATACTGACTGTAAAGTGCAGCGTGCGTTACTATACTGACTGTAAAGTGCCGCATGTGTTACTATACTGACTGTAAAGTGCAGCATGTGTTACTATACTGACTGTAAAGTGCTGCATGTGTTACTATACTGACTGTAAAGTGCAGCGTGTGTTACTATACTGACTGTAAAGTGCTGCATGTGTTACTATATTGACTGTAAAGTGCTGCATGTGTTACTATACTGACTGTAAAGTGCCGCATGTATTATTATACTGACTGTAAAGTGCAGCATGTGTTACTATACTGACTGTAAAGTGCAGCATGTGTTACTATACTGACTGTAAAGTGCAGCGTGCGTTACTATACTGACTGTAAAGTGCTGCATGTGTTACTATACTGACTGTAAAGTGCAGCATGTGTTACTATACTGACTGTAAAGTGCAGCATGCGTTACTATACTGACTGTAAAGTGCCGCATGTGTTACTATATTGACTGTAAAGTGCCGCATGTGTTACTATACTGACTGTAAAGTGCAGCGTGCGTTACTATACTGACTGTAAAGTGCCGCATGTGTTACTATACTGACTGTAAAGTGCAGCATGTGTTACTATACTGACTGTAAAGTGCAGCATGCGTTACTATACTGACTGTAAAGTGCCGCATGTGTTACTATATTGACTGTAAAGTGCCGCATGTGTTACTATACTGACTGTAAAGTGCAGCGTGCGTTACTATACTGACTGTAAAGTGCAGCGTGCATTACTATACTGACTGTAAAGTGCCGCATGTGTTACTATACTGACTGTAAAGTGCTGCATGTGTTACTATACTGACTGTAAAGTGCCGCATGTGTTACTATACTGACTGTAAAGTGCCGCATGTGTTACTATACTGACTGTAAAGTGCCGCATGTGTTACTATACTGACTGTAAAGTGTAGCGTGTGTTACTATACTGACTGTAAAGTGCAGCGTGCATTACTATACTGACTGTAAAGTGCCGCATGTGTTACTATACTGACTGTAAAGTGCCGCATGTGTTACTATACTGACTGTAAAGTGCAGCATGTGTTACTATACTGACTGTAAAGTGCTGCATGTGTTACTATACTGACTGTAAAGTGCCGCATGTGTTACTATACTGACTGTAAAGTGCAGCATGTGTTACTATACTGACTGTAAAGTGCCGCATGTGTTACTATACTGACTGTAAAGTGCCGCATGTGTTACTATACTGACTGTAAAGTGCCGCATGTGTTACTATACTGACTGTAAAGTGCCGCAATTGTTACTATACTGACTGTAAAGTGCCGCATGTGTTACTATACTGACTGTAAAGTGCTGCATGTGTTACTATACTGACTGTAAAGTGCCGCATGTGTTACTATACTGACTGTAAAGTGCAGCATGCGTTACTATACTGACTGTAAAGTGCAGCATGCGTTACTACACTGACTGTAAAGTGCTGCATGTGTTACTATACTGACTGTAAAGTGCAGCGTGCGTTACTATACTGACTGTAAAGTGCTGCATGTGTTACTATACTGACTGTAAAGTGCCGCATGTGTTACTATACTGACTGTAAAGTGCCGCATGTGTTACTATACTGACTGTAAAGTGCCGCATGTGTTACTATACTGACTGTAAAGTGCTGCATGTGTTACTATACTGACTGTAAAGAGCAGCATGTGTTACTATACTGACTGTAAAGTGCCGCATGTATTACTATACTGACTGTAAAGTGCCGCATGTGTTACTATACTGACTGTAAAGTGCCGCATGTGTTACTATACTGACTGTAAAGTGCCGCATGTGTTACTATACTGACTGTAAAGTGCAGCATGTGTTACTATACTGACTGTAAAGAGCAGCATGTGTTACAATACTGACTGTAAAGTGCTGCATGTATTACTATACTTACTGTAAAGTGCGGCATGTGTTACTATACTGACTGTAAAGTGCTGCATGTGTTACTGTACTGACTGTAAAGTGCAGCGTGCGTTACTTGACCTGCCTAGGTAGAGTCGTGTGTTAACCTTAAACCATACTATCCCCCACCCCCATTTAGTAACGACACATGACACCGAGGTTGGATGTGAAATGGCCACAGCAGCCGTTTATTAATTTCACAGTTTTATAAAAACAATTTAAATCCGAAACATTCGGATAACTAGTTAGGAATCCACCAGAGAATTCCTCCTAATAATTCACATGACCCAACATGGGTCAGAATCATAAATAACAATTAAACGTTAACATTAACCCGAGCAGAGGAAGTCCTTGAAGCCCCTTCAGATGTTCCTTTCAAGAACACACCGAATTAGCCATCTGCAAACCACTAATTACCTCCAGCCGTAAACCAGCTCGGAAGCACCGTTCACCTCTGCAGATGGCTCCAACCACTAAAAGTCCACTTCAAGGGGATAACACCCGATGAAGCCCTCAAGTGATATACCGACCACTAGAAGCCCACTTCAAAGGGATAACACCCGATGAAGCCTTCAAGTGACATACCTTCTACCAGAAGACCACTTCAAAGGGATAACACCCGATGAAGTCTTCAACCATGTACCTTTTTTGGGGGACGCATACCCCCGATGCGACCCCCCCACCATTTTGTACTGACTGGCCTCAAGGACTCCCCCCGCCAGCTGCCATGACAACAGAACCTACTCCGGAAAAAAGAAAAACATGTTAAATAAGCACACAAAATAAAACAAAACGCTCATAGACAGACGTACATAAGACCTAAGGAGTAACAAAACAAGGGTGGGAGGGTGGGAGCTTTGCTTAATGTGTGTTACTCCTCCCGCTGCTTCCGGCTCAATGCCGAGAAACAGCGGGAAGCGCAGTAACGGCCCCCCGCCCCCCTTAACTCCTCCCCGTCCCTCCTTCAGCTCCTTCAACTTTCCCTGACCTCGTAACATTAACCCTTTCCCTACCAGGACGGTCATGTCGGCTTCCCTTAAGCCTGCAGCTGCGTCCAGCCTCTTCTTGACCTGCCTAGGTAGAGTCGTGTGTTAACCTTAAACCATACTATCCCCCACCCCCATTTAGTAACGACACATGACACCGAGGTTGGATGTGAAATGGCCACAGCAGCCGTTTATTAATTTCACAGTTTTATAAAAACAATTTAAATCCGAAACATTCGGATAACTAGTTAGGAATCCACCAGAGAATTCCTCCTAATAATTCACATGACCCAACATGGGTCAGAATCATAAATAACAATTAAACGTTAACATTAACCCGAGCAGAGGAAGTCCTTGAAGCCCCTTCAGATGTTCCTTTCAAGAACACACCGAATTAGCCATCTGCAAACCACTAATTACCTCCAGCCGTAAACCAGCTCGGAAGCACCGTTCACCTCTGCAGATGGCTCCAACCACTAGAAGTCCACTTCAAGGGGATAACACCCGATGAAGCCCTCAAGTGATATACCGACCACTAGAAGTCCACTTCAAAGGGATAACACCCGATGAAGCCTTCAAGTGACATACCTTCTACCAGAAGACCACTTCAAAGGGATAACACCCGATGAAGTCTTCAACCATGTACCTTTTTTGGGGGACGCATACCCCCGATGCGACCCCCCCACCATTTTGTACTGACTGGCCTCAAGGACTCCCCCCGCCACCGCGAAACAGGCCTTGACCACCTTAAGCCTGTGAGTTCCTCCACACCACCACCGCCCTTTCTATGCCTTCTGCTATAGCCAAGCTCCAAATATCAATGCCAACCTCGGTCAGATGAACCCCGTCACTCCTCCAGAAATTCCCCAATCCTGACTCCAAATCCCTATGCCTCACGCAAATGCCCCCGTTCTTTGCCACAAAACGGGACACCGCCCGGTTAACTTTTATCCGAGCCTTATTGACTCTCTCCACCGATCTAGCTAACCGCCAATGCTTCCTTGGGACTATGTCCGACCACACTACCACCAACTTGGGATAAGATACCCACAAACACAACAAATCATGTTTGATATCCCGCACCAACTCACGAAAAGGGCGGACTCCTAAGTCATTCCCACCCACGTGCAACACTAAAACCTCCGGAACCCTATCAAGCCGCACATATGTCTGGAATTCCGCCAACACCCTGTTCCACGACATACCTCTAAACCCCAGCCAATGCACAACCGCATCCTGTCGCGGAATGCGCAACTGGCGACCATCCGGGCGGACGTCCGCCCTCAAAGCCCCCCAGTGCACGTACGAATGACCCATCAACCACACCAGACAAGGAGGCGAATCCACTCCTCCCACTGCCTCCAACAAGCAGCATAAGCCCTCCACGTCGTGCGCGCCAAAGACCTTTGTAACAGCTGCTCTACGGGACCGATACCAGATCCCATAGATGATCCGGACACGCCAAACCGAGACGTTCCGCTCCCGGGGCCAATTCCCGAAACCGGTCCCACTGCGAGCGAGAAAGAGCATCAGCAACACAATTCCGTACACCCGGGACATGCACCGCCACCACCCACGCGTTCAGCGACAAACACACCAACACTAAATGTCGCAACAATTGAACTACCGGAGGAGAGGACGCCGTGATGTTATTAATGGCAAGCACCACCCCCATGTTGTCGCAGTAAAAACGGACCTTCTTATCCCTGAGCCTGTCCCCCCAAATGGTAGCCGCCACCACGATGGGAAACAGCTCGAGCAGGGCCAGATTCCGCGTCAATCCACTGGACACCCAGCTAGCCGGCCATTGACCTGCGCACCACGGACCTCCCCCGTAAGCTCCAAAGCCACCCGCCCCAGCCGCATCCGTGAAAATATTCAGATCACTCGTATCCTGCGCTGGGGCCATCCATAGCGAGCGACCATTGTACTGGCCCAAGAAGTCATCCCAAACCTGAAGATCAGCTCGGTGCTCCTCCTTGAGCCTCACAAAATGATGCGGCGCCCGCACTCCCGCCGTTGCCGCCGCCAACCTTCTACCAAACACCCTCCCCATCGGCATAATCCGGCAGGCGAAATTCAACTTCCCCAGCAGCGACTGAACCTCCCTCAGCGACATTTTCTTCCTTCTACAAGCCCGTCGCACCTCCAGCCTCAAAGCACCCAACTTATCCGCCGGGAGCCGACACTCCATTGCCACCGAGTCAATTTCGATTCCCAAGAAAGAAATCGTCGCTACCGGGCCCTCCGTTTTTTCCGGCGCCAAAGGGATCCCAAAATCCCTCGCCACCTTCTGCAGGGCATGAAGCAAGTTACCGCAAACCGGCGAACCCCCCGGGCCAACGCACAAAAAATCATCTAAGTAATGGATCAACGAATCGACCCCGGATACTCCCCTCGTTACCCACTCCACGAAGCTACTAAACGCCTCGAAGTATGCACAAGAAAGAGAACACCCCATCGGAAGGCACCGATCCACGTAAAAGGCCCCATTCCAAAAACAACCCAACAGCCGTTGGCTTTCTGGATGGACCGGCAACAACCTGAACGCCGCCTCGATGTCGGTTTTTGCTAGCAGCGCCCCCGGACCCGCAGCCCGCACTAACCCCACCGCCTTATCGAATGAGGTATAAACTACGGAACACAACTCGTGATCAATCCCGTCATTTACCGACGAACCTTTGGGATACGATAAATGTTGAATCAAACGAAACTTTCCGGGCTCGCGTTTAGGGACAATACCCAAAGGGGACACAACTAAATCTTTTACCGGCGACTCCACAAATGGCCCCGACATGCGCCCCAACGAAACTTCTTTTAACAACTTTTCCGACACGACTTCCGCATGCAAGTAAGCCGATTTTAAATTTCTCCGCGTAACCGGAACCTCATAAGGAGGCGGAGGAATAACAAAACCAACACTAAACCCTTCATAAAGCAACTTAGCTGCCGCCCTATCCGGATACTCATTTAGATAAGGGGCCATCCTTTCCACCCTCACCGGCGACACCCCCTTGACCAGCCCCGTGCTGGTTCCCGGACCTCTTTTTCCGCAGACATTTTGCCGCCCCGTGTGATGCACCATTACACTCGGAGCACACGTGCTTGAACTTGCACGTGGCCCCAAACTTGCACTGGCCTTCATTGAATTGCCAGCAAAACCCCGCCTTTCCCCCGCCGCTTGGTCCACTCTGACTAGTCTGGCCTCCCTGGCCACCGCTCCCGGGAAAGGGCTGCCTAACCGGAGCCGTAACCCGTAACCAGAGAGCAATATCCTTCTGGTCCCACCGAATCGCCGGCCGAACCGCCTTCCGCTGACGGAATTGCTCATCATATCGCAGCCACGCCTGACCCCCATACGCCCTATGAGCCTCCCCAATAGCATCAAAATAACAAAATAACGCCGAACAATTTTCCGGCGCCTTTTCCCCTATCACACTAGCCAATATGGCGAACGCCTGCGACCAATTAACGAACGTCTGCGGGATAAGCCTATACCGCCGCCGTTCCTCCTCGTCCTTTTTACTCTCATCCCGCTTGCTCTTATCCAAATTGAATTTAGCCAGCGGCAAGAGAGAAAAAATTTCAACGTATTCATCTTTCCAGATCCGATCACGCACCTCCTGCTTTAAATGCGCCCCCAACGGACCCTCAAAACAAACATACACCTCCCCCCGAGCACGATCGTCCATGCGCACTCGATCGCCGTCCTTCTGTGCCTCAGTCTGCACCGACACCGCGACCGCCTCTTTAACCGCCACCACAGGACGCGCCTGCAACGATCCCACGTCCCTGGGGCCTTCCCAAACTACCGCAGGGGACACTTCCGTTACAACCGGCGCCGCGGCCCTATCAAGGCGCCCCACCAGCTCCCGTAAGCAACCCACTAAATCTGCCAAACCCGCTCCGTCGCGTCCGCCCGCGCCACTACCGGCCCCCGATGCTATGCTAGCAGCCCCCCCGCCGACACCCGACATAAAAATCGCTGGATAAGACAGTAATGGAGTTATACACTCACCGGGCTGCACAGGCGCTGTGTTCCCGTCAGCCGGACCATCCTGACCTCGACGATAGACGTCCAGTTCACCTTCCTCCAGTTCTTCTCTCGCCGACGACTGTCCCTCCCAACGACATCCTCGGAAAGGGGATGAGGACGCGCTGACCGATGGGCCGGCAACCTGCCGCCCGACCGCCGGGACCCAGACTTCCGACCGGACCTGTTGCCTCGACGTCGCTGCAGATCTAGTCGTCCGTCTAGACGATCCTGACGAAGCCTGCCCCCTGGCCGGAACATCACCATGCGGGGCGGCCGTACCTTGCTCTCGACATCTTCCATCTGATGGGGGAGGGGTGACAGGGAGCCCGGCCTGCGACTCCCTGCTTACCGCCGGACCCCGTCGCGGCCTGGGATTCCTGCCAGGACGCAGGGCCTGGGAAGGGGCGGTCCTCCCAGCTGCCTGGCCTGCAGCGTCCGGGATCGGGCTCCCTCTGCGACGCCGTGTCCGCGGGACTACCTCCGGACTAAGGCGCTCTGGAGGTCGGGACCGCCGAGAGGGACGGGTCGACACAGCCTGCATCGCCGTCACCCCTGCCACCGCTCTCTGCCTGCCCAGCGCAGGAGCGGTTGTTGCCGACTCCCCCCCCGCCGCCATAGCCATGCTCGTAGGGGGGCCGGGGGAGGGGAGCCTGTCCCTTACAACAGACCCCGAACGCCGTGCCCGACGTGGCGAAACGGCGTCCGGGATCCGCGTTAATGCAGCCACGGTCTCCTCCAGCCATCCGGGACCGTGGTGCACAGCAGCGGCGCGCAGCCGCTCTAAAATCAAGGCCTCTGCCATTACTAAAAAACCGGGCAACGGGGAGCTTTGCTTAATGTGTGTTACTCCTCCCGCTGCTTCCGGCTCAATGCCGAGAAACAGCGGGAAGCGCAGTAACGGCCCCCCCGCCCCCCTTAACTCCTCCCCGTCCCTCCTTCAGCTCCTTCAACTTTCCCTGACCTCGTAACATTAACCCTTTCCCTACCAGGACGGTCATGTCGGCTTCCCTTAAGCCTGCAGCTGCGTCCAGCCTCTTCTATACTGACTGTAAAGTGCCGCATGTGTTACTATACTGACTGTAAAGTGCCGCATGGGTTACTATACTGACTGTAAAGTGCCGCATGGGTTACTATACTGACTGTAAAGTGCAGCGTGCGTTACTATACTGACTGTAAAGTGCCGCATGTGTTACTATACTGGCTGTAAAGTGCCGCATGTGTTACTATACTGACTGTAAAGTGCCGCATGTGTTACTATACTTACTGTAAAGTGCTGCATGTGTTACTATACTGACTGTAAAGTGCTGCATGTGTTACTGTACTGACTGTAAAGTGCAGCGTGCGTTACTATACTGACTGTAAAGTGCCGCATGTGTTACTATACTGACTGTAAAGTGCCGCATGTGTTACTATACTGACTGTAAAGTGCCGCATGTGTTACTATACTGACTGTAAAGTGCAGCGTGCGTTACTATACTGACTGTAAAGTGCCGCATGTGTTACTATACTGACTGTAAAGTGCCGCATGTGTTACTATACTGACTGTAAAGTGGCATTAAAGGAGCCCTGACACAAGTTTGAACACTGACATTGTTCTTTCATTTTTGTGTTTGAATTTTGGATACACGTTGCCCTGGTCATTTTACTAGTATTTATAGCTGGGGCAATATAGGGATATTTACTACACAATTGCCTGTAGCATTATGAGACCTTGCAGTTTATAACAATGATGTTCAATAAGGGCCTGTTCACATCACCGTTCGATTCCGTTCCGTTCCGTAGTCGACTCCGCTATTGATTCCGTCGGAAAACCGGAAACCAGCCGGAATGGTGACGAACGGAAGCCATTAGCGATGTTTCCATCAACATTGAGATCAATGGTGACTGAAACGGAAGCTGTGCTGTCACTTTTACTTTCCGTTGCGGGGTTCACCCGACAGAACCTCGGAACAGAAGCGAACGGTGATGTGAACAGGCCCTAATGTATTTTTTTGTTCACACAGCTTTAATTTTTTTGTTTAGTTTTACAAGTTGTTTCTTACTTACAATTTTTTTTTTTTTTTGTGTGGAGGGCGGGGGGGGCGCCATTTCCATTTTCGCCTCAGGCAGCAGAAAAGCTAGAATCGGCCCTGGCCCCAGAGGTATCAAAGCAATGGAAAACCACCAGAAGTGACCCCATTTTGGAAACTACACCTCTCAAGGAATTCATTTATGGTTGTTTTTACCATTTAGACTGCACAGTTTTTTCACAGCACGTATTTGAATTGGGCTGTGAAATAAAAAAAATGAAATTTTTTCCAATAACATGTAATTTTTTATCATAATTTCTTATTTTCACAGGGAACAAAATACACCATTTTGTTGCCCAATTTCTACTAAGTGCAGCAATACCCCATTTGTGGAGATAAACTGCCGTTTGAGCCCATGGGAGGCCTCAGAAGGGAAGGAGCGCTGTGTGTTCTTTGGAGTCCAGATTTTGCTGGTTTGGTTTTTGGGTGCCATGTCGCATTTGCAGAGCCCCAGAGGTATCAAAGCAATGGAAACCCACCAGAAGTGACCCCATTTTGGAAACTACACCCCTCAAGGAATTAAATGATGGGTTATGTGACTATTTAGACCCCCATAGTTTCTTCACAGAACTTATTTGAATTGGGCTGGGAATTTAAAAAAATATTATTTTTTCCAATAATATGTTTTTTTTAGCTCAAAATATATTATTTTCACAAGAAATAAAATACCCAATTTTGTTGCCCAATTTGTCCTGAGTGCGGCAATGCCCAATTTGTGGTGATAAACTGACATTTGGGCTCATGGGAGGGCTCAGAAGGAAAGGACCACCATTTGGTCTACTGGGGATTTTCTGGTGCAAAGTCATGTATGCAGAAGCCCCTGAGGTACCAGTACAGTTGAAACCTCTGAGAAGTGACCCAATTTTAAAAACTACACCCTTAAGGCATTCATCTAGAGGTGTAGTGAGCATTTTTACCGGGACATACACCCCATAAACTGTAATGTGGGTTCTCACGGATATGGCAATACCCTCAATGTGGCTGTTATCAGCTGCCTGGGCACACGGCAGGGCTCAGAAGGGAAAGATAAGGGGGATAATCTGTGCGGAGTGCATCAGGGTAAGTAAAACTGGGGTAGATTAAAAATCAAGTGATGTATGATACATTTTGAAGCACTCTTTCATACGGAGCCTTAGTTTTTCGGGACACGTCACATTGATATATTGTGTCATCCCTTATCCCCCTCTTATAGCAGACTTTGTACCTCTTTTGACTTTTTCCTTTCTTGCCAGTTTGGGGAACTTCTCCTGGAAAGTGTTGCCCTGGTACGATGCGTGTGGCCTTGCTTCCAGAAGTACTGGGTGTCCCCCCTTCTTGGTCCCTAAAAATTAGTTTCTTGAAAACCACCTCTTGAAATTCCAGGAAAGTTCCCGTCTGGCCTGTACATGGATGTAGCACGTACGCATTGTACAATGCCAACTGTATGATGTGCACGGCCAGCTTCTCATACCACACCGCATGGCGCAGTAGGGCTTCAGGACTTGATCTGACAAGTCCACCCCTCCCATGTACCTATTGTAGTCCAGGATGCAGTCTGGTTTGGGGGTCTCTGTACTGGTACCTCGTACAGGTACATGGGTACTGGTGTGGCATCTCTCTTGTCTTGTACTTGACACACAATCTGTTGCTGCTAGATTGTGCCCTGCTCTCACCCCTTCTGAGTGTTTGCCCTGCAGAGTCTTAGGGAGGCCTCTCAGATTTGTTCTAGCAGTGCCGCATGCCGCCGGACTTCTGGAAGCGAGGCACTGGGACGCTGGTATAAAAATGATCCAGGTAGAGGTGGTAACCCTGGTCCAGCAGTGGGTGCACCAAATCCCACACAATTTTTGCATAACTCCCAGTAAGGGGGGGCATTCTGGGGGCTGAATACTGGTGCCCTTCCCTTCATGTATCCTAAATCTGTAGGTATACCCTGATGCACTCACACAGCTTACACATCTTCACGCCATACCTTGCCCTCTTACCCGGCAGGTACTCGAGGAATTGAAGCCTCCCTTTAAAATGTACCAAGGACTCATCAATAGAAATACTCTTCTCGGGGGTGTATGCTTGGGAAAACCGGGCACTGAAACAGTCTAATAGGGGTCTCCGTTTATACAAACGGTCAAAACTGGGGTCATCTTGGAGTAGCCAATGCTCATTAGGATTTTTTTTTTTTTAGGTTCCAGTTCAGTTCTGATGTTGCTTTGAGGGGCCTATATATTAGACACCCCATTTTAGAAACTAGACCCCTCAAAGTATTCACAACAGCATTTAGAAAGTTTATGAACCCTTTAGGTGTTTCACAGGAATTTAGAGCAAAGTAGAGGTGAAATTGACATATTTATTTTTGTCAGAAAATCATTTTTATACCTTTTTTTTCTATAACACAAAAGGTTTTACCAGAGAAACCTCAATATTTATTGCCCAGATTCTGCAGTTTTGAGAAATATCCCACATGTGGCCCTCGGGTGGTAATGGACTGAAACACCGGCCTCCGAAGCAATAAAATAGTGGATTTTGAGGCCTCTTTTTTATTAGGCACCATGTCCGGTTTGAAGAGGTCTTGTGGTGCCAAAACAGCGGAATCCCCCAAAAATGACCCCATTTTGGAAACTAGACCCCTTGAGGAATCCATTGTAGTTTTCTTGGGGTGCATGCGGCTTTTGGATCAGTTTTTATTCTATTTTTAGGTGGCGCGGTGACTAAAAAACAGCAATTCTACTATTGTTTTTTTATTCTATTTTTTTTACAGCGTTCACCGTGCGCTATAAATGACATATTCACTTTATTCTGCGGGGCGATACGATTATGGCGATGCCAGATGTTTATAGTTTTTTTTTATGTCTTATGGCGTTTGCACAATAAAATACGTTTTGTAAACAATCATTCACTTTTGGTGTTACCTTATTCTAAGAGCCAGAACTTTTATATTTTTCCATCAATAAAGCCGTGCGAGGACTTATTTTTTGCGTAACGAACTGTAGTTTCCATCAGTACCATTTTTCGGTACATGCGACTTTTTGATCTCTTTTTATTCCATTTTTTGGGAGGTGAAGTGACCAAACAATTGTGATTCTGGTACGGTTTATTATTATTTTCTTTTCGGCGTTCACCACGCGGGATAAATAATGAAATCATTTTGTAGTTCAGGCCGTTACGGACGCGGCGATACCAATTATGTATAGTTTATTTGTTTATCTATTTTTATTAATAATAAAGGACTGATAAGGGAAAAAGGGGGATTTTTACTTTTATTACTTTTGCATCTTTTATTTTCTTATTTTTACACATCTTTTTTTTACTTTTTTTTAACTTTATTACTTTGTCCCACTAGGGGACATGAGGGCAGGAGGTCCTGATCGCTATTCTAATACACTGCACTACATGCGTAGTGCAGTGTATTAGAGCTGTCATCTACTCACTGACAGCAAGCATAGTGGGTCCTGACTTTGTCGATGGCATAGCCGGACACCATTGTTTGGTGTCCGGTTACCATAGTTACAATCGCCGGCCGCTATCGTGTAGCAGGCCGGCGATTGTAGCTTAACCCCTAAAAAGCCGCGATCCCTATTGAACGCGGCTTTTAAGGGCTTAATCAGCGGGGACACAGCGATCGGTCGCCGCTGTAGGAGCTGCGGCAGCTGCTGTACGACACAGCAGCTGTCACAGCTCTTGTATGTGTCGGGAGGATGGCCGAAATGGCCGTTACTCCCGAGACGTACTATTAGGTCATGGAGCGCGAACGATACAGCTACCATGACCTAATAGTACGTCCAGGAGCGGGAAGGGGTTAAGGACATTCACAGTGCAACGAAATACCACATTGCCCTCATAATAAATGACAGCCACAGTGTCTCCATACCAGTGCCAACCACAGTGCTCCCACAGCAGTGGCAAGTACAGTGTTCCCATAACAGTGCCAACCACAGTGCTCCCATAACACTGCCATCCAGTGCTCCCATAAAAGTGCCAACGAGTGCTCCCATAACTGCCGCTTTCCACGATTGCATTGCGGGGGGGCGTGATGAGCTGTTAGAGGGGGTCGCCCCCTCTTTCTAACGATTTAAATGCTGTGGTCGCTATTGACCGCGGCATTTAACGAGTTAAACAAGCGGGATCGTGCACGAGTGTCATATACATATACACCGGCATCGTATGGAGCGGGTTCACTCCGTGAGCCTGTTCCATACTTCCCCTTCCCGACTTTGGCGTATGGATACGTCAAATGTCGGGAAGGGGTTAAACTTCATGTTGGTTCCTGATTTATTCGTCCTTGTCTACCAAGGTGCCTTCCTGCCGGGACGTATGAGATTCCCATCTTGACAGGGAAGGGTTAAAGAAGTTGTCCAGGATTAGAAAAACATGGCTGCTCTCTTCCAAAAACAGCGCCAGACTTGTCCATGGGTCGTGCCTGGTATTGCAGCTCAGCTTCATTGTAGTAAAAGAGGCAGGGCTGCAATAACACACACAACCTGTGGGCAGGTATGGCAGGTATGACTCAAAAAGTGATCGCAGCATATTCCATGTTAAAGGAATACCCTTATTTTGGAAAACGAGGCGTAAAAAAACGCCCCGTTGGAACAGAACGCCGTATTTCCCATTGAAATCAATGGGCAGATGTTTGCAGGCGTTCTTCCATTTTTTTCAGGCATTTTTCGTTGCGTAAACGCCCCAAAATACGCCTGAAAACACTCCGTGTGATCATACCCTGATTGCAGAAGAGGCTGTTCTTCATGAGACAAACCTTAAGGAGGCGCTGTCACCACATTATAAGTGGTCTATCTTGTACATGATGTGATCACCCACTTGGTCATATAGTAAAACACGCCCAGTTGTCCATTGAGAGACTCATTAGCATAAAGCTAATATAGGTCATAACTCTGTCAAAAACGATCGTTTTTCTAAATAAAAAAACACTGCTGTGATCCACATTACAGCGCCGATCACATCACGTACAATATAGGGCACTTATAATGTGGTGACAGAGCCTCTTTAAGCTCTTTATTTCGGCCTTTCTTCTTGGAGGTTCTCAATTCTCACAAATGAAGGGGTTGTCCAGGTTTTGGGGTCATCGGCGCTGGAGCAGCGGGGAATTTCCAGGGGACTATGGGCTTTTTTTTATTTTACCATACACGCAGCTGTCCAATTTTTTGGGGTGCATATAAATGTCAGTCATGAGGTGTCGTAAAGAAGAGAAACGCGTCACAAGTCATTTATTATGTACAATGTTCCTCATGACACTAATAATAAATCTCTTCCAATATCTCCGCTCACTGGTAATGGCAGTTGTAATATTTCCTATACGAGCTCCTGGGTGGCTCATGGCAACGCTGCTCTGTTGTCATGGTTATTACCGGCTTCAGCTGCGGCCTAGTAGAGGACAGCGGGGGATCTCCAGAACGGCGCCATTCAGGTGACATATCGGGGGCAGGTAGAGCGCCATAACTCTGATCAGAAGCCGACATCTCAGTGTTAGAGGGTAAATCAGACGTCCGGTGACTATAACAAGAAGACGCCAGGACATGTCCACAGGGGAGATAATAAAAGCGCTGGATTATGGGGACACTCCTGCAGGAGAGCGGTTTTATCTTATCTGGATCTGAGTGAAGCTGCACAAGGACCTGCGATCCCTCCATTTCTGCAGACGCCGGAGCTTCAGGACCTCCCAGTGACGTCACTATTCAGCAGTTCCATGATTCTGGGGGTGACAATCACTCCATGGAAATGAGGACGAGGGGACGGCAGCAGCGTCCAGACCAGAGGACCGAGCAGCCCCTCCATCAAGTCCTCCCGTGTGACAGACCCTCCTGCTTCTGCATTAGGAGGCAGGAGACGTCAGTACAGCAAACGGCCGAGCCCTGAACAGAAAGACGTCACCCAGATACCGCAGCGGAGGATTCAGGAGCGCTGGGAAGTCTTCATCTGTGGCCGGAGGTTTCCTGTAAGACAGGTGAGAGCGGGGGTGGAGCTTCACACCTGTCCGCCCACTGGTTTACCCACAATTCTCCTTGTCATTACACAGAGCAGCCCCCCCTCCCCCGCAGCCACGCTGTATATATGTTGTGTATATAATGTTCATATGTCTACAGGTTGTGTGTTAATATAAACATAGAGTGTAATTCCTTTAATCCGGCATCCAATAATACAGACACTCTGATAATTCAGCACTTGTTTCTAGCACAGAACTGCAATATAAACCCACAAATCAAGGAGCACAGTGTGTGGGGATCCCCCAATTATTATACTGGAGCAGGATCATGGAATACCCAAGTCTCCACCAAAAGTAAACAATGGAGGTTGGGAGCCAAAGGGGCCCTAACCATTTGTCAGTACAGGGCCCAGATACTACTAATGGCCGCTCTGGGTCTGGTGTCTTAATTGAATTTGGGGTCTAGTCAGGGGTCTGAATATATTCAGGTGTCTGGTCTAGAGACAGTATTAATATCAGGTTCTGAATTAATTTAGGGTTCTGGTCTGGGGTCTGAATTTAATTTTGGGGTCTGACATCTGACAGATTTTTATCCAATGTAAGTAAAAAACATGTACATTACTATTCAATGACAGCAAGAAGAGATCTTAAAATCGTAAGGAAATAATACAGAAAGTATATTGAAAAATGTTATATCTTTCCTTTATACAAAAAATAATTTTTATTCGCAGAAACTGGAATAGCCCTTTAACCCTTTGAGGACCAGACTGATTTTCGTTTTTATGCTTTTTTTTTCCGCCCTGCCTTCCAAGAGTAATAACTTTTTTATTTTTTCGTTGACACGGCCATGTGTGGGTTTCATTTTTATGGGACAAGTTGTACTTTCTAATGGTGCTATTTAACCCCTTCCCGAATTTGTCGTAAGTATACGACATGGAAAGCCAGTGCTTCCCGCAAAATGTCGGTGCCATCATCCCCGGATGTCAGCTGTATCTGACAGCTGACATCCTGCTGTAACGGCGGGACCGAAGTTAACTTCGATCCCCGACATTAACCCCTTAAATGCAGCCGTCAAAAGCGATGGCTACATTAAAGGTGTTTGCATCTCATCGACACCCCAGCAATGAAATCGCTGGGGTGTCGGTGGCTGCAATGGCAACCGGAGGCCTAATAGTGGCCTCCCGGTGTGCCTAGCACGGAAAACTTCCAGCCTCCGCCCGGAGGCGTGGCCTGAAAGGCTTCCGTAGCTGCCGGCAAGATGGCGCCGGCTCAGGAGATGAGCCGGAGCCATCAGCGGTGGATATCAGCTTTATGTTACAGCTGACATCCACATGTAACGGCAGGAACTGGAGCTAGCGCTGATCCCTGCCATTAACCCCTCAGATGCAGCGATCAGATCCGATCGCTGGATCTTTGTGGTTGCTAGCAGATCGGCAGCTGTGCCCTGCAATCGCACAACTGCCGACTGCTACTATGACACCAGGAGACCTAACAATGGCCTCCTGTTTGCCATTACGGAAGCCGATTAGGCCCCGCTCGGAGGCGAAGCCTAATCGGCTTGCTGTCAGTGAATGACTGACAGATCTAATACATTGCACTACGTAGGTAGTGCAATGTATTAGAAAAAAAAATCTGACAGTTGGACCTTCAAGTCCCCTATCGGGACTAAAGTAAAGTGTAAAAAAAGTTGTAAAAAATATAATAAAAGTTTTAAGTAATAAAATAAAACACAATCGCCCTTTTTCCCTTATCAAGTCCTTTATTATTGAAAAAAATAAATAAAGCATACATATTTGGTTCTCACAACTTGGCGACAGAAAAAATACATTCTTTTTACAAAAGTAATTTTATTGTGCAAAAAGTTGTAAAACATAAAAAAGTGCCATAAATTAGGTATTGCCGGAATCGTACCGACCCGCAGAATAAAGTTAACATGTAATTTATAACGCACGGTGAACACTGTATAAAAAAAACCTAAAAAAACTATGGCAGAATTGCTGTTTCTTGGTCACCTTGCCTCTCAAAAAATAGGATAAAAGGTGATCAAAAAGTTGCATGTACCCCAAAATGGTACCAATAATAACTACAGCTCGTCCCTCAAAAAAACAGCCCTCATACCGCTACATCTATGAATAAATAAAATTAGTTATGGCTCCAATAAGTCAGGAAATAAAAACATGCAGTTGTGCAGATCAGAGGGGAACATTTCATCTGTTTCAAGATACGATTTATCAGGGCCCTCAAATTATTGAACCATGAAGGGGGGACCCAAACATATCTGCTAGAAGCGAGGGTGCCCATATTATACCAGGACAACACTTCCCAGCAAAATTCCACAAACTGCAAAGGTGCGGAGTGTGGACCAAAGGGGGATAAGAAAGGACCCCATATATGAGTGCGACACGGGCCTGTGCAGAAAGGATGGCTTCACTGCGTAACACACATCTATGGATCATTTTATTGTTTTTTTACCCCATTATTATGCCACCTGACTATGCCCCTGATGTACTCTGCCCAGCTTACATGTACCCCCACATTATAAATGGAAACACCAGTAATACTCAAACAAAACTACTACCAAGCAAAATCTACGCTTCAAAAGCCAAATGGCGCTCCCACCCATCTGAGCCCTACAGTGTGCCCAAACAGCAGTTTACTTCCACATATATGGCGCCGCCATACCCGGGAGAACTCTTTTAACAATTTTTGGGGTGTGTGTCTACAGTGTCCTAAGCTGGGCACGACATACTTGCCACTGAATTGGCAATTCTGGGTAAAAAATTTAATTTTTACTTTGCACCATACGCAGCACATTTATTTATGGAAAAAACCTGTGGGGTGAAAATGCTCACTACACCCCTTACTAAATGCCTCGAGGGGTGTAGTTTCTAAAATGGGGTCACTTCTGGGGGGTTTATTTTATTATTTCCCATCTGAGCCTCTGCAATTGTGAACCAATTCTGTGTAAATCGCCAAATTAGGCCTCAATTTCGCATGGTACTCTCGCAATGAGCCCTGTCAAATGTCCAGGCAAAAGATTAGGGCCCCATGTAGGGTGATTCTAAAACCGGGAAACACAGCATAATAATTAGAGCGCGGTCTTGTTATGGTGGCACAAGCTGGGCACCACATATTGGCATATCTATGGAAAATATCCCATTTTCACTCTGCAATATCGAGTGCACACTAATTTATGCAAAACAGCTGCAGAGTTAACATGCTCACTACACCACTATGTAAATGCATTGAGGGGTGTAGTTTCCAAAATGGGGATCACTTTTGGGGGGGTTTCCACTGTTTTGGTCCCACAGGGGTTTTGCAAATGCGACATAACGACCAGAAACCAATCCAGCAAAATCTGTACTCCGAAAGCTAAATTGTGCTCCTTCCCTTCTGAGCCCTGCTGTGTGCCCAAAAATTAGTTTATAACCACATATGGGGTATTGCCGTAGTCGGGAGAAATTGCTTAACAAATTTTGGGTTCTTTTTCTACTTTATTTTTTGAGAAAATGAGAATTTTTGAGCTAAAGCTACGTCTTATTGGGAAAAAAAATGTAATTTTTATTTTCACTGCCCAATTCAAATAAAATCTATGAAACAGCTGTGGGGTCAAAATGCTCACTACACCCCTAGATTAATTCCTGAAGGGGTGTAGTATCACAAATGGAGTCACTTTTGGGTAGTTTCCACTGTACTGGTACCTTAGGGGCTTTGCAAAAGTGACATGGTGTCAAGAAACCAATCCAGCAAAATCTGGGCTCCAAAAGCGAAATGCCGCTCCTTCTCTTCTGTTCCTTGCCACGTGCCCAAACAGCAGTTTATGACCACAAATGGGGTATTGCCATACTCAGGAGAAATTGCTTTACAAATATTGGGGGGGGGGGTTCTTTTTTTCCTTTATTTGTTGAGAAAATTAAAAATGTTGACCTAAAGCTACATCTTATTGATGAAAAAAGGATTGTTTTTATTTTCACTGCCCAATTCTAATAAATTCTATGAAACGCCTGTGGGGGTCAAAATGATCACCACACACGTAGATCTTCAAGGGGTGTAGTTTCCAAAATGGGGTAACTTTTTTGGCGTTTTCATTGTTTTGTCCCCTCAAGGGCTCTGAAAATGTGTCCTGGCCATTCCTGCTAAATTTGAGCTCCAAAAGCCAAATGGAGTTCTTTCCCTTCTAAGCCTTGCCGTGTGTCCAAACAGCAATTTATTGCCACATGTGGGGTATTGTTTTACTCTAGAGAAATTGCTTTACAAATTATGCGGTGCTTTTTCTCCTTTAATCCTTGTGGAAATGAGAAAAAATTAGCTAAACCTACATTTTCTTTGAAAGAATATAGATTTTTATTTTCACGGCCTACTTCCAATAATTTCTGCAAAAAACCTGCAGTGTCAAAATGCTCACTATACCCCTATATAATTTCCTCAAGGGGTGCAGTTTCCAAAATGGGGCCACTTGTGGGGGGTTTCCACTGTTTTGGTCCCTCAGGGGCTTTGCAAATGCGACATGGCCTCCGCAAACCATTCCTGCTAAATTTGAGCTCCAAAAGTCAAATAGCGCTCTTTCCCTTCTAAGCCCTGCCGTGTGTCCAAACAGACGTTTATGACCACATGTGGAGTATTCTTTTACTCGGGAGAAATCGCTCTACAAATGTTGCGGTGCTTTTTCTCCTTTAGTCCTTTTGGAAATAAAAAAAAATTTGCTAAACCTACATTTTATTTGAAAGAATGTAGATTTTCATTTTCACAGCCTACTTCCAAAAAATTTCTGCAAAAAAACTGTCTTGTCAAATTTCTCACTATACCCCTAAATAAATTCCTTCGAGGGGTGTAGTTTCCCAAATGGGGTCACTTTTGGGGGGTTTCCACTGTTTTGGTACCACAAGACCTCTTCAAAACTGACGTGAAGCCTAAAATATATTCTAATAAAAAGGAGACCTCAAAATCCTCTAGTTGCTCCTTTGCTTCTGAGGCCGGTGCTTCAGTCCATTAGCACACTAGGACCACATGTGAGATATTTCCTAAAACTGCAGAACCTGGGCAATAAATATTGAGTTGCGTTTCTCTGGTTAAACTTTGTGTTACAAAAAAAATGGATTAAAAATTAATTTCTGCAACAACAAAAAATTTAGTTTGTAAATTTCACCTCTACTTTTGTTCAATTCCTGTGAAACGTCTAAAGGGTTAAGAAACTTTCTAAATGCTGTTTTGAATACTTTGAGGGGTGAAGTTTTTAAAATGGGGTGACTTTTTGGTGGTTTCTAAGATCTAAGGACCTCAAAGCCGCTTCACAACTGAACTGGCCCCTGTAAAAATAGCCTTTTGAAATTTTCTTGAAAATGTGAGAAATTGCTGCTAAAGTTCTAAGCCTTGTGATGTCATAGAAAAATAAAAGGATGTTCAAAAAACGATGCCAATCTAAAGTAGACATATGGGGGATGTTAATTAGCAATAATTGTGTGTGGTATTACTATCTGCAGGCAGATACATTTAAATTTAGAAAAATGCAAATTTTTGCAATTTTTCGTTACATTTTGGTGTTTTTCACATTTAAATACTGTATGTATCGAGCAAATTTTGCCAGTAACATAAAGTCCAATGTGTCATGAGAAAACAATCTCAGAATCGCTTGGATAGGTTAAAGCATTCCGAAGTTATTACCACATAAAGTGACACATGTCAGATTTGAAAAATGAGGCTCTGTCAGGAAGGTCAAAAGTGGCTAAAGAGGGAAGGGGTTAATATTATGTGTGATGTACTGGGAAGCTGGAATTTTTTTTTTAGAATGGAGTGGAATTGGAAAAAAACAGCAGGCCGGCATTTTCTTATGGATTTCGTTTTTACGGTGTTCACTGTACAGTGAAAGTGACGTGTTACCTTTATTCTGAGGGTCAGTACGATCGCGGTGATACCAAATTTATATAGTTTTTGTTATGTTTTATTACCTTTAAAAAAACGACAAAGTTTGAAAAAAATATTTGCACCATATTGTGACCCCCATAATAAAGTTTTTATATTTCTGTGTACAGGGCTGTGTAAGGCGTCTTTTTGTACGTGGAAAGATGTGGTTTTTATTGATACAATTTTGGGGAATATCGGGCATTTCAAACACTTCATTAAATTTTGTGGGCGGTTGTAGTGGCAAAAAAATAGCGATTCAGACATTTTATTTTTTTCACGCTACGGCGTTCACCATATTGGATAAATATTTTTATATTATTATAGTTTGGGTATTTTCGGACGCAGGGATACCTAATGTGTTTATGTTTATTTTTATATTGTGATCTAGGGAATTATTTTTATTGTTTTTTAGCCCCTCTAGGGGATTTGTACCTGCGATCATTGGATCGCTTGTGCCATAGACTGCAATATCACAGTATTGCAGTCTGGTGAAATCAGTACTTTGTTATTGAGACCTGCCACAGGCAGGTCCTAATAGCAATCTTCCTATAGCAGAGCTGGGAGCGTTCACAAGGCGGCCAGCTGCTAGAGGAACACACCGGCTCCCACCATCTTGCCGCGTGTGAGCCGGTGTTACACAGCAGAGACCCAGCGGCTATGACGCCCGCTCTGCTTCTGAGCAGGCGCCATATTTAAATACCCTTTCCTTTACATAAATAGCCAGTGCAGCGTCAGGAAAGGGTTAACAGGAAATAACTCAGAAGCAAAACGTTCTTCTTTTCTGCCTCCCTTCAGCCCCCGTAGCATTGATTTTATCACATCTCTATATAAATAGTAAATCTGTCTAGTTATGAAGTGATATGTCACCTCACCATACTGTAGCGTTACATTACTGAGCAGTCTTGCCATTCAGGAGTGTGGACAATTTGGGTGACAACAGTTGTCTGGGTTTTCTCTGGGCAGATATACAGAAGTGTCCTTCCTTAACCCCTTAAGGACACAGCCTGTTTTGGCCTTAAGGACACAGCCTATTTTTTCAAATCTGACATGTGTTACTTTATGTTGTAATAACTCCGGAATGCTTTTACCTAGCCAAGCGATTCTGAGATTGTTTTCTCGTGACACATTGGACTTTATGATACTGAAAAAATTTTGTCGTTAAATTCAATATTTATTTGTAAAAAACACCAAAATTTAGAGAAAATTTGCAAAAATCTGCATTTTTCTAAATTGTAATGTATCTGCTTGTAAAACAGATAGTTATACCACACAAAATAGTTACTAGTTAACATTTCCTATATGTCTACTTTATGTTTGCATTGTTTTTTGAACGTGCTTTTATTTTTCTAGGACGTTACAAGGCTTAGAACTTTAGCAGCAATTTATCATATTTTCAAGAAAATTTCAAAAGGCTATTTTTTCAGGGACCAGTTCAGTTCTGAAGTGGCTTTGAGGGCCTTATATATTAGAAACCCCCTATAAAACACCCCATTTTAAAAACTGCACCCCTTAAAGTACTCAAAACAGCATTCAGAAATTATTTGAACCCTTTAGGCATTTCACAAGAAATAAAGCAAAGTAGAGGTGAAATTTACAAATTTCAATTTTTTTTTACTAAATTCATTTGTAATACAGTTTTTTCTGTAACACAGAAGGTTTTACCCGAGAAATGTAACTCAATATTTATTGCCCAGATTCTGCAATTTTTAGAAATATCCCACATGTGGTCCTAGTGCGGTAAAGGACCGAAACACCGGCCTCAGAAGCAAAGGAGCACCTAGTGGATTTTGGGGCCTCTATTTTATTAGAATATATTTTAGGCACCATGTCAGGTTTGAAGAGGTCTTGTGGTGCCAAAACAACGGAAACCCCCCAAAAGTGACCCGATTTTGGAAACTACACCCCTGAAGGAATTTTTCTAGGGGTATAGTTAGCATTTTTAGCCCACAGGTTTTTTGCTAAATTTATTGGAACTTGTCTGTGAAAATGAAAATCTACTTTTTTTCTGAAAAAACATACGATGTTTTCGTTTTTACAAGGAATAAAGGAGAAAAAGCACCCCAACATTTGTAAAGCAATGTCTCCCGATTACGGCAATACCCCATATGTGGTAATAAACTGCTGTTTGGACCCACGGCAGGGCTCAGAAGGGAACTAGGGCCATTTGGATTTTGGAGCGCAGATTTTGCTGGAATGGTTTTCGGTGCCATGTCGTGTTTGCAAAGCCCTGGAGGGACCATAACAGTGGAAACTCCCCAAAAGTGACCCCATTTTGGAAACTACACCCCTCAAGGATTTTTTCAAGAGGTATATTTAGCATTTTTAGCCCACAGATTTTTTGCTAAATTTATTGGAACTGGTCTGTGAAAATGAAAATCTACTTTTTTTCTGGAAAAACATACAATGTTTTAGATTTTACAAGGAATAAAGGAGAAAAAGCACCCCAACATTTGTAAAGCAATGTCTCCCGATTACGGCAATACCCCATATGTGGTAATAAACTGCTGTTTGGACCCACAGCGAGGCTCAGAAGGGAAGGAGGGCCATTTGGATTTTGGAGCGCAGATTTTGCTGGAATGGTTTTCGGTGCCATGCCGTGTTTGCAAAGCCCTGAAGGGACCATAACAGTGGAAACTCCCCAAAAGTGACCCCATTTTGGAAACTACACCCCTCAAGGAATTTTTCTTGGGGTATAGTTAGCATTTTGACCCTACACGGTTTTTGCTGAATCTATGGGAATTATGCCGTGAAATTGAAAATCTAAATTTTTTCTAATAAAATGTAGTTTTAGCTCAGATTTTTTCATTTTTACAACAGATAAAGGAGAAAAAACACCCCAATATTTGTAAAGCAAACTCTTCTGAGCACAGCAATACCCCATATGTGGTAATAAACTGCTGTTTGGACCCACAGCGGGGCTCAGAAGGGAACGAGGGCCATTTGGATTTTGGAGCGCAGATTTTGCTGGAATGGTTTTCGGTGCCATGTCGTGTTTGCTGCAGAGCCCTGGAGGGATCATAACAGTGGAAACTCCCCAAAAGTGACCCCATTTTGGAAACTACACCCCTCAAGGAATTTTTCTTGGGGTATAGTTAGCATTTGGACCCTACACGGTTTTTGCTGAATCTATGGGAATTATGCCGTGAAATTGAAAATCTAAATTTTTTCTAATAAAATGTTGTTTTAGCTCAGATTTTTTCATTTTTACAACAGATAAAGGAGAAAAAACACCCCAATATTTGTAAAGCAAACTCTTCTGAGCACAGCAATACCCCATATGTGGTAATAAACTGCTGTTTGGACCCACAGCGGGGCTCAGAAGGGAACGAGGGCCATTTGGATTTTGGAGCGCAGATTTTGCTGGAATGGTTTTCGGTGCCATGTCGTGTTTGCTGCAGAGCCCTGGAGGGATCATAACAGTGGAAACTCCCCAAAAGTGACCCCATTTTGGAAACTACACCCCTCAAGGAATTTTTCTTGGGGTATAGTTAGCATTTGGACCCTACACGGTTTTTGCTGAATCTATGGGAATTATGCCGTGAAATTGAAAATCTAAATTTTTTCTAATAAAATGTCGTTTTAGCTCAGATTTTTTCATTTTTACAACAGATAAAGGAGAAAACACACCCCAATATTTGTAAAGCAAACTCTTCTGAGCACAGCAATACCCCATATGTGGTAATAAACTGCTGTTTGGACACATGGCGGAAGTTAGAAAGGACGGATCGCCATTTGACTTTTGGAGCTCAAGTTTTGCTGGAATGGTTTGCGGCCCCATGTCACATTTGAAAAGCCACTGAGGGGCCAAAATACTGCAAACCCGGCAAAAGTGACCCCATTTGGTAAACTACACCCCTCAAGGCATTTATCATTTGCCTGGACATATGACGGCTTAGGAGTGAAAGGCGCATGTGAGACCAATTTTGGTGATTTTCGCAGCATTAGCCCACAACGGCAGGGCTCTGGGGTCAAATAGTAAAACAAACCCCCAAGTAGTGACCCCCATTTTGGAAACTGCACCCCTGAAGGCATTTTATTAACGGGTGTAGTGAGCATTTTGACCACACAGGTTTTTTTTTTTTCTATTAGAAATGAATGCTCAGTGGATGGTGCAAAGTGAAAATTGCAAATTTCCACAGGTATGTGCCATTTTAGTGCACAATATTTTGTGCCCAGTTCGTGCCACTGAAGACAAATACCTCAAACTGTTAAGCGGGTTCTCCCGGGTATGGCGATGCCATATATGTGGACGTACACTGCTGCTTGGGCACGCTGCAGGGCGCACCATTTGGCTTTTGGAGCGTGGATTTTGCTCGCTAGTTGTTTTGTTTGGGGTATTGCTGGTATTTCAGTTTATGATGTGGGGGCATATGTAAGCTGTGTGGAGAACATCAGGGGTATAATAAGAGAGTATAATAATGCAGTAAATAAATAATAATCCGCAGACGTGGCCGGTGTTGCACTGATAAATGGCGCCCGATATTATCCGCTTTTGGACACTCTGCACATTTTGCATCGCCATATTCTGAGAGCCAAAACGTCTTTATTTTTTTTCCCTGGAGCTGGGTGAGGGCTTATTTGTTGCGGGACAATCTGTAGATCTCATTGGCACCATTTTGGGGTACATGCGATTTTTTGATCACTTTGTATTAAATTTTTTTGGCAAGCAAGGTGAACAAAAACCTGCAATTCTGATGATTTTTATTATTATTTTTTTTACGGCGTTCGCCATGCGCTATGAATGACAATTTTACGTTATTCTGTGGGTCGGTATGATTACGGCGATACCATATATATATAGTTTTTCTTAAGTTTTGCAGCGTCTGCACGATAAAATCACTTTTGTTTCAAATAATTTATTTTTGGTGTCACCAGATTCTGAGAGCCATAACATTTTTATTTTTCCGTCAAAAAAGCTGCGGGAGGGCTTGTTTTTTGCGGGACGGGCTGCGTTTTTTAATGGTATAATTTTGGGGTACATGCAATTTTTAGATCCCTTTTTTTATTCTGTTTTGCGAGGGGTAGTGACTAACAAACAGCGATTCTGGAATAGTTTTTTATTAAATTTTTTTACGGTGTTCACCGTACGGGTAAAATAGCGTGATATTTTTATAGTTTGGGTCGTTACGGACGCGGGGATACCACATATGTGTACTTTTATTTATGTTTTTTGGTTTTTCCTATAATAAAAGACTTATTATAGGAAAAAAGGCTGTTATAGTGTTTTTTAACATGAAACTTATTTTTTTTTTACTTTTTTACAACATTTTTATTAACTTGTTTTAACTTTTACTTTTGTCCCACTAGGGAACTTGAAGGCATGAAGCCCTGATCGCTATACTAATACACTGCACTACCTACATAGTGCAGTGTATTAGAGCTGTCAGCTATTCACTGACAGCAAGCCTGTTAGGCTTCGCCTCCCGGCGGGGCCTAATAGGCTTCCGTACTAGGAAGCGATTGTTAGGCTATGGTTGCCATAGCAACCATCAGAACACTCGCGGGTGCCGATGGTTGTTATTAGCAACCATAGGGTACGATCTAATCACTTAGATGCAGCGATAGCTGCATCTAAGGGGTTAATCGGCCGGATCGGAGCCTTGCTCCGGTCCTGGCCGTTAGGGCACGATGTCAGCTGTGACAAACAGCTGACACCCGCGCCCGTGGCAACCATCGTGGTTGCCGACAGGGCTACAAGCCACTTCGATGCATCGATCACGTTTATCGATGCATCGAAGGGGTTAATCGGCCGGATCGGAGCCTAGCTCCGGTCCTGGCCGTTGCAGAGGGGCGTCGGGCAGCTGATTCCCGGCGGTGATAACGCTGGCTCAGCTTCTGAGCCAGCGTCATCACATACACACGTCATAGAGCTGTGATTGGTCAGTCTGCTTTGACTGACCAATCACAGCGATCGCCGGCAGGAGACCGCTGTGAATGGTCCCCTGCCGTCTTACTGTGCCGATCAACTGTCATAAACAGTTGACGGCACAGTTCTGTCACCTTGTCCTTTGACAGGGTGACAGTTTTTAGCCAGGACGCACCGGTACGTCCCTGTGCCTTAAAGCACTTCAATGCAGGACGTACCGGTACGTCCTGGTGCGCTAAGGGGTTAAAGAGGCTCTGTCACCAGATTTTGCAACCCTTATCTGCTATTGCAGATCGGCGCTGCAATGTAGATTACAGTAACGTTTTTATTTTTTAAAAAACGAGCATTTTTGGCCTAGTTATGACCATTTTTGTATTTATGCAAATGAGGCTTGCAAAAGTACAACTGGGCGTGTTTACAGTAAAAGTACAACTGGGCGTGTATTATGTGTGTTACATCTGGGCGTTTTTACTACTTTTACTAGCTGGGCGTTGGGAATGGGAGTGTATGATGCTGACGAATCAGCATCATCCACTTCTCTTCGTTACCACCCAGCTTCTGGCAGTGCAGACACACAGCGTGTTCTCGAGAGATCACGCTGTGACGTCACTCACTTCCTGCCCCAGGTCCTGCATCGTGTCGGCCACATCGGCACCAGAGGCTACAGTTGATTCTGCAGCAGCATCAGCGTTTGCAGGTAAGTAGCTACATCGACTGTAGCCTCTGGTGCCGATGTGTCCTCGCTCGTCCGACACGATGCAGGACCTGGGGCAGGAAGTGAGTGACGACACAGCGTGATCTCTCGAGAACACGCTGTGTCTGCACTGCCAGAAGCTGGGTGTTGTGAAGAGAAGTGGATGATACTTCTCGTCAGAACGCCCAGCTAGTAAAAGAAGTAAACACGCCCCGATGTACGCACATAATACACGCCCAGTTGTACTTTTACTGTAAACACGCCCAGTTGGACTTTAGAAAGCCTAATTTGCATAAATACAAAAGTGGTCATAACTTGGTCAAAAATGCTCGTTTTTTAAAAATAAAAACGTTACTGTAATCTACATTGCAGCGCCGATCTGCTGCAATAGCAGATAGGGATTGCAAAATCTGGTGACAGAGCCTCTTTAACTTATGTCTTCGGCCCCATGCAAACGACCGTATTTTTCATCCGTAATTACGGACCCATTCATTTCTATTGGCCACGGACACCTTTCTGTATTTTTGCTGAAAAAATGATAGAACCTGCCACTCTCCCATAGAAGCCTATGGGCGCTTCCGTATATATGGACGGCTACGGATGTGTATGCATAAACCGTCCGTATTTACAGAAGCGTTGCTAAGCAACATGTTAGTGACATCATTTGCAGCCTCCCTTTTTTTTTACGTATACGTATATACGGATCAAATACAGATGCACTACAGACCGTATTTGCGGATATCGTTCCAATATATATACGGATGACTACGGATTCGTATTTACCGACAGTATTTACGGATAGATGAAAATACGGTCATGTGCATGGGGCCTAACCCGAGATATATGGCGCGAGATGTTAAACGAAGATGTAAAAGAAAGTATTTACTCCGACGGATGCCATATGTCGCCCATAGACTCCCATGTTAAAAACAAGTGTATGTTGCTTTTTTTTGCTAGATGGCACGAGATTGTATTGAATTGGTATTATGATACATTGTATAACTTGATGCAAGTTAAGGGTTAACACATCTGTAAGGCCCAGTTCACACAAAGTTTTTTTATGCGGAAACCGTATCAGATTTGGTGTAAAAAAAAGTCCCAAACCACCTCCCATTGATTTCAATGGGAGGCGGAGGCGTTTTTTTCCGCGGCGGCTTTCAGCCGCTTGTGTTACAAAAAAGCGGCATACTCTTTCTTTCCGCCGTTTTTTACCCGAAAAATGCAGCGAAAAAGGCCACGAAAATAGCGGCAAGAATTTGCAGGCAGATTTTCCATTCCTGAATGAATTTTGAGGCAGATTTTTCTACCTGCAAAAAAACTTTGTGTAAACGGGGTCTAACTGAGAATTATTATTTTTATTTACAATCTATTTACTGTTTTTTCTTCCCTTTTTAGAGATGACGTGTCTTCATATGATGTCATCAGTCCTACTCCTATGTGGTGAACAGGTAAGTTACAAGAGGTAGGTGACTATTTAATATGAATGTATTGTCTGCGTTATTCACATAGAGTATATATGTATACTGCTACACATGGCCGGACATGTTGCACCCATAAAATGGCGTAATCAGGAAAGATTGGTGACATATTTAGGAATGAATGACTCTCTTTTATGGACAGTTGTAGACACATGAAGGATTTTTGTGGGAATGATCTTCTACATGGGGAATAATGCCGGGGTTGCAGATATCTTGTAATGTCTGCCCCTTACATGAAGAGAGTCTCTATAGTGAGACATATGAGAATGCGTGTACGATTGGGAGCAGATCCCATCTACAGCCCCCATATCCTTCCAAATCACTTTACTGCATCATGGGAAATACCTATTTTTGTTGGCAGCTTTGCCCATGAAGGAACTTTATGCTTTAGGTTGGGGCTACATGGGAATTTCTAATCATGTGCAACACAAATGACTACTAGTACTACAGGGGCTCAGCAAATGTGACATGGCGCCCAGAAACCATTCCAAAATCCAAATGGTGCTCCTTCCATTCTGATCCCTACCGTGTGTCCAAACAGATGTTTATGACCACATGTGGGGTATTGTTTTACTCGGGAGAAATTGCTTTACAAATGCTTTTTCTCCTTAAGTCCTTGTGGAAATGAAAAAAAATTAGCTAAACCTACATTTTCTTTGAAAAAATGTAGATTTTCATTTTTACGGCCTACTTCCAATAAGTTCTGTAAAACGCCTGTAGGGTCAAACTGCTCACTGTACCCCTAGATAATTTCCTCATGGGGTGTAGTTTCCAAAATGGGGTCACTTGTTGGGGGTTTCCACTGTTTTGTCCCCTCAGGGGCTTTGCAAATGCAACATGGCCTCCGCAAACCATTCCTGTTAAATTTGAGTTCCAAAAGCCAAATGGCGCTCTTTCCCTTCTCAGCCTCGCCGTGTGTCCAAACAGCCATTTATTACCACATGTGGGGTACTGTTTTACTCGGGAGAAATTTCTTTACAAATTTTATGGTGCTTTTTCTCCTTTAGGGCATGACCACACATGGCGGAATTCCTCCGCAACTGTCCGCATCAATGCCGCACAGAATCTGCGTTGCAGATTCTGCAGCGGATCTGCACAAAATGTGCAGAAAATTGATGCGGACTGGCCGCTGCGGACTGCAGGAAAAGTGCTTCTCTTCTCCCTATTCAGTGCAGGATAGAGAGAAGGGACAGCACTTTCCCTAGTGAAAGTCAAAGAAATTCATACTTACCGCCCGTTGTCTTGGTGACGCGTCCCTCTTTCGGCATCCGGCCCGACCTCCCTGGATGACGCTCCAGTCCATGTGACCGCTGCAGCCTGTGCTTGGCCTGTGATTGGCTGCAGCCGTCACTTACACTGAAACGTCATCCTGGGAGGCCGGACTGGAGACAGACGCAGGGAGTTCTCGGTAAGTATGAACTTATATTTTTTTTTACAGATACATGTATATTGAGATCGGTAGTCACTGTCCCGGGTGCAGAAACAGTTACTGCCGATCGCGTAACTCTTTCAGCACCCTGGACAGTGACTATTTACAGACGTCTCCTAGCAACGCTCCCGTCATTACGGGAGCCCCATTGACTTCCTCAGTCTGGCTGTAGACCTAGAAATACATAGGTCCAGCCAGAATGAAGAAATGTCATGTCTAAAAAGCAATACGCTCCGCAGCACACATAAGATCTGCGGACTTCATTGCGGAATTTTGACTCTCCATTGAAGTCAATGGAGAAATTCCGCCATGAGTCCGCAACCAGTCCGCCACTGCTCCGCAACAGACAGAGCATGCTGCGGACACCAAATTCCGCTCCGCAGCCTATGCTCCGCAGCGGAATTGTACGCATCGTGTAAACGAACACTGCTAAATTAAAGTGAAAGTCAATGGAGAAACGGCTCCGCTGCGGATTAACGCTGCGGAGTGTCCGCAGCGGAATTTAAGTGAAATTCCGCTATGTGTGAACCCGCCCTTAGTCCTTGTGGAAATGAAAAAAAAATAGCTAAGCCTACATTTTATTTGAAAAAAATTCGATTTTCATTTACACAGCCTACTTCCAAAAATGTCTGTAAAAAACCTGTGAGGTCAAAATGCTCACTATACCCCTAGATAATTTCCTCATGGGGTGTAGTTTCCAAAATGGGGTCACTTGTTGGGGGTTTCCACTGTTTTGTCCCCTCAGGGGCTTTGCAAATGAGACATGGCCTCCGCAAACCATTCCTGCTAAATTTGAGCTCCAAGAGCCAAATGCCGCTCTTTCCCTTCTCAGCCCTGCCGTGTGTCCAAACAACCGTTTATTACCACATGTGGGGTATTGTTTTACTCGGGAGAAATTGCTCCACAAATGTTGTGGTAAAAAATGTAGATTTTAATTTTCATGGCTTAGTTCCAAAAATTTTTGCAAAAAAACTGGCGGGTCAAAATGCTTGCTACACCCCTAAATAAATTCCTTGAGGGGTGTAGTTTCCCAAATGGGGTCACTTTTGGGGAGTTTCCACTGTTTTAGTTCCACAAGACCTCTTCAAAGCTGACATGGTGCCTAAAATATATTCTAATAAAAAGGAGGCCCAAAATCCACTAGGTGCTAATTTGCTTCTGAGGCCGGTGCTTCAGTCCTTTATCACACTAGAGCTACATGTGGGATATTTCCTAAAACTGCAGAACCTGGGAAATAAATATTAAGTTGTATTTCTCTGGTAAAACCTTCTGTGGTACAAAAAAAATGGATTCAAATTGAATTTCTGGAAAAAAATAATGAACTTTGTAAATTTCACCTCTAGTTTGCCTTAATTCCTGCGAAATGTCTAAAGGGTTAAGAAACTTTCTAAATGCTGTTTTGAATACTTTGAGGAGTGCAGTTTTTAAAATGGGGTGACTTATTGGGGGTTTCTAATATATAAGGACCTCAAAGCCACTTCACAGCTGAACTGGCCCCTGTAAAAATAGCCTTTTGAAATTTTCTTGAAAATGTGAGAAATTGCTGCTAAGTTTCTAAGCCTTGTAACGTCCTAGAAAAATAAAAGGATTTTCAAAAACAGAGGCCAATCTAAAGTAGACATATGGGGATGTTAATTAGCAACATTTTTGTGTGTTATAACTGCCTGTCTTACAAGCAGATACATTCAAATTGAGAAAAATGCAAATTTTGGTGTTTTTCACAATTAAATACTGAATGTATCGGGGAAATTTTGCCAGTAACATAAAGTCCAATGTGTCACGAGAAAACAACCTCAGAATCGCTTGGATAGGTAAAAGCATTCTGGAGTTATTACCACATAATTGAAACATGTCAGCTTTGAAAAATGAGGCTCTGTCAGGAAGGTCAAAAGTGGCCACAGCGGGAGGGGGTTAAAGAGGCTCTGTCACCACATTATAAGTGCCCTATCTCATACATTAGGAGATCGGCGCTGTAATGTAGGTGACAGTAATGCTTTCTATTTTAAAAAAAACGATCTATTTTCACCACTTTATTAGCGATTTTAGATTTATGCTAATGAGTGTCTTAATGCCCAAGTGGGCGTGTTTTTACTTCAGACCAAGTGGGCGTTGTACAGAGGAGTGTATGACGCTGACCAATCAGCGTCATGCACTCCTCTCCATTCATTTAGGCAGTGCATAGGGATCCTTTTAGATCGCTATGTGCTGTCTTATACTAACACATTAACAATACCGAAGACAGTTTTGACAGTGAATAGACATTCCACGGGATGTCTATTCACAATCCCTGCACTTCGTTAATGTGTCTATGGTAGTTACAGTAGAGCACAGCGTAATCTCGCGAGATTACTCTGTAGATGAAAGATTACAACGAGATGTTGCCCTAGAAAAGGGCCAAAACAAAGAGAGCCCTAAAGAGGCCAAATAAATGGTACCCAAATGAGGACCATAGAAATGGTTCCTGAGTAAGAACTATATAAATAGTGGCCGAGGACCACTGAAATGGTGCCTGCGTGTGGCCAAAAACAGATGATGCCCTAGAAAAGGGCCAAAACAAAGAGAGCCCTAGAGAGGCCAAATAAATGGTACCTAGATGGAGACCATAGAAATGGTTCCCGAGTAAGGACTATATAAATAGTGCCCGAGGACCACTGAAATGGTGCCTGCGTGTGGCCAAAAACAGATGCCCTAGAAAAGGGTCAAAACAAATAGAGCCCTAAAGAGGCCAAAATAAATGGTACCCAAATGAGGACCATAGAAATGGTGCCCGAGAAAGGACCATATAAATAGTGCCCGAGGACCACTGAAATGGTGCCTGCGTGTGGCCAAAAACAGATGATGCCCTAGAAAAGGGCCAAAACAAAGAGAGCCCTAAAGAGGCCAAATAAATGGTACCTAGATGAAGACCATAGAAATGGTTCCTGAGTAAGGACTATATAAATAGTGCCCGAGGACCACTGAAATGGTGCCTGCGTGTGGCCAAAAACAGATGCCCTAGAAAAGGGTCAAAACAAATAGAGCCCTAAAGAGGCCAAAATAAATGGTACCCAAATGAGGACCATAGAAATGGTGCCCGAGAAAGGACCATATAAATAGTGCCCGAGGACCACTGAAATGGTGCCTGCGTGTGGCCAAAAAAAGATGCCCTAGAAAAGGGTCAAAACAAATAGAGCCCTAAAGAGGCCAAAATAAATGGTACCCAAATGAGGACCATAGAAATGGTGCCCGAGAAAGGACCATATAAATAGTGCCCGAGGACCACTGAAATGGTGCCTGCGTGTGGCCAAAAACAGATGATGCCCTAGAAAAGGGCCAAAACAAAGAGAGCCCTAAAGAGGCCAAATAAATGGTACCTAGATGAAGACCATAGAAATGGTTCCTGAGAAAGGACTATATAAATAGTGCCCGAGGACCACTGAAATGGTGCCTGCGTGTGGCCAAAAACAGATGCCCTAGAAAAGGGTCAAAACAAATAGAGCCCTAAAGAGGCCAAAATAAATGGTACCCAAATGAGGACCATAGAAATGGTGCCCGAGAAAGGACCATATAAATAGTGCCCGAGGACCACTGAAATGGTGCCTGCGTGTGGCCAAAAACAGATGATGCCCTAGAAAAGGGCCAAAACAAAGAGAGCCCTAAAGAGGCAAAATAAATGGTACCTAGATGAAGACCATAGAAATGGTTCCCGAGTAAGGACTATATAAATAGTGCCCGAGGACCACTGAAATGGTGCCTGCGTGGGGCCAAAAACAGATGCCCTAGAAGGGTCAGAGCACATAGAGCCCTAAAGAGGCTAAAATAAATGGTAATGGATGAGTATAATATAGTGAGTGTGGGTAGGTTTGTGTAAAATGGAAGTGTGTTATTTAGTGAGTGCAAAGAAGTATATAATAGATGAGTGTAAATTAGTGAGTTTGGGTAGGTAGGTATATAATCGATGAGTGTAATATAGTGAGTGCAGATAGGTAGGTATATATTGGATGAGTGTAATATAGTGAGTGCAGATAGGTAGGTATATAATGGATGAGTGTAATATAGTGAGTGCAGGTAGGAAGGTAGGTATGTAATGGATGTGTGCAATATAGTAAGTGTGGGTTAGTAGGTGTATGTCACGTAGTGATGGAGGTATGTGGTGGTGGCCAGGAGCCAGAGGACGTCATGTAGAGGTAAGTATATGGCAGCCGCAGAGAGCCTTATGCCCCCTCTTTTTAGCCTTGTGGGGAAAGTGAAGACAACATTTCCAGAGGAGAGATGAAGCATGATCATTTTCCTCAGGTTCCCAAGATTTCTCCTCAGACCAAAGATTTTCTAATTGACCAGGTACCGGAGCTTCCCTCTGGACCTCTTGGTGCCCAGAATCCCGTTGACTTCATACTCTCTATCAGGAGTGGAGGAAGCAGGAGAACGAGGAAACTTCTTGGAGAAGTGATTCCGGAACAGAGACTTGGGAAGAGGCACATGAAAACATTTGGGAGTTTTCAAAGACTGTGGGAGTCGGAGCTTGTAGAAAACCAAGGATCCAATTTAAAACAGTGGGTCCTCAAACAAATGTACTTGGTGGATAACTAGACCTTGTCTCCTGGGTGGAATTGTGGAGGAACTCTATACTTCTTGTATGCATTTCCCTTCAATCGGCCTACTCCTTTACTTATAGACTCCTTGGCCTCCTGCCCTTTGTGCAAGAATTGAGTGAAACTGGCTGCTGGAACTTTGGACAGTGTTGGAACTGGCAGAGGGATTCTTGGATGCTGTCCATAAATCAAGAAAAAAGGTGTGAATTCCCAGGTGTAGTTATTATAAGCAAACTCTGCCCAGGGAAGGAGACTAGTCCAGTCATCTTGAAGTGCGGACACAAAATTGCTGAAAAAGTTTTCCAAAACCTGTTTGAACCATTCCAATTCTCCATTAGATTAATGGTGGTAGGCGGAAAGAAAATCCAACTTAACTTCAAACAACTTGCAGAGTGGCCTTTAGAACTTTGAAGTAAATTTCACTCCTCTATCGAACACGATATGCTTAGGGAGTCATCGCAGACGAAAAATGTGTTTACTGAAGAGATTAGACAGACTTTTAGCAGAAGAAAGTCCGGTCAGAGGAATAAAGTGTGCCATCTTCAAAAAACAGTCAACTACGAACCAGATTACAGTACAACCAGAGCAACTTGGTAAGCCAAGTCCAACCTGCTTGATGAGGGTTTAGTCCATATGCCGTTTGCAGATACAATACATTTTTGTGATCGGTGTAGACAGTGATGGCATAATGAGCACCTTCTAGCAAACATCTCCATTCTTCGAGAGCTAATTTTATGGCCAAGAGTTCCTGATCTCCAATGCCATCATTTTTCTGGGTAGGGGACAAGGCATTTGAGAAGAATCCACAGGAAAGCGTTTTTGCTTTATAATTTTTTTGAAAAAGAACAGCACGCACTCCTTACAGATGAGACCTGCTTCTCCAAGATGGAGGTTTTACTGTAGTCCGGTCCATGGAGAACTAAGGCAGAGGAGAAGGCCTGTTTAAGGCTGAGGAAAGCAGAAACAGCTTTAGAAGTCCGAATTTTGGCAATGAAACCCATTTTGGTGATAGCAGAGATGGGTGCCACCAGGTAAGAAAATTTAGGAATTAATTGTCGATCATAATTAGTAACTTCAGGAAGTCGTTGTATGGCTTTGAGTCCATGGGGACTAGACAATTTAAGTACTGCTGGATCTATTTGAATTCCTTGATCAGAGATATATCCTACAAAAGACAGTCTGGATCACTCAAAAAGCAATTTTTTAAGCTTGGCATATAGATGATTCTCTGTAAGTCGGTGCAGAACAAGACTCTATTGCTTGCGATGAGTATAGTGGTCTGGGGAGAAAACAAAAATGGCATCCAAATATAACAAAACACAGCCGTATAATAGATCTTGCAAAATGTCGTTAACATGTTCTTGAAAGACAGCCGGGGGATTTCTGAGACCAAAAGGCACAATTAGATATTCATGGTTTCCATCTCTAGTGTTAAACATGATTTTTCCCTCATTCCCTTCACAGATGTGAATCAAATTGTAAGTACCACGTAAGTCTAGCTTGGTGAAAATCTTAGCACCTTGCAGTCAGTCAAAGAGCTTGGAAATGAACGTGTTTTTTTTTTTATCGTGATTTCATTAAGACCTCGGTAGTTAATACAGGGCCTGTTCATCCTTGATGCGTTCTGCCAGACCTTTCCAAAACATAGCGACAAGAGAATCAATGTTCCACTGTAACTCTGTGGATAATGTGCAAAACTGGATGGCATATTGTCCTACTGGAGTAGTGACGAAGAAGCAGATGATGACTTTTTTAAAAGTCGTGAAAAATTATTGGATAACAAAGATGATGGGTTTTTCCTTTTCCATAGAGGTGAAGCCCAGGCCTGCGCCTCACCAGACAGTAGAGACAAGATGTTGGCTACCTTAGCGTGGTCGGAAGCTAATTGCTGCGCTACTAGCTCAAAACGGATTGTGCATTGATTTAATCCTCTACAAGGCTTGGAGTCGCCTTTGTAACGTGGAGGAGTTGGAAGATGCAATCCAGGACTGAAGGCAGCAAATTGAGGAGGTGGCGATTGCGCCCCAGCAGCAGATAAAACACTTAAATGTGAAGAAACATTTTGTATTAACTGATACAATTGATACTAGCGGACACGTTGCCTGAAATGGTGTCGAAAGTTCTCTAGGATCTGGTTGACCCTCTCCACTTGGCCATTGAACTGTGGATGGTATTCAGAAGAAAGATCTGACTTGACTTCCAGCAGGCCACACAGAGCTCTCCAAAATCTTTAGGTGAACTGTACACCGTGGCCTGAAACAATATGATGGGAAAGAACATGCAGGCGAAATATATGCTGTATAAAGAGACCGGCAAGATGAGGAGCAGAAGGCAAACAAGACAAAAGACCAAAATGTGCAATTTTGAATAAGCGATCTACCACCGGCCAGATGGTATTGCATTTGGATGAAAGGAGTAGATCCCTCACAATGTCCATCGCAATATGTTGCCACAGAGAATCAGGGACTGGAAGAGGTAGAAGAAGACCAGGTGGTCTGGACTTGGAGGTCTTGTTCTGGGAGCAGAAGGAACAGGAAGCCACATAGTCCTGAACATCCTGGACCATGGCTGGCTACCAAAATTGATGAGAAATGAGCTCTCTGGTTTTACGCACTCCTGCGTGACCGGCCAGTTTAGGGTTATGTCCCCAGGAAAGCACTGTCCTTCTTCTGGCTGAGGGAACAAAGGTTTTACGATGATGGATATCCTTCAGTAGGACCGGAGCCACCAGAATGATGCGAGAAGGATCGATATAATATGTTTCACTTGATCAGAGTCATCAAATCACCGAGACAGATTCGGATATTACATCGCTGAAAGGTTTGGCCTCAGCTTACTTGTCCTTAAACACCCACAGCTCATTTCTCAAATTGAAATACATGTCTCAGTGGGAGACGGATATGGGTCGGGAGTTCTCGGAGGAGGACTGGAGGGCTGCTTTACATCACTCACATAGGATATCCAAATGTGTCAATCATATAGAAGCCGTTAGGAAAATTCAGTTTCGTTGGTACCTCACACCTGTTACAACATATGCAAGCCAGGGCTTCTCCTTTGTGTTGGAGGGAATGTGGAGCAAGGGGCACATTATTTCATCTATGGTGGACATGTAAATCAGTCTACCCATTCTGGAAGCGTATCTTCCGCTACATATCAGAATTAATGGGAGCAGAACTTTTACCTTCCCCTGCATTGGCTTTAACTGATATGCAGATGGATGAGATCCCTTTAGAATATAGGTGGCCAATAAGCCATATTCTTATCGCTTCCAGATTCCATATAGCCAAGAGATGGAAAACAGCTGAGGCTCTGAATCTCTCGGAGGTGCTAAACTGGGTTTATCTTCACTTCTATTACGTATTGCACTTTGCTACATCTAAAGGTTATAGGCAGAAGTGTTTGTCTCAATGGGCCCCTTGGACGGAGTTACCCCATGTTCAACTTCTGCTCCGCAAGAACTCTGTCACTCTGTGAATGTATCTGTGCTAACTTATACATGGTTTTCGTATCCTGCATCATCCTGTTCCTTTTTGACATCTCATATGTATAATTGCTTGTATTTATCACCACCACTCTTTGTATGTCTGTTTTTATGTTTGTTTGTCTGTTAATATGTCAGTATGTCAACGTCCGAGGCACGTTTCTGATATCTAAAGGTGCAAGCTTTTTCTGTGTTCTGTATACAACACTGTGAGACTGTATCATTTGGATGTTGTATACTTTTGTATTGTACTTTGGAAAAATAAAAACCAAGTTAATTTCAATTCACCGAGACAGAGCGTCAGCCTTAGTATTCCTTTCGGCAGGACGGAAATGTAACAGAATTTCAAATCAGGCAAAGAAGAGCGCCCACCTGGCCTGGCGCGGATTCAACCGCTGAGCGGTCTGTAGATAGACCAAATATTCGTGGTCTGAAAAGAATTACAGGATGCATGACCCCTTCTAGCAGATGTTTCCACTCTTCCAATGCCAATTCAATGGCCAGAAGCTCCTGATCTCTAAGAGTAATTCTTCTCGGCAGGAGAAAATAACTAGGAGAAGAAGCCGCAGGTGACAGTCTTGCCGGTAAGACCTTTTTGCGTCAGGTCTGCACCTGCATCGATAGTAGAGGCATCCACCTCAAAGAAGAATTGCTTGGAGATGTCCGGATGCTGCAATATAGGGGCGGCAGAGACAGACTGAGTTGAAGAAATGCCAATTTGGTCTCTTGGGTCTCATTTTTGGCATTCACTCCTTTCTTTGTAAGAGCTGAAATAGGCGCCAGTAATGAAGAGTAGTGGGGAATAAACTGCCGGTAGAAATGTGCAAATCCCAGAAAGCGTTGAATTGCACGGAGACCCTGAGAACAAAGCCAGTTCAACACAGCAGATGTTTTGTTGGTGTCCATCTTCAATCCCTGGTCAGAGACTATATAATCTAGAAAGGGACGGGAGGATTTCTGGAAGACCCACTTCTCCAACTTTGCACAGAGCTTATTCTCCAGCAACCGTTGAAAGACCTGTCGAACACGTTTCCAATGTGTAGTCAAAGCGGGTGAGAAAATCTTGATGTTGTCTAGATACATCACCACATTGACATATAACGGATCCCGGTGGATGTCGTTAACTTGCTTATCATTGCTTTGCATCAAAAGAGCCTTACAGGCAAAGACATTGCTGCTTGTAAGATTGCCCCAAAATGAACCATTTATCGGATCATCCAGTACTTCAAGGAGAGAGGTTAATTTGCTATGAAGAAGGCTTCAGGGTGTCCATGAAATTCCAGCAAGTACCAGGACCTTCTCCTAAAGAGGATTCAGCTATGGGATCGGTTCAACAGCAGTGCAGCGCTTCCTCAGACATCTGTCAGTGCATCTGCACGCACAGTGAGGTGAAGGCTTTTGGAGGCTGGACTGGTGTCAAGAAGAGCTGCAAAGAAGCCACTTCTCTCCAAGAAAAACATCAAGGACAGACTGACATCCTGTTTTAAGTATATTGATTGGACTGCAGAGGACTGGGGTAAAGTTATTGTAACGCTGGCGGCAGGTCCCTCTCCTGCCAGTGGTCTCCGTCGCTGGATCCTGTACCTTGCTTGACAGCCTCCTCCACCACGAGGTCGCTAACGTCCACTGATGTCTCCTGCTCACGGCAGCCGGATCCCAAGTGCGCGCTGGCCCAGGCCGTTTCTTAAAGGGCCAGCATGTAAGTATATAATGGATGAGTGTAATATAGTGAGTTCAGGTAGGTATATAATGGATGAGTGTAATATAGTGAGTGCAGGTATGTATATAATGGATGAGTGTAATATAAAGAGTGCAGGTAGGTATATAATGGATGAGTGTAATATAGTGAGTGCAGGTAGGTATATAATGGATGAGTGTAATATAATGAGTGCAGGTAGGTATATAATATATGAGTGTAATATAATGAGTGCAGGTAGGTATATAATGGATGAGTGTAATATAATGAGTGCAGGTAGGTATATAATGGATGAGTGTAATATAGTGAGTGCAGGTAGGTATATAATGGATGAGTGTAATATAATGAGTGCAGGTAGGTATATAATGTATGAGTGTAATATAATGAGTGCAGGTAGGTATATAATGTATGAGTGTAATATAATGAGTGCAGGTAGGTATATAATGGATGAGTGTAATATAATGAGTGCAGGTATGTATATAATGGATGAGTGTAATATAAAGAGTGCAGGTAGGTATATAATGGATGAGTGTAATATAGTGAGTGCAGGTAGGTATATAATGGATGAGTGTAATATAATGAGTGCAGGTAGGTATATAATATATGAGTGTAATATAATGAGTGCAGGTAGGTATATAATGGATGAGTGTAATATAATGAGTGCAGGTAGGTATATAATGGATGAGTGTAATATAGTGAGTGCAGGTAGGTATATAATGGATGAGTGTAATATAATGAGTGCAGGTAGGTATATAATGTATGAGTGTAATATAATGAGTGCAGGTAGGTATATAATGTATGAGTGTAATATAATGAGTGCAGGTAGGTATATAATGTATGAGTGTAATGTAGTGAGTGCAGGTAGGTATATAATGGATGAGTGTAATATAATGAGTGCAGGTAGGTATATAATGGATGAGTGTAATATAATGAGTGCAGGTAGGTAGGTATGTCAGTAATACACTGCAGAATTAAGGCGGGATTCACACGACAGGGTTTCCCGGCCGGGTGCCGGCCGTTCATAAATCGGCCGGCACCCGGCTGCATTAGGAATAATAGACCCCTAATGGGGCTATTCACACGACCGATTTTTTGACGGGCCAGGAAAACCGGCCGTCAAAAAATGGGACATGCCCTATATTCGGCCGGGTACCCGGCCGCCCGGGTCCCATAGAAGTCTATGGGGCCGGGTAATACACGGCCATCACCGGAATGTGTCCCGAGTGATGGCCGGGTCAACCGTCACTCGCGCACTCTCTCCTCCTCACAGTGCAGAGTGCATGTGAGGAGGAGGAGTTGATGCCATTCGGACGAATGGCTACGCTGGTGATACTGTGTGGCAGGGTCGGGGTGTACAGCAGGTGGAAGGGAGCGCTGCGCTGGCTCCCTTCCCCTGCTTGTTACGGTTCCCGACCGCTGGCTGTGTTTTTACGGCCAGCGGTCAGGGTCCTTAAAACCCGAGCCATAGACTTTTTACGGCTCGGGTTTTAACTTGCTGCCCGCGCGATCGGGCAGCTGAATGTCGGGTCTCCGGCTGTCCGTGACTGCCGGGGACCCTGAGGAGAGGATAGAAGCAGCTTTCACTGCTTCTGTCTTCTACGATGTCTTTTTACACAACGCTCAATGAACGCTGTGTATAGAAATAGAGACAGCAGCGGTGCTGTCTCTATTCCTCCCGGTGATCATGTGACTGGTCACATGATCGCCGGGTGCTGTTAGTGACAGACTGCTGCTGGGTCTTACTAGACCTAGCACAATCCTATTAGTGACAATCGTCACTGTGAGAGGGCTGATTTCCCCTGTAACTGGGGCTGCTGTGCAGCTCCAGTTACAGGGAAAAACATGGTGTAAAAGAAAGAAAAAAAATATTAAAAGTTCCAAAAAGGTCTTTTTTGACCTTTGAGGGACAGAACATAATAATAAAAAAATAAGTAAAGTGCAAAAAATTAATCAGATTAAAAAACGGTCAGGGAAAAAACCGGATGCAAATCGGGTCCAAATCGGCCGGTAAAAACAGCAACACGGCCCGGAACGGAATCGGAACGGATGCAAACCGGCCGGGAAAATCGGCCAAAAACGGCCGATCTTCCCGGCCGACACTCGGACCCTGTCGTGTGAATGAGGCCTAAGGCGGGATTCACACGACCGGGTCGCGCCCGAGCCCGAGTGCCGGCCGGTAAAATCGGCCTTTCTGCCCGGCCGGTTTGCATAAAGTTTTGCATCCGGGCCGGGCAGATCTGGACAGTGACATCAGCGGCAACTCCTGAAGGGGAATCCCCATGTGTTCGGGGATTCCGCTTCAAGAGTTTCCCCTGATGTCACTGCCCAGATATGGACAGAGACATCAAGCGCTCTGTCCAGGAGCGGAATCCCCGAAAACACGGGGATTCCGCTCCTTCAAGGAGCTAAAGTGCGGCTAGCACATAGCAGAGCGGGGAGATACCTCCCTGCTCTGCGATAGTGGCGTCGCTGCAGTAGTAGCAGCCGCAGCAGCTGCTAGCGGCGCCATCGAAGGTGTCGCCGGGCCAGGGTGCTTTTAAAACAAGCAGGGGAAGGGAGCCAGCGCAGCGCTCCCTTCCACCTGCTGTACACCCCGGCCCTGCAACACAGTGTACAGCGATGCCATTCGTCAGAATGGCATCAACTCCTCCTCACATGCACTCTGCGCTGTGAGGAGGAGGAGATAGAGCGCAAGCGCCGGAAAACCCGGCCATCACTCGGGACACATCCCGGTGATGGCCGGGTATTACCCGGCCCCATAGACTTCTATGGGAGCCGGGCGGCCGGGTACCCGGCCGAAGATAGAGCATGTCCTATTTTTTGACGGCCGGTTTCCCCGTCCGTCAAAAAGTCGGTCGTGTGAATAGCCCCATTAGGGGTCTATTATTCCTAATGCAGCCGGGTGCCGGCCGATTTATGAACGGCCGGCACCCGGCCGGGAAACCCTGTCGTGGGAATGAGGCCTAACGCAGCATGTGATTACGATTTTTATAAATATTATTCTCTTGTATTAAATAGATTTCTACTACATATAAACATAAAGGTTTTCTATATTTTCTTTGCTATCTTTTCTCTACCCCACATGGCCACTCTATGGTGATGCAGGTGGTGGCGCTATTTCACTGTTTACCTCCGGCAGCAGAAGGGCGAGGTGCAGCCCTGCCACACAACAACAATCCTGGTTCCGCAGTAGAATGTTCAGTTTTTTTGGTGTAAACTTTTTGCATAGATTTTCATTGTAGGATCTGTACAAAGTGGAGCTGCCAGGAGATCGGAGACTTGATGAGATGGACGCATGCAGCTCCCGTCAGGAACATACTGGTTAGGTGAGTAGTCCCACCTCATAATATCCATGAAAAATGGAACTAAATAGGTATTGGACAAATATCAAACTATCACTGCCAGGCAAAAAACTTTAAAACAGAATTTTTAATAAATATTAACTGTAAAAAAAATAATCAAATACCAATTTAATTTTACTACAAAACACATAGCACCTCGATCAGTGGTACAAGCATCTTTGGGGTACTCCAGCGGGTAGAGTTCATAGAACAGGGTATAATACTAGTAATACCAGTTCAGTATCAGGGCATAATAAATGAGTAGTCCCACCTCCCCTTTCTCATCCATATTAGGCTCTGTTCACATCTGCGTTGGGGTCCCGTTCTGACGTTCCGTCGGAGGTTTCCGTTAGAACGGGACCCTGAGCAGACACCGACGAAAACCAGGGGTTTCCGTTTCCATCACCATTGATTTCAATGGTGACGGAGCCGGTGCCCGTGGTTTCCGTTTGTCTCTTTTGTGCTCCGGACCCTTCGTTTTGCCGGAAACAATAGCTTAGTCGACTACTGAAATCAATGGTGATGGAAACGGAAACCCCTGGTTTCCGTCGGTGTCAGTTTGTGTCTGCTCAGGGTCCTGTTCTGACGGAAACCTCTGACGGGAACGTCAGAACGGGACCCCAATGCAGATGTGAACAGAGCCTTAGGGCATGACCAGACGTGGCGGAATTGCTCTGCAATTCCGCTGCGGATAGTCCGCAGCGGAAATCCGCAGCGTACACGTTTCTCCATTGCTTTCCACAGCTTTTTAGTTGGGTTCGTTTGCACGTTGCGGACAATTCTGCGGAGCATAGGCTGTGGTGCGGAATTTGGTGTCCGCAGCATACACTGGCTGTTGCGGACGTGTAGCGGACTTGTTGCGGACTCATTGCGGAATTTCTCCATTGACTTCAATGGAGAGTGAAAATTCCGCAATGAAGTCCGCAGATGTTATGTGTGCTGCGGAGCGTACTGGTTTTACTAACATGATAGTTCTTCATTCTGGCTAAACCTATTTATCTCTAGATCTACAGCCAGACTGAGGAAGTCAATGGGGCTCCCGTAATTACGGGTGATTACGTGTGTGCACCCGTAATTACAGGAGCGTTAATAGGCGATGTCAGTAAATAGTCACTGTCGAGGGTGCTGAAAGAGTTAAACGATTGGCAGTAACTGTTTCAGCACCCTGGACAGTGACATCCGATCACAATATACATCAGCCTGTAAAAAAAATAGAAGTTCCTACTTACCCATAACTCCCTGCTTCTTCCTCCAGTCCGGCCTCCCGGGATTACGTTTCAGTCCAAGTGACGGCTGCAGCCAATCACAGGCCAATCACAGGCTGCAGCGGTCACATGAACTGCCGCGTCATACAGGGAGGTCGGGCTGGATGTCGAAAGAGGGACGCGTCACCAAGACAACGGCCGGGTAAGTATGAATTTATTTTTCTTTTACTAGGGAAAGGGCTGTCCCTTCTCTCTATCCTGCACTGATAGAGAGAAGGGAAGCCCTTTCCCCCTCAATACGCAACGGCCAGTCCGCATCAATTTAATGCCCATTTTAGGCAAAGCCGCGACAGAATCTGCAACGCAGATTCTGTGCGGCATTGATGCGGACAGTGTATGCAGAACTCCGCCACGTCTGGTCATGCCCTTAGACTGTCACACAGAAACCTCTGCATGTTCTTTATATCCACAATTTCTAGTTATAATCCCTCCTCATCGGGCTGCAGCGGCCAAACCGCAGGAGAAGTGGGGGGTGTGAACATAATCTTAGGCAGCCTTGGCTGGAATTACAGCTGTGATTGGATACAGTAGGTCACATGTGGACACGAAGTCCCTGTTTACACACCAAGTTTTTTGCAGGTGGAAAAATCTGCCTCAAAATTCCTTCTGCCGCTTTTTTTACGCATTTTTCGACCACGGCCATTGAGCACCGCAGGCAAAAATGCTGCGAAAACCATTTTCTTTGCCTCCCATTGATGGCAATGGGAGGTCAGAGACGGAAACGCTTGAAGAAAGGGCTTGACGCTGCTTTTTCCTGTGAGTGTTTTTTTCTCGTGGGAAAAACGCCTCTGCATCCCATTGAAATCAATAAGATTAGTTTTCGGACGTTTTTTGGTGCGGTTTTCGATGCGTTTTCCACTTAAAAAAACGCTCCAAAAAAACTCTGTGTGAACTAGGCCTAATATTTCTCCATATATTACATGTGGCTTTTGCAGCATATTTGGCTGTGCATCCTTTGCATTACAATCTACTGCAGATTGTTACTGCTGCAAGTTTATGCAGTTTTCTAGAACCCTATTCACATTCATACTTTATGTGTCAATTTGACCATGGAAATCTGCAATAAATATGTAACATGTGAACATAGACTTAGGGCATGACCACACATGGCGGAATTCCTCCGCAACTGTCCGCATCAATGCCGCACCTAATCCGGGTTGCGGATTACGGCTGCGGATCTGCACAAAATGTGCAGAAAATTGATGCGGACTGGCCGCTGCGGACTGCAGGAAAAGTGCTTCCCTTCTCCCTATCAGTGCAGGATAGAGAGAAGGGACAGCACTTTCCCTAGTGAAAGTCAAAGAAATTCATACTTACCGGCCGTTGTCTTGGTGACGCGTCCCTCCTTCGGCATCCAGCCCGACCTCCCTGGATGACGCTCCAGTCCATGTGACCGCTGCAGCCTGTGCTTGGCCTGTGATTGGCTGCAGCCGTCACTTACACTGAAACGTCATCCTGGGAGGCCGGACTGGAGACAGACGCAGGGAGTTCTCGGTAAGTATGAACTTATATGTTTTTTTACAGATACATGTATATTGAGATCGGTAGTCACTGTCCCGGGTGCAGAAACAGTTACTGCCGATCGCGTAACTCTTTCAGCACCCTGGACAGTGACTATTTACAGACGTCTCCTAGCAACGCTCCCGTCATTACGGGAGCCCCATTGACTTCCTCAGTCTGGCTGTAGACCTAGAAATACATAGGTCCAGCCAGAATGAAGAAATGTCATGGTAGTAAAAACAATACGCTCCGCAGCACACATAAGATCTGCGGACTTCATTGCGGAATTTTGACTCTCCATTGAAGTCAATGGAGAAATTCCGCCATGAGTCCGCAACCAGTCCGCCACTGCTCCGCAACAGACAGAGCATGCTGCGGACACCAAATTCCGCTCCGCAGCCTATGCTCCGCAGCGGAATTGTACGCATCGTGTAAACGAACACTGCTAAATTAAAGTGAAAGTCAATGGAGAAACGGCTCCGCTGCGGATTAACGCTGCGGAGTGTCCGCAGCGGAATTTAAGTGAAATTCCGCCATGTGTGAACCCGCCCTTAGGGGCTACACGTGATGTTTCAGGCTACATTTACACACTGCAACCAGGTTACATCACACTTGTCTTCTCTCCCAGATTGTCCTGGAGACTTCCAAACTAGGGAAGATCTTACATGATGTAGCTGCATAAAGGAAGGCACTCTGCTGGGACTATTTGTGAGGGGGAACTCTGCTTGTAGTGGTTATTGGGGGCAGTCTGCTGGCACTAATTATTGGAGGCGCTTTGCTGGCAATATGGTTTATTGAGGGGGTCTCTGCTGGTAGTGTTGTTTATGAGGGGGCAGTATACTGGCACTGTTTAAGGGACAATACTCTGCTGGCACTGTATGGGGGCACTCTGCTTAGTCTAATGATGGGGTCGCTCGCTGATAACTGAGGCTTCTTAGCTGTCCTTATCGGTGGGGTTTACATAGGAAAGAAATTCTCAAACCACATCTCAAATCTCCCTGTAGTTGATTCTAAAAACAGACAAGTACGGCTCAGAAAAACGGCTGCAAACAAATAACCATTGATGTGAATGGAAATGAACAAAATGTTTTTTGCTTTCTGCGATTATTATTTACATGTTTTATAAGACATGTTACATCTCGTGTTATACACAGCAGGAGGCAACAGCACACGTCTTATCACAGGAAGAGGAAATACATCAGAAAGGGAAACGGGAAGAGGAAGAGCAGCCATGTCATACAGGAAATACAGGGAAGTGACATCATCACAGGAGGTAACGTATATCCTGTGTGCGGGGACCCCAGAAATATGATGAGACTGACGTATCAGGGCTGATACATAGTAATATTATGTTAATGTTATGTTATTATATATCATTACTTGTGTGTTTAGGCTGTGCTTATATATGTTAGTAGGTCGGACCGGAAGGATCGCGTGTTCTGTATACAAGCTCCAGATAAGAAGAACATGGATCAGCACAACAACACCAGCGCTCCTGGGACTGCGCTCCAACCACACAGCATTTCATCCGGAGGATCGACTGTTCCGTAGTCCAAAACGTCGCTTCTCGGGTTCTATTCCTACAATGGGGGAAAAAGTCAATTACATATTTTCAGTAATTATTGTTACAATATTTTCATTAAGGAAATCTCTTGTATGGAATATTTTTTTGTATCACCTTAACTTCTGGTTACACCTGAAATGCCCTATAAGGGTATTGAGATATCATAGAGGGGGGTATCACGATGGAGACCCTCTCTATAACCCAAATGGAAGCTCTGCGCCACCTCTGTTCAGAGGCTGTGTGTGGTATTGCAGCTTTTCTGTATTGAAATGTATAGGGCTAAGCTGTCCACACACCGCAAATCACCTGTGGACAGGTGTGGCTCTGTTTTTGGAAGACGTCAGCTCTATTTTTCTAATTATGTACAACCCCTTTAATTACATAATCTCTTTAGAGGGTTTTCTCCATCTCAGACGTTTATGTGATATCCACCTATGCTCATGCACGCAGCTCTCTCCGTTCTGTACTATGGGAGTTACACAAATAGTTCAACAGCGCTCAGCTGTTTCCGAAACTTCCATAGAACAGAATAGAGAGAGGGACGTGCGAGGCCTTTCCCAAGTCATTCTCCACCTGGAATCAGCAGCCATTAGACGGGACAGGGATGTGGGAACAAAGCAGGACAGGGTCAGGGAGAGACCTCCGTTTTCCACATAGGTGTGAGTCCCAGAGAAATGGTAAGATGGGAGTACCCCTTTAAATAAAACTTCTTGGTGATGATCCATTTTCTTAAGGTGTTTAATTAAACTATGGACAGTGGGGTCGAAGAACCCGCACCCAAAATATCTATACTGGAGTGACATGCCTGTTACTAACGCTGTATACAAGCTCCCCACGTATAACAGACAGGGCCCTCACTGAGACTTTGTAGGGGCTCCTAGAGACAAATATATATTGATGTACAGACATTTTCGCCTCCGTTATTGTGCAGCAAGACCTCCCCACATATAACAGGCAGGACCCTCACTGACCCCCTGGACAGACACATAGGCCTGAATATATTTATATCTTTATATTTTCCATTATTCACCTGCAGGAAATGTTATTTTTAGAAATGGGGAGAAATACTTGGAATTGTGTTTTTTTAGTTTCTGATGTTATTTTTGTTACTTCTCAGGTATAAGGAGAAAAGTAACCGGCACATACAAGATGAGACGTGGATGAAGATGTGCGGAGGACTGTACCCCACCGGGAAAGAGCGGGCTGTCACTGGTATTACCATGGGGCAGATTTACTAAGGCCTCATGCACACGACCGTAGTGAGGTGCATTGACCGTGACTTGCGGCTCGTACGTCCGCGGAGTGTCACCCGCGGCCGCCCGCAAATCGCGGGCCCTGCATATGACCACGTGCATTGTTTTCTATGAGCCTGTACCGCAAAACACGACCGTAATAAGACATGTCCGTTGTTTTTGCGGTCCCGGTTCCTGGGCAATGCACGGACCATGGAAACCACGGTCGTGTGCATGGGCCCATTGAAATGAATGGGGCCGCAATTCACCTGCAGATTTGTGGGTGAATTGCGGCTGCAAAAATACGTTCGTGTGCATGGGGCCTAAAACTATCTGAGTTTTACACAGTGTAAACTGATACAAGGAAGTCAGAAATTGCGCCAAATTTATCACAGTGGTGCACGATGTATGATAGATTTTGCTAGACATGTTAGACACTTTTCTCTTCCTTATACCACCTCTTGGTTGGCTTAGTTTAAGACACGCCCCTTTATTCTAGGCCACACCCCTTGTCAAGCACGCCGCAAAATGTGTCTAAAACAATTAATAAATATGGCGCACAACATGTACGCCATAATTCTGGCTCAATTTGAATAGTAAATCTGCCCTACTATAAATGTAATATAAATTTGGGGTTAGTATTCAGGGCATATTCCCTATTTAAAGAATTGATAAGAGTCGGGAATCCTTCAGCTTAGTCCATTCTCTCTACTATCAGTCAGTACAGGGAGTAGTAGTACATATAAAACATTACATTGTCACCATGTCAGCTTTATTCTGCCTGCACTGACAGCACAAAGTCTTCATGGTGACTGCAGGACTGGAAGTCAAGGACCACCTCTATGATGTCCGCGGGACCTAATAGGGATATGGCGCTTTTTCCATTTATTTGTTGTTGTACTGTAATGAGAATATTATTTACATGCAGTATTTATTGCTAGGGGAATTTTTTTTCTGAAAATTCTAGAAAGAGCAAGTGGCGTAGGATTGGATAAGTCTGGTGACATCAAGACACAAATGTGACCTCAAGAATTCGTCAATGAGCTGATAATCCCGGTGCCAATTCTGGCTGCAAGTAATATATAAAGGGGCACACCTACCTCAAGTACTGGCACAGTATAAGGTCATCAGGGTGACTGCAGGACTGGAATTAACGCTCTTTTATAAAAAGGGTGTTTTGCAATGTTCAGCACATGGCAGCTTTGTGTATATAGTAGTATATAGACCCTACTGCACTGATTCTTCATACTATACCCTAATAGAGCATAGTTGACAATATTTGGAATTTCTTTCTAGGGACACTTTAGTTTCAGATGGATTGAGACAGGACTTGACAGGGCGTACCTTTGACAGAACGTCGTTCATTGGGCATGGCTTGTCATGGGGCAGGGTTAGTGAGAATACGCTTTGTGTACCAGATATTCCCTGTATTCTATCCTCACTATAAAAACCTTGCAGTAAGGACAGTATAGAGGGAGGGTATCGCCTGCAGAAGTGATCTAAGTAAGTATGGCACGTGACCACTGTGGCCAGTGATTGACTAGTGCGATCATGTGCCGATACAGGACATCACTGGTCCAGCCTATGTAAACAGGCCGGCAGGGGATTGTGAACCGCCGGCACTGGAGCCGCAGAGAATTAGAAGGTGGGTATTTGCTAAATGGTGCAATTTTCAGTTTGAATTACAATTTTTATAAAGCCTGGAAAACCCCTTTAATAACAAACCCTAAAATGTATTCAGACCCCGGACAAATCCCCTTTATGTACTTTCCGCTCCTTCAGCAGCTCTGGGTCCCATTCGGCTCCGGACCCCACCTCTGCTGGCTGAGCCAGGAGCTGTTAGTGATATTGGCCTTTACATATTGGAGTAATCCAAAAGATAAAAGCTAATTTTTTTCATTAAATGTTGCGATGTAGTTTGGATGGGCACTGCGCCTTTGATTGCATGACACATTTTTCTTGGAGTTCCCCTTCAAAAATAGATAAGCGGCGGGTAACACAAATACTTCACACGGGGACAGTAAAGTAAAGCCCATTTTATTTTGACTGTGTTTCTGGACTGGACTGGTCCGGGACTAAACTTGACTGATCCCTTCGTCAGTTTAGCACCAGATAAAGGGACCAGTCGTGCCAGAAACGCGTATTTAAATAAAATTCTACCATTGCTTGGCGCCCTATCTGTCCCCGTTTTTAAACATTTCTGTTAACCGCATCTTAAAGTTGAGCAGATTTACTTGTGAATTTATTTAACTTAGTTGAACATAGAACGCTACCTACCTGGCAGACAAAGGGTCTTGGTGTGGGTCACGGGGAATATCTTCAAGAGAGCAACTCTTCACTAGGACATTTTATTTATTCTTGTTTCAGAACTGAAGGGAATGTACCGTACAACATCAGCAGGAGGAAGCCCTGGTGTCGAGAATGTCAGCCATGGAAAGGGATGTGCCAGATCAAGGTCTGAAAGCTAAAGAGGCAGCAGATATGAACCACTAATGTCCATCTAAGAATGCCGGAACGTCATCCGTCCACACCTCCTCCTTCCCATCCCCCACTGTCCAGAAGGGGTTTTTAAGATCCATCCAATTAAAAGACAACTGTCGAGAAGTCTTTGAAAATGAAGCCTTGTCCATGATTCGCAGGGCTGAGGTGAAGTACAATGGTTTTGGGTGTTTAATGGCAAGTCTCTTCAGATGCCCGGCAATGGACTGCCTCCCCTCGTCCTGTTTGGTAGGGTCTCTGCACTCCCTTTCCTGTAGAACAGCTGCCCCTACAGATTCCCAAGGCCTTCTATATTTTTTTTCCTGTCTGGCTGATAGCAACACATGTCAATAAAAACATATCTCAATGTATTTATTGTATTTCTAATAAAAATGGATAGACAAATACATAAAAATAATTTGTTTTAATTCCAAAGAACTATCATGAAATCTATATTATACATGTGTAATCAATTGTGGACATGGTCACTGATTCATTGAAGAATGAGTAGGCTGGGTAACCCGTGGAGTAACATCTAAACAAGAAAGACATCTTCCTGCTACAAAAACAGGTCATAATCAGGACGAACGTACACCACCATACAACAAAGTCCAGCAAAGAGATCCCCCAGCCTGAGACATACTGTACTCCGTGTCAGAAGAACAATAATCTACAAAAAGAGAGACAACTGCATCCAGTCGATGTTCTTATCAACCAAGAGGTTCACAAGGTGAGAAGACTAGTTGACATTTTTTTTCAAGGTATTACCCTAGGGAGCGCTCCAGTTAACATCTTTTTCTCACACTGTATTTTCCTAAGGTACTGTATACATTTCACTCATTAATGCCGACCTAGCCAAGTGAGCACACAACAAAGTAAGCCTGCGCACCCAAATAGAGTACCAACCATCTACATATCATGCCAATAAAGGAGTTTTGCCTTTGCATAGTGCTCCAAGGGGAGCACAATACAACTTCAATGCTACAAATACCTAACCTGAACGTCACATCTGCACCTTCCTCTTCTCTTTTGAAGATGTTAGTGTACAGAGTAGTAGGGCAATTGACCAGACATGATGTGCTGCCTCGTGGACTGTCCTATATTTCCAGAGCGAAGGAAAGATAGGTGGTCTGGCCAGTTGTAGACTTCATCCCTAACATCTGACACAGACCAAAATAAGTATTCGGCACTCAAAGCTAAAGTTTTAAGAAATCTCAAGTGCGCCAACTACAGTGGTCAGCCGCCATTCGGAACGAAGCGCCAACTACTGGATGTACCAGCAACCAGAACGGCACAGTGCCTGATGAAGGTCATGTAATGACCGAAGCGTCGCACTAAGGCTGGGTTCACACGAGCATGTTACGTCCGTAATGGACGGAACGTATTTCGGCCGCAAGTCCCAGACCGAACACTCTGTAGGGAACCCGGCTCCTAGTATCATAGTTATGTATGATGCTAGGAGTCCCTGCCTCTCCGTGGAACTACTGTCCCGTACTGAAAACATGATTACAGTACGGGACAGTTGTCCTGCAGCGAGGCAGGGACTCCTAGCATCGTACATAACTATGATGCCAGGAGCCCGGCTCTCTGCAGTGTGTTCGGTCCGGGACTTGCGGCCGAAATACTTTCCGTCTATTACGGACGTAACATGCTCGTGTGAATCCAGCCTTAGCCTCTGGCATCTACAACCACTTGAAATAAAATCAAGATTTATTCTTTAAACCTCAGCTTTGTGTGCCGAATACTTATTTTGACTACGATTGGGTTGGGACCCTATTCGTGCACCTACATCGTCCAGTGCGTTCTGAACCACTACTTATCTGACACAGACCATCCTGGAGCTGAATGTCTCTGAGGCTGCTCTTTCAAAGTTGCTAATGTAGCTCATCTGGGCTCCATAGACCCAACCTTTATATATGACTCCTAGAGAAATGGGTTAGTGAAAGAAAAAGGTATAATTCAGATCCTGGAGGCCATTGAGTATGTCAACCTTTGGACCTTGATTGGCACCTACAACATATTTTCAGAGTAATCCATCAGATGTCTCAAGAAGAACATTTTATGAGGAAAGGACAATGTTGATGAGATTGCAGGTCCTCCTGTTTCTAACTCACATAATTATTACCCAGCATCCAGGTAAATAGTGCATACAAAGTCCAGAAAAATAACCAGACGACTGTCCAGATAAACATTGGATACAGCGCCCAGAAATGGTGCATTGTGCCCCGATAAATATTTCCTTAAAAGGATTGTCCGAGAAATGAAACTAGTTGCATGGAATGTTTTGAAATGAAAAAACAGCCATTACTCTCCTGTTAAATCCCCTGCGCCCATGATCTGGTGGTCAACCCGATGGGTTGATTGAAGAGACTACCCTACGTGGATCGACACCAGCTACAAAATTCTCACCCAAAAATTAAGATATGGAATATGTTACCCCCTTCTATGGCAGATCGAATAGCCATAATTAAAATGATAGTATTACCCCAGTTGTTGTATCCACTGATTAACAGTCCCATGTGGATAGGAGAAAAGACATAGAAATTTTAATGAGGGTGCTAATTTGGAGAGGAAGGAAACCCAGGGTAAAGTTAAAATACTTGATGGATAGAGGAGAAGAGGGTGGACTGGCAGTACCTGACTTGAGAATATAATTTTTGTCAGGACAGTGGAGAAATATTTTGAGTGGGAAACAATCTCCATTTATACAAAATATTACTAAGTCTAGGAGGGGCCATCTTCAGAATATACTTGAGGTAATGGAGTCCGGGCAATTGAGAAATTGTAAGGAGTATCCAACAATATATATGATGCATGAAATTGGGGTTAAATTAAGAAAAATTTTTAATTTAAATGGAGCATTGAGTTTCACAACATTAATTGGCAACTTTAATATATTAGAGGTTAATAAAATAACTGATAACTGGAGTGGATGGTCCAAATATGGACTCAGGTTGGTTAGACATTTTTTTTTTTTCTCTGTGGGAGCTGGAGGCCTTGGTACTGGAAGAAAATATAGATATAGTTGGTGTTGCTGAAACATGGCTGGACTCTTCACATGACGGCTGTAAATCTACAGGGTTTTACACTTTTTCGGAAAGACAGGATAAATAGGAAAGGCGGTGGTGTATGTCTGTATGTGAGAAGTGATATGAAGGCGAGCGTGAAAGAGACAATAGTGGGTGAATACTGTGAGGAGGTTGAAACCTTGTGGGTGGAACTAGAAAGGGAGGTAAACACTGAAAAAATTACTTTTGGTGTAATCTATAGACCCCCCAATATAACTGAGGAGATGGAAGGTCAACTATATAAACAGATGGAGCGGGCTGCACAGGCGGGTACTGTAGTGATAATGGGAGATTTTAATTTCCGGGATATTAATTGGTGTCATGGTTCGGCTTCAACTGCAAAGGGGAGACATTTCCTCAACCTGTTACAGGAAAATTTTATGGGCCAGTTTGTGGAAGACCCGACTAGAGGTGAAGCTCTGTTGGATCTGGTCATTTCTAATAATGCAGATCTTGTTGGGAATGTCAATGTTCGTGAAAACCTCGGTAACAGTGATCACAATATAGTTACATTTTACCTATACTGTAAAAAACAAACGCAGGCTGGGAGGGCAAAAACATTTACTTTTAAGAAAGCCAATTTCCCCAGGATGAGGGCTGCAATTCAGGATATAGACTGGGAAGAACTAATGTCAAATAATGGGACAAATGATAAATGGGAGATTTTCAAATCTACTTTGGGTAATTATAGTGCAAAATGTATTCCTATAGGTAACAAGTATAAACGACTAAAACTAAATCCCACATGGCTTACACCTTCTGTGTAAGGGGCAATACATGACAAAAAAAGGGCATTTAAAAAATACAAATCTGAGGGTACATCTGCAGCCTTTGTAAAATATAAAGAGCTTAATAAAATCTGTAAAAATGTAATAAAATTAGCAAAAATACAAAATTAAAGGCAGGTGGCCAAGGATAGTAAAACATAGTAAAAACTTCTTCAAGTATATAAATGCTAAAAAGCCAAGGTCTGAACATGTAGGACCCCTAGATAATGGTAATGGGGAGTTGGTCACAGGGGATCAAGAGAAGGCAGAGTTACTAAATGGGTTCTTTAGCTCTGTATATACAACAGAAGAAAGAGCAGCTGATGTAGCCGGTGCCAGTGCTGTTAATATATCAGTTGATATACTGAATTGGATGAATGTAGATATGGTCCAAGCTAAATTAAACAAAATAAATGTGCACAAGGCCCCGGGACCAGATGAAATACACCCTAGAGTTCTTAAGGAGCTTAGTTCTGTTATTTCTGTCCCCCTTTTCATAATATTCAGAGAATCTCTAGTGACTGGAATAGTGCCAAGGGACTGGCGCAGGGCAAATGTGGTGCCTGTTTTCAAAATAGGCTCTAGGTCTTCCCCGGGTAATTATAGACCAGTAAGCTTAACATCTATCGTGGGGATAATGTTTGAGGGGCTATTGAGGGACTATATAGAGGATTATGTGAAAAAAATAGTATTATAAGTGACAGCCAGCACAGTTTTACTAAGGACAGAAGTTGTCAAACTAACCTAATCTGTTTTTATGAGGTGAGCAGAAGCCTAGACAGAGGGGCCGCTGTGGATTTAGTGTTTTTGGACTTTGCAAAGGCATTTGACACTGTCCCCCATAGACGCCTAATGGGTAAATTAAGGACTATAGGTTTAGAAAATATAGTTTGTAATTGGATTGATAATTGGCTCAAGGACCGTATCCAGAGAGTTGTGGTCAATGATTCCTACTCTGAATGGTCCCCGGTAATAAGTGGTGTACCCCAGGGTTCAGTGCTGGGACCACTATTATTCAACTTATTTATTAATGATATAGAGGATGGGATTAATAGCACTATTTCTATTTTTGCAGATGACACCAAGCTATGTAATATAGTTCAGTCTATGGAAGATGTTCGTGAATTGCAAGCGGATTTAAACAAACTAAGTGTTTGGGCATCCAGTTGGCAGATGAAGTTTAATGTACATATATGTAAAGTTATGCATCTGGGTACCAACAACCTGCATGCATCATATGTCCTAGGGGGAGCTACACTGGCGGATTCACTTGTTGAGAAGGATCTGGGTGTACTTGTAAATCATAAACTAAATAACAGCATGCAGTGTCAATCAGCTGCTTCAAAGGCCAGCAGGATATTGTCATGTATTAAAAGAGGCATAGACTCGCGGGACAGGGATGTAATATTGCCACTAAACAAAGCATTAGTGAGGCCTCATCTAGAATATGCAGTTCAGTTCTGGGCTCCAGTTCATAGAAAGGATGCCCTGGAGTTGGAAAAAATACAAAGAAGAGCAACAAAGCTAATTAGGGGCATGGAGAATCTAAGTTATGAGGAAAGATTAAAATAATTAAACCTATTTAGCCTTGAAAAAAGACGACTAAGGGGGGACATGATTAATTTATATAAATATATTAATGGCACATACAAAAAATATGGTGAAATCCTGTTCCATGTAAAACCCCCTCAAAAAACAAGGGGGCACTCCCTCCGTCTGGAGAAAAAAAGGTTAAACCTGCAGAGACGACAAGCCTTCTTTACCGTGAGAACTGTGAATCTATGGAATAGCCTACCGCAGGAGCTGGTCAAGGCAGGGACAGTAGATGGCTTTAAAAAAGGGTTAGATAATTTTCTAGAACAAAAAAGTATTAGCTCCTATGTGTTGAAATTTTTTTCTGACCCTTTTCCCGTCCCTTGGTTGAACTTGATGGACATGTGTCTTTTTTTAGCCGTACTAACTATGTAACTATGTAACTATGAGAAAGGTTATCTTGGATGGCGGATAGAGAATTAAAGGGGTCACAGACTGCCAGGAGCACATCATCAGCCTAAAGACCAATTTTATGAGCCTTAGATCGTACTTTAATGCCCTGAACTTTTGGATTAAGTCGTATTCGTTCTGCGAGGGGTTCCATCGCTAAGGCAAACACAATGGGAGAGAGTGGGCAACCCTGACGCGTACCGTTCTTTATTATAAAAGGGTCAGACAAAAACCCCGAAGAGAGAACTCTAGCAGAGGGAAATGGGTATAATGCAAGAATGGAGGATTTTATACGACCCTTAAATCCAAAATATTCAAGAAGCTGAGACAGATAGCCCCAATGTACTCTATCGAACGCCTTCTCTGCGTCCAAAGCAAGAAGCAGAGAAGGCGTCCGAGAGGTCTCTGCACACTGAACCAAGTCCATAAACTGCCGAGTTCCATCAGGGGCCTGATGTCCCGCCACAAACCCAACTTGATCTGATTTAACCAGTTGAGGAATAATATGATACAACCTAGTCGAGAGGATTTTTGCATATATTTTAATAGCTGAGTTTAACAGAGAAATAGGACGAAAATTAGCTGGGGACGTGGGATCCTTATCTGGTTTAGGAGGGGTGACTACCGTATTGTAAAGGGCACTATAATAAGATTGGAACTGTTCGGCTGTCGGCCTAGGATCTATAACTTTATTACCCTTTTTATCCAAGAGATACACAATGCGGGAGCGTGGCGAGGACTGTTTTTTATTTTTTTAGCCAAAAAAGCACCGGCTCTATTATTATGTGCATAGGTAGTCATTTGCATGCGTTTGAGATAAATGTCGTACTGAGACGCAAGCAATGACTGTAATGCAGCCGTGCATCATATTCTGATGCCACACGGAGCTGTTAAGTGCCTTTTGCGCACGCAAAACTGCAATTTTTTTGTGTGCTCGTGTAAACCCGGCCTTAGCCTGAGAACAAGCTTTAATCAATAACCCTCTCATAAATGCTTTATGCGCATTCCACAAAATGTAAGGACATGAAACAGAACCCACATTGTCTGAAAAATAATGCTTCAATTCTTTTAGCAAGGTTGGGGCATGATCAGAGTGATGGAGTATGTAATCATTCAAACGCCATTGTGAAGGAAGAGAAGACGACATTTTCTCATTTATGGAAAGTGAGATTGGAGCGTGATCAGACCAGGTTATCTGTCCAATTACAGAAGATTGTGACTGTAGGAGTGCCCTATTATTACCCAGAAACAAATCGATCCTAGAAACATGAAAGAAAGTATAATCCCTCTCACCCCCCTGTTGGCATCTCCACACGTCATACAGGCCTCCCTCTAACAAAGACGATGCAAAAGGAGAAGACTGTCTAGTTCTAGCAGTGGAGTCTATATCTGGGTCAATAGTCATATTAAAGTCTCCACCTACAACTAGCATAACATACTTGTGTTAACGCCTTGATTTTCGGGAGTAGGGAATTCAAGTAATGATGTTGCCGTTTATTGGGGAAATACACATTAAAGATAGTATACAGTATGTTATTGATTTCACACACCAATCCCAAGAATCTTCCTTGGGGATCTTTAATAAGAGATTTAAAAGTGAAAACTACCGAGTTTTTAATAGCGATCATAACCCCCTTACGTTTAGCCGGGCACGAAGAGGTGAAAATATGTGGGAAAAATTTATTCGAGAATTTAGGAATTTTCTCCACATGAAAATGTGTTTCCTACACCAATAGAACGTCACATTTTAAAGCCTTGGCCTGACGCCAGAGCAAGCTTCTTTTAAAGGGGCTTTTAAGTCCTCTGACGTTAATTGAGGAAAAGCACAGTACCATACTTAACCTCTTCACGCCAGGGGCGTAGCTAGAGGCTCATGGGCCCCGATGCAAAAATTCTTACTGGGCCCCCCCCCCCCCGCGCAAACTTCTCATGGCTGACGGTCCGCTTTCAGCTGCATCGCTGGGTCTCCTAAGTGACCCAACAATGCAGCACTAGCAGCCGGGGCGTCACTAAGGCTGGGTTCACACACACTATTTACGGACGTAATTCGGGCGTTTTAGCATTGAATTACGTCCGAAAATGCGGCTCAAAAGCGTCGGCAAACATCTGCCCATTCATTTGAATGGGTCTTACGATGTTCTGTGCCGACGGTCATTTTTTTTTACGCGCCGCTGTCAAAAGGCGGCGCATAAAAAAGTGCCTGTCACTTCTTCAGACGTAAATGGAGCCGTTTTCCATGGACTCCATGGAAAACCAGCTTCAATTACTTCCGTAATGGACGCAGCGAAAGACGCCTGCACATGCCATTACGGCTGAAATTACGGTGCTGTTTTCTCCTGAAAACAGCACCGTAATTTCAGCCGTAACAGACGCTGCCGTGTGGGCACCCTCAGGGCTTAAAATGTCAGGGGAAATGGCCCCAATACATATGTGTCCGCCCAAAAAAAAGTGTGTATATGAGACAGCATAGCATATCTATAGCACTACGACCCTATAAACTATGGATAGGATTAGATACAGTGGCTCAGCAGACAGTATCACACATGATAGGATTAGATACAGTGGCTCAGAAGGCAGTATCACACATGATAGGATTAGATACACAGCTCAGCAGACAGTATCACACATGATAGGATTAGATACAGTGGCCCAGCAGACAGTATCACACATGATAGGATTAGATACAGTGGCTCAGCAGACAGTACCACACATGATAGGATTAGATACAGTGGCTCAGCAGACAGTACCACACATGATTGGATTAGATACAGTGGCTCAGCAGACAGTATCACACATGATCGGATTAGATATAGGGCCCAGCAGACAGTATCATACATGATTGGATTAGATACACAGCTCAGCAGACTGTATCACACATGATTGGATTAGATACAGGGCCCAGCTCGCTGACATTGCGTCTCCAGCGCTGGACCCAGGATAGGTAAGAATAATAATTTTGCTTCTTTATGTGTTACTGATTATTTTTGTGTGTTTGTGTTTTTTTTTACAGGTTCGGTTGTTGGACTTCGGATTCGAGGACTTCAATGACGGCGTTTTTTTTATTCTCAATAAAATGGTTAATGAGGGTTGTGTTTTTTTATTTCAATAAAATATTTTTTCTATGTGCTTGTATCTTTTTAAACTTTATTATCACCGCCTTAGTAATGGCCGCCGGCTGATTGACAACCTCCATTACTAAGGCGGGCTTAATGTTAGCCGGTGCAGAGGCTACACTAACCCCCATTATTACCCCGGTACCCACCGCCACCAGGAGTACTGGGAAGAGCCGGGTACAAACCAGTACCCGACCATCTGTAGTGACGGGCAGGCACCGGGGTGGCCGCACGCTGGTAGTATTAGGCTGGGGAAGGCCAAAAACAGTGGCCCTTCCCACCCTTGTAATGCTGCCTGCTGCTGCTGTGTTGTATCTGGCTGGTTATGAAAATTGGGGGGGACCCCACATCGTTCTTTCCAATTATTATTCTTTTTTATAAATGACGTGGGGTCACCCCCATTTTCATAACCAGCCAGATACAATAAAGCAGCAGCAGGCATTACCAGGATGGGAAGGGCCACTGTTTTTGGCCTTTCCCCTCCTGATAATACCAGCCTGCGGCCACCCTAGTGGCCGACCATCACTACAGATTGTCAGGTACTGGATCGTACCCGGCTCTTCCCAGCACCCCTGGTGGCGGTGGGTACCAGGGTAATAGAGGGGGTTAGTGTTAGCCTCTGCATCCGCTAACACTAAGCCCCGCCTTAGCAATGGATGCTGTCAATCAGCCGGCGGCCATTACTAAGGCGGTAGTAATATAGTTTAAAAAAAAAACACAAAGACATTGAAAAAATATTTTATTGAAATAAAAAAAAACCCACAACCCTCATTAACCATTTTATTGACAATAAAAAAAAAGCTGTCATCGAAGTAGTCCTGGAATCCGCCGTAGTCCAACGACCGAACCTGCAAGAAAACACACAAAAAATGATTAGTAACACGTGTGTTAGGGTATGTGCACACACACTAATTACGTCCGTAATTGACGGACGTATTTCGGCCGCAAGTACCGGACCGAACACAGTGCAGGGAGCCGGGCTCCTAGCGTCGTACTTATGTACGACGCTAGGAGTCCCTGCCTCGCTGCCGGACAACTGTCCCGTACTGAAAACATGATTACAGTATGGGACAGTTGTCCTGCAGCGAGGCAGGGACTCCTAGCATCGTACATAACTATAATGCTAGGAGCCCGGCTCCCTGCACTGTGTTCGGTCCGGGACTTACGGCCGAAATACGTCCGTCAATTACGGACGTAATTAGTGTCTGTGCACATACCCTAAGGCTTAGAGACAGGGCCCATGTGTGATACTGTCTGTGGGACCCTGTATCTAAGCCTACCACAAGGTAGGCTTAGATACAGGGTCCAGCAGACAGTAATCTTATACAGTATAAGATTACTGTGTGCTGGGGCCCTGTATCTAAACCTACAGTGTGGTAGGCTTAGATACAGGGCCCAGCAGACAGGATCACACAATCTGTGATCCTGTCTCCTGGGCCCCCTAAGCCTGCTACATCGTAGGCTTAGGGGGTTGTGCAGTCCCTAAACATTGATGGCCTATCCACAGGATAGGCCATCAATAGCTGATGTGTCGCCCGGGACCCGCAAATCAGCTGTTTTGAAGGGGCCGCAGCACTCGTACGAGAGCTGCTTCCCCTTCATTTCACTACTCGCCCACACTGTGAATCGCCGACACCGATTCACAGTGTGACCGGAATGAAGGGGAGCAGCTCTCGTACGAGTGCTGCGGCCCCTTCAAAACAGCTGATTGGCGGGTCCCGGGAGTCGGACCCCGCCAGTCAGGGCTAACCTTACCTTCCTCTTCGGCCGCGGCGGGAGTTCTGTAGTCTCGATGCTGTGCGCGGCCGCATAGCGCTGTGACGTCATGCGCTGCGCACAGCGCTTGACGTCAGGACCTCCGCTGCGATCCGGAACCAGGAAGGTAAGTAAAGTATGTTACTATAGTAACAGGGGCCCGCGGCCCGAGTTACTATAGTAACTTTTTATTGATGTGGTGCGGGGGGCCGTGGGCCCCCCTGGCTTCGGGGCCCGGTCGCAATTGCGACCGCTGCGACCCCTATAGCTACGCCAGTGCTTCACGCGCTGCTCCGCAATAGTACGTCCTGCACAGGGCTTGCTTCCCGCATCCAGACGTACTATTGCGGAGTAGTTCCCGGCGCACACTGTCCTAATGGACAGTGTCCGGGAACCGGGAGGTCAGCTATCCCAGACAGCTGACACTCCAGCCTTGCCGGTCAGTGGACCATCATCGCTGATTTAGGCAATTAACCCCATAAATGTGGCGACGGATTGCCGTCGCCGCATTTAAGTAGTTTGAAGCACATCGGCAGCCCCCACGAAGTGATCGTGGGGGCTACCGATGCTTGTCACGGCAATCGGAGGTCAGACAATGACCTCCGGGTTGCCATGTATGGAAGCTTCGGAGGAGCAGCCTCCTGCCGGTCCTCCGAGGCTTCCTGTAGGTGGGATTGTCACGTCACAATGACAGTTAGAGTACTTTACACTACGTGTGTAGTGTAATGTACTCTAGCAGCGATCAAAGCTGCAAGTCTAAATGTCCCCTAGTGGGACAAGTGAAAAAAGTAAAAATAAGATAATAAAAATGTTTTAAAAAAGTGTCAAAATAAAAACAAACACTGCATTTTTTTCCTATAATAAGACTTTCATTATAGGAAAAAAATGAACACGTTAAAAAAAGTACACACATCTTGTATCACCGCGTTCGTAACGACCCCAACTATAAAACTATAATGTTATTTTTCCCGCACGATGAACACCCCAAAAAAATCAATAAAAAACGACACCAGAATCGCTATTTTTTGGTCACCACCCCACCCAAAATAGAGAATAAAAAGTGATCAAAAAGTCATAAAATAAATGATTCTATAAAAAAGTGATTTTATTGCGCAAACGCTGCAAAACATCAAAAAACCTATATACATATAGTATCGCCGTAATCGTACCGACCCGCAGAATAAAATATAATGGTAATTTATAGTGCACGGTGAACGCCGCAAAAAATAAACTAAAAAACATTGTCAGAATTACTTGTTTTTGGTCACCTGGCTTGCAAAAAAATGTAATAAAAAGTGATCAAAAAAATCACATGTACCCCAAAATGGTACCAATGAAAAGTACAGATTGTCCCGCAACAAATAAGCCTTCACGCAGCTCCGGTGGTGAAAAAATAAAGACGTTCTGGCTCTCAGAATATGTAGATGAAAAATGTGCAGTGTTTTCTAAAAGCGGGTAACATCCGACACCATTTATCAGTGCGACACCGGCCACACATCTATGAATTATTATTTATTTACTTTATTTTTATACCCTCTTATTATACCCTGATGTTCTCCGCACAGATTACATATACCCTGATGTTCTCCGCACAGATTACATGTGTCCCCACATTATAAACTGAAATACCAGCTAAACCCAAAACAGAAAAACTAACAAGAAATATGGCATCCCTCCCTTCTGAGCCCTGCAGCGTGCCCAAACAGCAGATCGCGCCCACATATATGGCATCGCCATACCTGGGAGAACCCGCTTAACGTTTTATGACACAGCATATTATGCACTAAAATGGAATATCAGTGAAAAATTGCAATATTCACACCATCCGCTGTGCATTAACCCCTTTGCGCACTGTGACTTAATAGCACGCCATGGTGCGGGGGTTGATGTATGGAGCGGGCTCACGTGCTGAGCCTGCTCCATACGCTGCGGGTGTCGGCTGGGTATTACAGCTGACACCCAGGACTAACGGACAGGAACAACGATCGCGCTGTTACAGGAGTCTGTAAAAATACCAATATACTGCAATACATTAGTATTGCAGCATATTGTACCAGCGATACAATGATCGCTGGTACAAGTCCCCTAAGGAGACTAATAAAATGTGTAGAAGAATTAAAGTTATTAGTAGTGAGAAAGAAAAAAGTTTTCCCATTTTTCTTCAAAAGTAATGTAAAAATAAACAGAATTGATATCGCTACGTCCGTAAAAGGCCGAACTATTACAATATACCATTATTTAACTCGCACGGTGAACACCGTAAAAAACTTAAATAATTTAAACCGCCAAAATCGCTGTAGTTTTCGTTTTTACTGCACGGCGAAAGCTGGAAAAACGAAAACCCCCAAAAATTTAATCAGATTTTTTTCCTATATGCCTGTATTTTCCTATTTTTTTTTCAGTTTCCCAGTACTTTTTATGGCACTTTAAATGGTATCAATAGAAACTACAATTCCTCCCGCAAGAAATAAGCCCTCACACCACTCTACTGACGGAAAAAGAAAAAAGTTATGGCTCTTGGAAGGTGAAAAACGAAAATAAGAAAGCAAAAAATGGATCAGTCCTGAAAGGGTTAATTCATTTCTAATGAAAAAAAATGTATGACCACATGTGGGGTATTTCCGTACCCGGGAGAAATTGCTTTACACAAATTGGTTGTTTATTTCTCCTTTATCCCTTGTGAAAATGAGAAAACTCAACATTTTAGTGGATACAAATTGTGATATTAATTTTCTCCGCCTAACTCTAATAAATTCTGCAAAAGACCCGTGGAGTCTAAATGCTCACTATACCCCTAGAAAAATTCCTTATGGGGTGTTTCCAAAATGGGGTAACTTTTGGTCCCTCCAGGACGTTGCAAAGGAGGCATGGCACCGAAAAACAATCCAGCAAAATCCGTGCTCCAAAATCCAAATGGCGCTACTTCCCTTCTGAGCACTGCCATGGGTCCAATCAGCAGTTTATTACCACATATGGGCTATTGCCGTAATCAGGAGAAAATGCTTTACAAATGTTGTGGTTCTTTTTTTGCTTTATTCCTTGTAAAAATTTAAAATTTCTATGTTTTTTCAGAAAAAAAGTAGATTTTCATTTTTAAAGACTAATTCCAATATATTTAGCGAAAAACCTGTGTGGTCAAAATGATAACTATACCCCTAGATAAATTCCTTGATAGGTGTAGTTTCCAAAATGGGGCCACTTTTGGAGGGTTTCCCCTGTTTTGGTCCCTCCAGGGGGTTGCAAACGCGACATGGAACCGAGAACCAATCCAGCAAAATCCGTGCTCCAAAATCCAAATGGCTCTCCTTCCCTTCTGAGCCTTGCCGTGGGTGCAATCAGCAGTTTATTACCACATATTGGATATTGCCGGAATCGGGAGACATTGCTTTACATATATTGGGGTGCATTTTCTTTTGTTATTTCTTGTAGATATTAAAAATTTCTATGTTTTTTCAGAAAAAAAGTAGATTTTCATTTTTACAGACTAATTCTAATAAATTTAGCGAAAAACCTGTGCGGTAAAAATACTAACTATACACCTAGATAAATTCCTTGAGGGGTGTAGTTTCCAAAATGGGATAACTTTGGGGGTGTTTCCACTGTTTTGGCCCCACAAGACCTCTTCAAACTATTCTAAAAAAAAAGGAGGCCCAAAATCCACTAGTTGCTCCTTTGCTTCTGAGGCCGGTGCTTCAGTCCATTATCACACTAGGGCCACATGTGGGATATTTCTAAAAACTTCAGAATCTGGGCAATAAATATTGAGTTGTATTTCTCTGGTAAAACCTTCTGTGTTACAAAAAAATAATTATTAGAAATGAATTTCGGCAAAAAAAAATACATTTGTAAATTTCCCCTCTACTTTGCTTTCATTCCTGTGAAACGCCTAAAGTGTTAAAACACTTTTTGAATGCTGATTTGAATACCTTGAGGGGTGCTGTTTTCAAACTGGGGTGACTTCTGGGGATTTTCTAATATATAAGGCCCTCAAAGCCACCTCAGAACTGAACTGGTCCCTGAAAAAATAGCCTTTTGAAATTTTCTTTAAAATATGAGAAATTGCTGCTAAAGTTCAAAGCCTTGTAACGTCCTAGAAAAATAAAAGGACGTTCAAAAAACGATGCAAACATAAAGTAGACATATGGGAAATGTTAACTAGTAACTATTTTGTGTGGTATTACTATCTGTTTTACAAGCAGATACGTTTACATTTAGAAAAATGCTAATTTTTGCAATTTTTTTCTAAATTGTGGTGTTTTTCAGAAATAAATACCAAAATTATCGACAAAATTTTTTCGCTAACATAAAGTACAACATGTCACAAGAAAACAATCTCAGAATTGCTTGGATAGGTAAAAGCATTCCAACGTTATTACCACATAAATTAACACATGTCAGATTTGAAAAAATCGTCTGGGTCCTGAAGGCCAAAACAGACTGGGTCCTGAAGGCGTTAATAATCCGAAAGCAGAAGCCATCAAACGTGTGGAGATACCAACATGACAGTGGTAATGCGACAGCAAAACCCATCCTTCTAAGAAAAGCCTTGATGACCAACACAATCTGAGGTAAAAAATTCAGAGCAGCCAAATGACATAAAAAACAAACTATTTCCTCAATTTTTTTGGGGTTTAGTTTTTACGGCTTTCACCGTGCGGTACAAATGACAACTTATCTCTATTCTGTGACTCAATACGATTACGGTGATACCAAATTTATATACTTTTTTTTTTATATTTTACTACTTTTATTGATAATAAACGTTTAGTTAAAATAAAAATGTTTTGTGTCGCCACATTCTAAGAGCCATAACTTTTTCTTTTTTGACTGATTGAGCAGTGTGAGGGATTATTTTTTGCGGGATGAGCTGTAGTTTTTATTGGTAGCAGTTTTTGGTACGTAGAAATTTTTGATCACTTTTCATAAAAAAATTTTTGGAGCTAAGTTGACCAAGAAACAGCGATTTTGGCGTTTTACATTTTCTATTTTTTACAGTATTCACCTTGCACATTAAATAACGCTATATTGTAATAGTTCAGACTTTTACGCATGCAGCAATACCAATTTTGTTTACGTTTTTATTTTTTACATTACTTTAGGGGGAAAATGGGAAAAGTTTTTTTTTAACTATTTGTTTTGAATTTTTTTCACTACTAAAAACTTTTTTTCACTTTTTTTACACACTTTATTAGCCTCCCTAGGGGATTTGAACCAGCGATCATACTAACGTATTACAGTATATTGTCATTTTTACAGGCTTAAGTTAAGTGAAGGCAGCTCTGGGTGCCATCATTAGGCCCATGAGCTGCCATTACAATCATTGTCACCCCCTGATCTAACTGGGGGGGTGATGAACTGTCAGAGGGGGCCGCCCCCCTTTTTTCAATGCCTCAGATGCTCGCGATCGACCGCAGCATTTGAGGGGTTAAACAGCTAGGAACAGCACGATCACTGCTCCCGACTGTTAGTCCCGGGTGTCCACTGTAAAACACAGCCGACACACGCAGCATATGGAGCGCACTCCAAACATCACCACCCGCACCCGGATGTAATAGCACGTCACGGTGCACAAAGGGGTTAATGTTCTCTTTTACGCAAAAATAATAATTGCAAGAAATTGGATGGCTGGTAAATCCCCAATTGTTATGGATTGGTTGAAGTTGGTTAAGACAATTAAAGAATATGAGAAAACAAGAGCAGACAAGAAAAATTGTATAAAAAAGTGGGAGGAAATATTGGGGATATGGAATTGATTGGTGTTCTATAGGAAGGTATAATTATTATTTTATCATAAGAAGGTTATAATTTTATGGTACTTAATGATCTTTGGGGTGGGAGGGGGATGGGATTGGGGAGATATATGTTGCCTGATGTAAATTGTGCAGATATCAATTGTTGAGCATTATGATATTTATAATCACTGGATATTGAAATGTTGTAATGTTTTTATTACTGAAATTCAATAAAGATATGTGAAAAAAAACAAAAAACATTAGATGTGTGTTAGACTGTAAGGTAAGTGTGAGGTCATCAGTGATGTCATAATTCACCTTCTCTATAAAAGCTGCAGATCAGTCACATTCCGTTGAGCCGCTATAGACCAATAGTTTCTTGCTTTTTGGTACGTCGCTCTCACTTGACTTTTTCTTGAGTCCTGTGACTTCTAGAAATCTTGCTTTATCCAGAAGCTTCAGATCCACGATTCAGAGGTAAGAGGAGAACATGTCGAATGTTTCTTGTGAAGTATTGCAGCGAGTTCCATGTGCTGCCACTGTAAGAATGTTTCTCTTTCACCCTCTTACTGGGTTAGATTCTAAGGTCAGGCGCAATAAATGAAATACAAGATTGAGTGTATGAAAATGTATATTGTATAAAGAGTGAAATGACTGTTAGTTATTCTGAGACTTCTATGGAGATTTGTACATAGCGACAGCCATAAACAAGGAACTTTACAGAGACACTTCTTCCTTATCATCAACAATTACATGACAGGTTATAGTTACCATCCATGGTCTCCCCACACTCCAGGAAGTCTCCTTTCCAGTATGTCCCTCCTCAAGTGGCCTCCCAAGTGGCTGCCCTCATGTCATGCTTGGGTCTTTTATGCCCCCTTGTCTGCCCCTCTTAGAGACAAATAGTGTGACCTTCCTGATAAAAAGAACTTCCCCCCTCATGTAACATGCGGATATAGAATACTGGTGCCACTTATCAACCACCTTTAGCATTTATGACATCCTGAGTTTGTCCATGGGTAAGACTGGGTTCACACTACTGGTTAGCACCTGTAAGAGATACCTGTGAACGTCGGGGTCATTTATTGTGAGAATCAGGGTAAACAATAGGAATCTTGCAAACTGATGAGACACATTTCATTAAGAAACGCAACTATACCCATGATCCTCCATCTTTGATTTACTCAAATAAAATACCCTATATAATATTACATATAACCTTATATGTGGCTTTCATTTTCTGAAACCTTTAAATTCTTACACCACCAGAGGGCGCAGTGTAGAGGAGTGCCGCTGTCTCCTCTGGCTGCACTGTCCTGTCTCTGCCTTGGGAGGGCGCTCTTCATGCAGTTATCACATGTTTATTGGGGAGGGGGCTGATAATTGAGGACAGAGAAGTCTAGAATCTATTTTCTTTTTGGAAGATGATTTAGAAACAAGTAACCACACAATGATTTCTCGCCACAGCAGATTTGTGGATATGAAGATCATGAATAGAAAACATCAGACATTCTGTGTGGACACAAATCAAGAGCTCAGAAATGCTTTGGACACCTGGGATTTGGTGGAAGAAGACGTCTTAGGAGCCTGTGTCCCTTATTTCATCCAGGAGAAGGTGGCTGAAGATCTCTTCACTTATACGGATGTGTTTCAGAAAGCCATTCTGAGTAGCCTGTTACCATCTCAATACAACGCCGCCATGTGCCGCTTCTTCATCAGAGTCATTCAGTACAGAAGAGACGCGGCACACTACCTGAAGGAATATATAATCAATGTGCTATGTGAGCACTTGAAGGTGGAGTACATGAAGGGACAATACTATTCCTATGCCATGACTAAGAAGGTTATTGTCTGGCTGAGCATCCTCCATCTTGAAGCGGTGGTCGGGGAACTGAGATACAACATCGTTTATGAGGATTTCAATGCTGCCATTGTCGACACTTTGACAGAAGTGACATCTCTGTGTGCTACAGTCATCATGCCACACATCTTGGACATGCTGCCAGTGCTGGGCCAAGTGGTCAAAAATGCTCCTGACCAACTATCTAAGGAGACGTTGTGCTATGCTATAAGACGTTTATGCGGCAGCATCCAAGAATATATTGTGAAGGGTGGCAGCTGCAAAGTGCAACTTATGAAGGCCATAAGCAACATGAAGGCCAACATTTCCACCTGGTTGCCTGATGTCCATGCTGAGCTTCAAGACTCCACCAAAGTTGCCCTGGAATTCTTTACTGTACCCGAATCATCGGAGAACCAGCCGACCGAGCCAGTCAATGACGAGTTACAGACCCTTCCTCACGCCGAGCTTCTAGAAAAGTACAGGGAGCAATTTGCTGCGGAGAATAAGGAACTGGAAGATACAGAGAAGCAGCGTATTGGGATGAACATGCTTGTGACATCTCTGGTATCTGGCAGGAAAATAACAAAAGATTTCCTTCAGTTTCTGCTCAATGCCCTGAAGAATGCGGACCCAAAGGCCAAAATGACAGCAGCTATGTTCTTCAATGAGGCTTTGAAGCATCCAAGACTTATAAAGCAGAAATACCAAGAGTGCGCAATCCAACATCTGCTGAAGATCATAGAAGAGGACGATAACATCTTGTGCAGCATCTCCATGGAGGCACTGGGGAATGCCACCACCGGAGCTACAAGACTGGTGGAGAGCTACAAGAATAAGATCATTGCCCACATGGAGTTTAGACTATCAAAAACCAGCAGCATCAAGATCATCATGGCGGCACTGAGGGCGCTGTCCTCCATTATCAGACGCCTGAAGCTTTCTGTCCTCAGTAGACAATTCATTAAAATATCCCGGGAGCATATGGACTATCCGGATGGAGAAGTCCAGATTGCGGCCATAAACCTGTTAAGGGATCTGACAGAGAGCTGCCGCCTTCTGCTATTTGGATATTTTACAGACAAAGTCAGGAGCTGTATACCAACTTTACTCCTGAAATTACATAGTGACAACCAGGAGATAGTAGCAGCCAGTACTTCATCTCTGCAGAGCTGCCTCTCCTACATCAAAGGAGCCAACATTCGGGGATTTTTCCGGACGGAAATCTCTCCAAACATCAATGACCTGAAATCCATCTACAGCTGTCTGGCTCATAACCACCCAAAATTGATGAAGACCATGCTCCTCCAGATCCCAAGCTATCTGGTCAACTCAGAGGACAAGGAGGCTGTAGTCAGACATGTTGAATTTCTTAAAGATGCCATCAACCATGATGTCATGTAAGACCTGGACTTATATAGTCTCAGCCTAGCTCTGGCCACACTGCACTTGGCGAAGGCTTCTCATGTAATATCAGAAAAGCCAATGAAAGGGCCGTCTCCATTCTGGCCACCAAGTGGTTTTACATCGGCAGTGCCAACAAATAAAATGCATTTATCAGGGATGAACCGCTGAGGACAGAGACATCAAGGTTGTAGATCACTTCCCCATGTACTATCCAATGGTTGTGAGCATCAATATCAGCTGTCAAGACTTGAACATCAATATTAACATCTAGGGGGCAGAGCTAGCAGTCTGACTTGCGAACGAGCCTCAGGCCTACATCGAGGAGTGTGAACAAGGTGCAGACTCACCGGCCGGTGGAGTCCAGCGATGCCAGTTATCCGTCAACATTAGATGACGGAGACCAAGGACTTAGCTGGCGAGACAGACTATACAGTCAGTGTATGGGCAGCATGGTGGTGCAGTTTGGGGAATATGCTCGTCATCAGATAATAGAGACGGTGTATAATAACAACTCCACATATAATATACAGATGTAATGACACGTCAAAAAATAAAAGTCTACTCTGTTTTATATTGAAATTAATGGGTGTTCCGGCCTGCAAGTGACTGAAGCTAATAAAAAGTATAGAGCACTCATTGTTTTTTATTGTAGACTAGATACTTTAATTTTTTACACTGAGATTCATATCGTAAAAGGTTTTTAAGCGGGTCACAAATGGTACAAAAGGTACACAAGAATAGAGGCCGAGCTGCAGTTCTGCTGAACGGCCGCTATGCAGTGGTCGGAACCATCTGCTTCCGGCAGTGTTGTCCAGTGCCCGGAGGCAGCTGGACTGGCAGATCGGTGCGGGGTCTCGTGTAGTAACGATTGTTTTCCCCATACATTACTGATGATTGCTCCTTGTGATACGCTGTATCGTCGATTGGCGCTGGTTTTAATGGTCAGTATCGGGACATCTAAAAGGACCTTTATTTCCTCAGACACCACCATAATTAGGCATTGGAACCAACCCTTCCACCTTAGCGGGTAAAGATTAACCATCTAAAAGGTTCACTATATACACATAAGGGCTAAAGGTGAAAACACAGAGGTGCTCACCATATATCCAGCGTATAACTGTGTCCTCCAAATCTTAGGAGTGCATGGAGCAGGAGTTGTTCTAGATTCCTGTTTATATCCCAGACACGTTCATACCATTTTAGACAATGAATCGACATATCGCAAACTTGTGGCGAAACCAAGCACCACATGTAAAGAACCTTTAAAAAATCTGCTAGAAGAAGGAATTGAATTAGAAGTATTAGCCAAGAAACAGGCAGAATACTTACTGATAGAATTCCCTATTGTTCCCATATTCCATGGGATGCCAAAAATCCATAACTTTTCATGGTCTTGAAACTTGGGTTATCTGTGACATAGTTGGCTAGTACTCCTGCAAACAGTCCTGCAATCAGGGTAGTACCGCTGGTACTACTGTCAGGGGCCTGGCCACAAAAGTAAAATAAAGGGGGCAGCTGCCGCTCATCAAGGTTATGATCAGCGGTAATTGGTTTGTAGAAAGGAATGGAACCCATGCAGGGGCCAGAAGCAGCGGCCAGCTCTGCAACTTGGTGAGTGACTCTGTTTTAAAGCAGCAGATTCAGTTTAATTATTTTTGTATGTTGCCCCTTCTCTCCCACCTTCCCACCGGTCTCTCTCCCCTTCCCACCGGCCTCACTCCCCTTTCCACCGGTCTCTCTCCCCTTCCCCTCCCCAGACCCCGATCAAGCGTCATATCTACTCTGGCCCAACTCCCGCCTCGGCCACCTTCCGTTCTCTTAGCCTACTCCTCCGCCCGCTCACAGAGTCCCTGGCACTTTGCGTCCTGCTCCCATCCCACGACTTTCCGTTGCCACCTCTCCAAATCCCCTAATAATGGGGGACCCAGATGTATTTCCTCAAATGGATTCCACTGACTGTATGAAGCCCAGAAATTTCTGATGGCGGGCCTGCCTGCATACCACATATTCCGGCAATCAAGGCAATGGAATTCCATTTGCGGAAATACACCAGGTATTCCAAATATCTACAAGAATTTATTTTAATGTGAGTGGAGTATCTGCGCTCACATAATTACTTCTGCCTTGATAGTGTTATTTTATTGCAGATAGAAGACGCCCTGATGGGGTCAAAATTCTCCCTCTCCATGGACAATTTGTTTATGACATGGTGGGAGAACAACATTTTTTCAGCCAATAATCCCTTTCACGAGTGGATTGTGTGGGATGGACGTTACATCGATGACTTTTTTTTTGTTTAGGGGTCGTGATGTGGCGTCTGTACCACCATTTATGGAATACAATAAAACCAATATATTTAATTTACAATGTTACAGGCTCGGCATCCATGGATTCTGTTACCTTCTTTGAGATTATGTTACAGGGGAATTGTAATACAGAAAAGGAATAATTTTGTGAACCCTCTTCGGGCACACAAAATTGTTGCTAATTAACATCCCCCATATGTCTACTTTAGTTTGGCATTGTTTTTTGAACATCCTTTTATTTTTCTATGACATCACAAGGCTTAGAACTTTAGCAGCAATTTCTCACATTTTCAAGAAAATTTCAAAAGGCCATTTTTACAGGGACCAGTTCAGTTGTGAAGTGGCTTTGAGGGCCTTATATATTAGAAACCCCCAAAAAGTCACCCCATTTTAAAAACTTCACCCCTCAAAGTATTCAAAACAGCATTTAGAAAATGTCTTAACCCTTTACACATTTCACAGGAATTAAAGCAAAGTAGAGGTGAAATTTACAAATTTCATATTTTTTTGCAGAAATACATTTTTAATACAATTTTTTTTATAACACAGAAGGTTTTACCAGAGAAATGCAACTCAATATTTGTTGCCCAGTTTCTGCAGTTTTAGGAAATATCCCACATGTGGCCCTAGCATGCTACTGGACTGAAGCACCGGCCTCAGAAGCAAAGGATCACCTAGTGGATTTTGTGGCCTTATTTTTGTTAGAATACATTTTAGGCATCATGTCAGGTTTGAAGGGCTCTTGCGGTTCCAAAACAGTCAAAATCCCCCAAAAGCGACCCCATCTGGGAAACTACACACCTCAAGGAAATTATCTAGGGGTACAGTGAGCATTTTGACCGCACAGGTTTTTTAAAGAAATTATTGGAAGTAGGCCATGAAAATTAAAATCAACATTTTTTCAAAGAAAATGTAGGTTTAGCGATTTTTTTTCTCATTTTCACAAGGACTAAAGGAGAAAAAGCACCGTAAAATTTGTAAAGCAATTTCTCCCGAGTAAAAAAATGCCCCACATGTGGTAATAAACGGTTATTTGGAGACACGGCAGGGCTTAGAAGAGAAAGAGCGCTATTTGGCTTTTGGAGCTCAAATTTAGCAGGAATGGTTTGCGGAGGCCAGGTCACATTTACAAAGCCCCTGAGGGGACAAAACAGGGGAAAACCCCCACAAGTGACCCCATTTCGGAAACTACACCCATTGAGGAAATTATCTAGGGGTATAGTGAGTGTTTTGACTCCACAGGTTTTTTTCATAAATTATTGGAAGTAGGCCCTGAAAATGACAATCTAACTTATTTCAAAGAAAATGTAGGTTTAGCTAATTTTTTCTCATTTCCGCAAAGACTGAAGGAGAAAAAGCACCATAAAATTTGTAAAGCAATTTCTCCCGAGTAAAACAATACCCCACATGTGGTAATAAACGGCTGTTTGGACACACGGCGAAGCTGAGAAGGGAAAGAGCGCTATTTGGCTTTTGGAGATCACATTAAGCAGGAATGGTTTGCGGAGGCCATGTCACATTTACAAAGCCCCTGAGGGGAAAAAACAATGAAAACGCCCAAAAAGTGACACCATTTAGGAAACTACACCTCTTGAGGAATTCCTCTAGGGGTGTAGTGAGCATTTTGACTCCACAGATTTTTCATAGAATTTATTAGAATTCGGGCAGTGAAAATAAAAACAATCCTTTTTCTTCAATAAGACGTAGCTTTAGCTCAAATTTTTTCATTTTCGCAAAAACAAATAAAGGAAAAAAAAGAACCCAACATTTGTAAAGCAATTTCTCCCGAGTACGGCAATACCCCATATGTGGTCATAAACTGCTGTTTGGGCACACGGCAGGGCTCAGAAGGGAAGGACCGCCATTTGGAGTGCAGATGTTGCTGGATTGGTTTCTGGGCGCCTGTGGGCCCAAAACAGTGGAAACCCCCCAGGAGTGACCCCATTTTGGAAACTACACCCCTCAATGCATTTACCTAGGGGTGTAGTAAGCATTTTAACCCTGCAAGTGATTGGCAGAAATTGGTGTGCACTCGATGTTGCAGAGTGAAAATGGGATTTTTTTCCATAGATATGCCAATATGCGGTGCCCAGCTTGCGCCATCATAACAAGACAGCTCTCTAATTATTATGCTGGGTTTCCTGGTTTTAGAAACACACTACATGTGGCCCTAATCTCTTGCCTGGACAGTCGACGAGGCTCAGGAGTGAAAGCGTACCATTTAAAATTGAGGCCTAATTTGGCGATTTACAAAGTATTGGTTCACAACTGCAGAGGCTCTGATGTGAAATAATAAAAATAAACCCCTGAGAAGTGACCTCATTATGGAAACTGCACCCCTCAAGGCATTTATTAAGGGGTGTAGTGAGCATTTTCACCCCACAGGTCTTTTCCATAAATGAATGCGCTGTGGATGGTGCAAATTCAAAATTTATATTTTTACCTAGATATGCCATTCAGTAGCAAATATGTCGTGCCCAGCTTATGACACTGGAGAGACAAACCCCAAAAATTGCTAAAAGGGTTCTCCCGGGTATGACGATGCCATAAATGTGGAAGGAAACTGCTGTTTGGGGACGCTGTAGGGTTCAGATGGGAGGAAATGCCATTTGGCTTTTGGAGCGTGGATTTTGCTTGGTAGTAGTTTTGTTTGGAGTCTTACTGGTGTTTCCGTTTATAATGTGGGGGCATATGTAAGCCGGGCAGGGTATAAAAGGGGCATAGTCAGGTGGTATAATAATGGGGTAAAAAAAACAATAAAATGATCCATAGATGTGTGTTACGCTGTGACACAATCCTTTCTGCACAGGCCAGTGTCGCACTGATATATGGCGTCCTTTCTTATCCCCCTTTTGGTCCACACTCCGCGCCTTTGCAGTTTGGGGAATTTTGCTGGGAAGTGTTGTCCTGGTATAATACGGGCACCCTCGCTTCCAGCGGATATGTTTGGGCCCTCCCTTTCCTTGTTCCCTAATTTTAGGTCCTTGATAAATCGCCTCTTCAAACAGAAGAAATGTTCCCCTCGGGTACAACTGCATATGGTTTGTTGCGGGACGAGCTGTAGTTATTATTGGTACCATTTTGGGGTACATGCAACTTTTTGATCACCTTTTATCCTATTTTTTGGGATGCCAGGTAAACCAAAAAACGCAATTCTGGCACAGCTTTTTTAGTTTTTTGTATACAGCGTTCACCATGCGTTATAAATTACATGTTAACTTTATTCTGCGGGTCAGTACGATCCCGGCGATACCTAATTTATAGAACTTTTTCATGTTTTACAACTTTTTGCACAATAAAATTACTTTTGTAAAAAGAATGTATTTTTTCTGTCACCAAGTTGTGAGAACCATAACTTTTAAAAATTTTTGTCGACGGAGCTGTATGAGGGCTTGTTTTTTGCGGGACGAGCTATAGTTTTTATAGGTACCATTTTTGGATACGTGCGACTTTTTGATCACTTTTTATTCTAATATTTGTAGGGCAAAGTGACCAAAAAACAGAAACTCTGGTAACGTTTTTTACGGGGTTTTTTTACGCTGTTCACCGCGTGCAATAAATAATATAATATTTTGATACCTCCGGTCGTTACGGTCGTGGCAATACCAAATGCATATGGTTTATTGTTATTTTTCAATAATAAAGGTCTTGATAAGAGTAAAAGGGGGATTGTGTTTTATTTGATTACTTGAAACGTTTATTGTTTTCAAACTTTTATTTTTTGCACTTTTTTTTACACTTTTTTATACTTTTTTTTACACTTTTTCTCAAGTCCCACTAGGGGACTTGAAGGTCCAATGGTCAGATTTTTTTTTTTTCTAATACATTGCAATACCTATGTAGTGCAATGTATTAGATCTGTCAGTCATTCACTGACAGCAAGCCGACTAGGCTTCGCCTCCCGGCAGGGCCTAAATCGGCTTCCGTAATGGCAGAGCAGGAGACCATTGTGTCTCCTGTTGCCATAACAGCAGTCACAAGTCCTGATTGCCTGTCAGGGCTGGCGATCTGCTAGTAACCGCTACGATGCAGCAATCGCTTTCGATTGCTGCATCGAAGGAGTTAATGGCAGGGATCGGAGCTAGCTCCGGTTCCTGCCGTTACAGGTGGATGTCAGCTGTACAGTACAGCCGACCCCTGACCCGGCGCCATCTTGCTAGCAGCTACGGAAGCCTATCAGGCTCCGCCGCCGGTCAGATCTTGACTGGCTTCGGTGCTAGGCAGACCGGGAGGCCAGTATTAGGCCTCCGGTTGCCATTGCAGCCACCGGAACCCCGGCAATTTCATTATTGGGGTTCCGATGAGCTGCAAACACCTTAAGTGCAGCGATCGCGTTTGAGCACTGCACTTAAGGGGTTAATGGCGGGGATCGAAGCTAATTTCGGTCCCCGCCGTTACAGCCGGATGTCAGCTGTAAGATACAGCTGAGATCCGGTGATGGAAGGCACCGGCTCAGCTTCTGAGCCGGTCCCAAACATTCGGCGTATAGGTACGTCAAGACGCGGGAAGTCAATGCTTTCCATGACGTACCTAAACGGCAAATGTCGGGAAGGGGTTAACAATGGATGTTAACAAGGGCATCAAAACAACGGACACAATAATCCATCTTGTTTAATAATAAATACTGAAGCACGAGAGATCAATTACCAGTTTCTTCAACGGCATAGAGCCAAAAGTTTGGAGAAATATCAAAACATTATTCAGAAAAAATGAACCCATGTTAAATCCGGATCCAGTCCTGACACAAATTGTGGGTAAAGGCTGCCCTTGGGTCACCTAGAGGATGAGATCTCTTAGTTACATGTTGTTACAAGTCTTTTCTACAGTGTCGCTAACAAAACTTGACTTTCCCAAAAAGTTTTTTATTTTTTCAAAAGTACTTACGATATTGATGCGTTTATAAAAATTGTACTAAGCATCATGTAATTTATGCCATTAAATGCAAACAATGTGATCGCGTGTATGTACGGATGTAGCCATCTTTATCTTGACTCGGATAACTTGCTGAAGCGTGATATCACACAACAAAAGTTGTTAAAAAGTCATTGAAAAAACACAGCCACTGTGTATTTAAAGAGGCTTTGTCACCACATTATAAGTGCCCTATCTTCTACATAATGTGATCGGCGCTGTAATGTAGATTACACAGTGTTTTTTAATTAGAAAAATTATCATTTTTGGCGGAGTTATGACCTTTATTAGCTTTATGCTAATGAGTTTCTCAATGGACAACTGGGCGTGTTTTACTATATGGCCAAGTGGGCGTTGTAAAGAGGAGTGTATGACGCTGACCAATCAGCGACCAATCAGCGTCATACACTTCTCTCCATTCATTTACACGGCAGATAGCGATATACTGTATCTATATCGCTATTTGCAGTCGCATAAACACACTATAACGCTACTCATGTGTCATGACAATGAATATACATTACCTCCAGCCAGGACGTGACGTGTATTCATTCTCCTGACCACTTCTGTAGCGTCTCTGTGATTTACAGCATAGCAGGGGTAGTCTCGCGAGATTACGCTGTAAACTGTCATTCACAGCGAGATCTCGCTGTGCTGTGCTGTAAATCACAGAGACGTGCAGAGAAGTGGTTTGGAGAATGAATACACATCACGTCCTGGCTGGAGGTAATGTATATTCATGGTCATGACACATGAGTAGCGTTATAGTGTGTTTATGTCACTGCACATAGCGATATAGATATATCGCTATCTGCAGAGTAAATGAATGGAGAGAAGTGTATGACGCTGATTTGTCACTGATTGGTCAGCGTCATACACTCCTCTGTACAACGCCCACTTGGTCATATAGTAAAACACGCCCAGTTGTCCATTGAGAAAGTCATTAGCATAAAGCTAAAATAGGTCATAACTCCGTCAAAAATTATCGTTTTTCTAAATAAAAAACACTGCTATAATCTACATTACAGCGCCAATCACATTATGTAGAAGATAGTGCACTTATAATGTGGTGACAGAGCCTCTTTAAGGCGTTGAAAGTCAAGATAAAGCCGGCTACATCTGTAGGGCGCACGATTAGAAACTTCAAAACGCGCATTGTAGAACACATTTCAGATACAAAAACAAAAAAACCACTAATGCCTCCCGGTGCAGAAAAACACTTCTTAGAAACACATAATGGTAATTTTTAAAGCTTATGGGGGAAATGTATTAACCTTTCTACGCCAGTTTTCTAAAAGGGGGCTTCCCAAAAGGGGGCAAGGTGACAGCAGCTCAACAAATTTATAATAATTTACACCTGGCGTAAACTATAGTGGAAATCTACACCTGCTAATAATTGCCAAAAATGTCACTATGTGGAGCGTAGCAAGGTAGAGGCCCATGCCAGGCTCCTCTCCGTCCCCTCTATCGGACAATTAAATAAAAAATGAATGCTCACCTCACCACTCCTCTTCTGGTCCCCTCATGTTCTCTCCGCAGCCTGCGGCTCAAACAATGCACTGATGACGTTGAGTGCTGTGTCGCATATAAAGTACCTGACGCTGCTCGGTGTCAGTGCATTGTATGGGCAGCAGGGAGCCTTAGGGGATCAAGGGGGAAGAAGAGAAGCGGAAAAAAGATTATACTTATTTTTTATTTTACATTTTGTCCGATGGGTAGGGGGAATAGATGGAGCATGGCCGCGGTCGCTACATAACGATTGTGGCGCAAGAACGGCCGAAAGATGTGACACATTTAATAAATGTATTGCATCTTACTCCAACTTTGTTTATATTAAGACTGGCATCTGAAATGCCATCTTAATAAATTCCCCCCAATGTTTTTATGGCCTTGAAGTAGTGAAGAAACCAAAGACGGGTGGATATTGGAGAAGACACTTCCTGAATAGGGAGGCGTTTCCTTCGATCTGCAGCTTCATACAAGATTTCCGAAGGGTCTTAATTGGAGGAATGATCTGTTATATGTTTACTTAAGAGGAATAACACTTAATACACAATGTATATATCAACGACATAGCATAACAGTCATTTTCCTCTCATAATATGCAGTTTGATGACTTTTATGTCGATTTGTTTTTTAAATATTGCATATTTAAATATGGTGCTAAACTCCTGTTAAATAAAGATTCAGCTTCTCCCCTACTTGAGTAGCTGTGCAGCACCTGCACGAATTTGAGAATTTGCCTCTCTGGTCATGTGATCACAGGTCCTGCACACATAACACAACAGCACTACACAAACTATTTATGCAGTTTGTTCACTAGATGGCAGCAAAGCACTGAAATTATATACACATACACGTTTACATAGGTGGCATACATGTTTACATAGGTGATGCGCTTGGTGCTCAACTTGTAAATAAAAACACAACAATCAAAAGTATCATCAACTATAAGTTTATAATCCATGCCCACCTGCGGCTGCTGCTACGCATATCCTCACCATTATGGTCGGCCAGTCTGAAGGTGACAGTGGAGAGGATTATTTTCAGACACTTCTACACTGGTTTGGACTGGTTCACTGGTTTCTCAGTTTGATCGGCTGCTTGTCTCATTTGAATTAAGAACCTCCTGAGCTCAGGACAAGGGGCAAATAACAGAAAAACTCTCTCTCCACCTGCAGCAAAATGGACAAAGTGGTTTCCCCCATTCCTCACACTGGCCCCAGAAGAAACTGCTATGGCGAAATTGCAGTTGGCAACATGTTGTCAGCAATCCTGTATTTAATAGAAGTGCATGTTCTGCACTGTGTGACCGAGGCCTAAATCTTTTCATGCATATTTTGAGCTCTCAGATTTTTTCAGGGACATATTATACGATATGTAACAAACGTGGTGTTTCCTTCGAGGATTCTTACAACATTTAAAAAACACAGGGAAATATGACCTGGAAATCCACAGACACTTCCCCCCTGCCCTTTCTCATTAGTTACAACTTGTCAATAAATATGTCCTCCTGTATAACATTTTATATATGAGTAGGAAATGTCCCTACAAATTAGAAAAGATTTGGTCCCGATGGGTTAAGCTGAAAGAAACGGCTATGTAACTTGTAGCTCAAATGTGAAGGAAATCATTATCTATCCTTATAACTAAGGCTTCGTTCACATCGGCGTTGGGACTCCGTTCATGGGTTCCGTCGGACCTTTCCGCCAGGGGAACCCATGAACGGACTCCAAACTGAAACCATAGGTTTCCGTTTGCATCACCATTGATTTTAATGGTGACGGATTCGGTGCAAATGGTTTCCATTTGTCACCGTTGTGTAAGGGTTCTGTTATTTTGACGGAATAAATACCATAGTCGACTGTGCTATTCATTCTGTCAAAACGATGGAACCCTCACACAACGGTGATAAACGGAAACCATTTGCACCGGATCCGTCACCATTGAAATCCATGGTGATGCAAACGGAAACCTATGGTTTCTGTTTGTTTCAGTTTGGATTCCGTTCATGGGTTCCTCTGACGGAAAGGTTCGACGGAACCCATGAACAGAGTCCTGATGCAGATGTGAATGAAGCCTTAGATGAGGAAATGGACGCCTCTGTGTGACTGGTTGGGTTTGTTGGTTAAATAGAATTCAATGTGTTATTATTTGCTTTTCATGCTTTGTAGTTTTTTTGTCCGTTTTTTTTTTTGCAAAATTATAAATTAAACCTTTGAAAAGTGAAAAAAAAATGGCAGGAAAACAGTTAACAATTTTCAGATTACTATTCAGATCACTAAATTTCTAATGCCAATTTAATAAAATGTGGTGAAAATCCACATGTGAACAGACTCTAATTGAAGTTGAAGGATCTCCAGCTCGTCTTGGTGGCCGTACAACTTATTTTTCCTTTTTGTACACAATCCCCCCCAGTACTATATTGTAAAGCTTAGACGCTGTTTTCTTATTTTCTCCTGTATGTATTCTGTCGTATTGGGCAATTGTGTATTTTTTATATGGCTCCCATTAGTGGAATGAAGGGAAAACTTTTCCATAAGGGAGAGATGTGGGAAGGTTTTTCCTGCTTTCCTCTGATGGGATCAGATACAACAGCGATCAAACTGACCTGACAATACAAGCACGTGATACAGCCTGGAATGGAGAACATCAGTATATTGTAAAGGTTTTTTGTTTTTTTTTATGTTTTGTGGCCATATAAACCCATTTAAATGTTCCTGGAAAACTCCTTGAAATATGTAGTAAATTTCATTTAGTGTTAAGTACACTGTATTATTAGGGCACTGTACTACAGCAGTATTGTATTGTATGGTGCTAATATTGTCTGACACTTATTTTGGCTCCCAGCAGTGTGTTCGGTCTGGGACTTGCGGCCGAAATACGTTCCGTCCATTACGGACGTAATGTGCTCGTGTGAATCCAGCCTTACTCTCGTCAGACTTTCCTCTATTCAAATTTAATTTCTCTAACGGCAAAAGAGAGAAAATCTCAACATATTCATCACGCCAAATACGATCTCTAATCTCCGTCTTAAGGGAGCTCTCAAAACAAACATTTGGCTAACCGAACCCCATGCAGTTGAACCGCAACAGGAGCGCCAGACCCACCAGCACTCCCAGTGACTTTAGAACCTAGCGCCGCAGCCCCAGATACCGAACCGTACCATGCCGCAACAGGAGAAGGAGCAAGGGGGACCAAAGGTGGTGGGACCTCACGCTGCACCAAAGCCTCTCTAACACCAGCCAGTAATTGAGCCACTACCTGTCCCAAATCAGACACAGTCAAGCTGGGGGGCTCCTGACTATGGTGTGAGCAGGGCTCAGGAAGCATTGACCTCCTAGCTAGTCTTGACTTGGGGATTAGCGGCATATCCCTGAGCACCCCTGATGGTAAGTCTGTTTAACTTTTACCTAACAATGTCCACCACCCCGGTCTCCTTCTGCTTTATGGGAGGCTTCTGTTCTCCCTGAGGTCATCTCAGGAGCAGGACGTAGAAGAATATTTATCACCGCTTAACTGCAGTAACTCTGCTCAATCTTTATTAAAACCATAAAGCAGTACAAAATGTTAAAAAAAAATGCAGCTCACCAAAAGACAATTAGGAAACAATGTAAGCGTCGTCTTTACCAAATCTGTACTTTTATCAATGAGAAAGGTTAAAACAACAAGCAATAGACAGACGACAATTACAGAGAGAGAATAAAACAAATGTAATGGTCGGGCACTACAGCGAGGTAGCAGAGTGGAGGGAGTTAGCGGTCAACTACTCAGAAAATGCCTGAGATTTTACTTCAACAATCGGCAGAGTTGCTGGATTCTGAATATCAGTGAATGTGGCCAAACATTTAGATTTGTACCGGGGAATTGTAGACTTCCAATGTCTAGGCACAACCTAGTCTGAATAAATGGAGGAGAACCTTCTTCTGGAAAGAAATAGATCTGGAGAGAATGGAGCGGAGAGGGCATGTTCAAAGAGAGAATTTATTGCCAACCAAAATGGTGCGATGTGCCTACAATCCCATCAGATGTCACTAAGCGTACCTACCATTCCCCCACAGCTCCAACATGTCTCCAAACACTCCATGGGTAAAGCCCATGGAGGACCACCAGGACTCCTGAACCAACATGTACGTAAAAGTTTTTCTAGTTTTGCACAATAAAAACACTTTTTAATTTTTTTACAAAATAATTTGTTTTTGTGACGCTGCATTCGAAGATGAACTGCATAGTTTTGCAACTAATCTGGTCCCCATGGCAGAAATATGTCTTTCCATCTGGCACCTCCAGCAGACTCCTTTCAGTCTAGTTTGATTTATTTTACCTCAGAGTTCCTCTTTTTCCCTTTTTTTAATTTCTTCTCTCCCCCTTTTTTTGAACTATTTCTAACAGGGGCTGTGCAGGATTAGAAAAATATGGCTGCTTTCTTCCAAAAATAGCACCTCACCTATCCACAGGTTGTATTTGGTATTGCAGGTTTGCTCCATTGAAGTGAATGGTAATGAGCTGTAATACCACACACAACCTATGGACAGGTGTGGTGCTGGTTTTTGGAGAAAGCAGACAAGTTATCTTATCCTGGACAACTCTTTGTCATGGATTGTTCTTGTGCGGAGATGCTCCCTGCATTATCCCTTTTCCCTTATGGCCGCTGATATGTACTATTCAGCTTTATGGCCTCTGTGGTAAGTACACTGCCAGTCATTAAAGGGTTAACACTTCAGACCACTGTGGGTGATGTCACAATGAACGAGGCGGCAGTGGTAAGAAACTCCTGTAGCAATGATGATGAATGCGCTGATGTCATAAACACAAATGTTTATGACATAAAGAAGATTCCATATTAGAAGGTTTTACTGCCACATTTAGCACCATATTGGATGGGACTGAGGACCTTGAGCTTGACTTCCCCACCAATACCGACCTGATGTAATTTGTAGGTTCTAGCAGGGAAACCCTTCACCCAAGAGCACTTCTTCATCACAGTGATGCCATCCTCTTCATATGGGTTGTCTGTAATAGAGGGGGATTTCCAGCAGGAGATCCCCCCCTATTAGCCAGAGCAGAGACAGGTGCTACAAGGAGGCATCTGGAGGACCCGTCTCATCCGTGGATCACCCATTCATTTTAATGGGTGCCCAGGAAGAGAGACATCCGCCTAGCCAACCAGATCAGCCGATTTATGTGTTTTATGTCGTTCGTTCATTGTAATGTCTTTCCTTGAAAATCTGAGAAAATGTACAAATTCTGTTACAAATTATATTTAGGCACCTTCTAAGCCCAGAGGAAGGGCAATCCTCCAGCCATGGTTTCCCTAGAGGTTTCCCCCACAGGGGGTTTTTCCTTTCCTGCGTGCTGGAGGGTGACTCTTCGTGAGTCGGAGGTTTGCCATTTTGGGTTTGGTCATATAATATAATAAAAGTTTTGACCATTTAACACCCAATTATAATGTTTTGTGTCTTTATTTTGCATTCTTTGGTTTGGTGATTGGGATTCTGGGTCTATCACATATCACAAAATCATAAGGCCGGACATCTACTTCCCACTCTGACATAGAATGGAGACAACAAGCGTTGCTGCACAATTAGGGTATGTTCACACGGCGGGGGTCCGTAACGGCTGAAATTACGGGGATGTTTCAGCCTGAAAACATCCCCGTAAATTCAGCCGTACCGGCATGTGCAGGCGCTTGAACGCCGCGTCAATTACGGCCGTAATTAGCGCTGCTATTCATTGGAGTCAATGAATAGCGGCTCCAATTACGGCCAAAGAAGTGACAGGTCACTTCTTCTACGTGGGCGTCTATTTACGCGCCGTCATTTGACAGCGGCGCGTAAATATACGCCTCGTGTGAACAGACAAACGTCTGGCCTTTGCTTTCAATGGGCAGATGTTTGTCAGCGCTATTGAGGCGCTATTTTCAGACGTAATTCGGGGCAAAAACGCCCGAATTACGTCCGTAAATAGGCCGTGTGAACATACCCTTAAGTGTACACATCCTTACATTAAGATATTGTATTACGGTCTGTAGCCTTTGGGGGGAATATATTAACCTTTCTACAACAGTTTACTAGCGTAGAAAATTCACAAAATGCGCAAATGTTAAAATTTTAGGGGGCAAAAAATGAGCGGGGCTTAGCAGAAATGGCCAACAATTTTACTATAATTTACGCCAGTAACTGATGTAAATTATAGCCCAGATTTATCTCTGGGGGGCGTAACAAGGCAAAGGTCCGTGCCAGACCCATACCTCCCCCCAATCAGACTGTATGCCCCCCCAATCAGACATTAAAATAAATTGTAAAAATTTACTTTAACTGTACAGCAGGCCGCAGCACATAGAAAGTACTGATGACAGGCCGCGTTGCAGCTAAAAGATGCGACACATTTATTAAGAGTCGTTCGCCTGTTAATAAATGTGTTGCATCTTACTCCAGCAAACTGTTTAATAGGACTGCTGTATGAAACGCCAGTATTAAAGGGAATGTGTCGCTAGGAATTTATTTTTTTCAGTTAAACAGTTAGTATATAAGTGATTACACATTGTTTTAATTTTTTCACAATTCAGGAAATATTATAAATTAGATTCTAATTTATAACATTTCCACGTGCTGGTCACTAGAGGGAGCAAATCCCAAAATTGCAGCATTGGCATGTGGTAAAGCAACCTCATTGCCTTATGCTGCAAATTTGGAGTAGACACACTCGCTCTGCCCCAGCACACACCAGTAAACATACCTACCAACTTTCAAGTATCTAATCTAAGTAGTCTCTGCCCACACATAACCGGACTGCCCACTCAGTATTATGTTCCCATAGGACCCCCCACACAGTGTAATGACAAATAGCTGCCCCCATACAGTTTAATGCCCCCTTAGCTGCCCCTAGTACCAGTGTGCTGATATAAAGCGCCAGTGCCCATATAGATAGTGTCACACACAGTGCCCATGTAGATGGTGCCACACACCCCAGGGATTCCACTCCAGGACGAGCCCCTGCTGTCACTGTCCATATATGGACAGTGACGTAAGGCATTCCCTATAGGAGTAGAATCCCTGTCCAGAGCGTCGGCCACACTGTGGCCAGGGATCGCACTCCAGGAGGAGACCTTGATGTAATTGTACATATATGGACAGTGACGACAGGCAGGGCCGCACCTGCCATTAGGCGAGGTGAGGCAGCGGCCTCAGGCGGCGCCACCGAGCTAAAAACGGGGGGCGGCATATTGTGGCAGGGCCAGGGGGGATGCGTGGGGAAGGCAGGGGAGAGTACTTTACCTAGTAGACGTGCAGCACGATAGGCGCACGTCTGCTAGTACACTCCCCCTCTGTGACGCTGCACGCGCCGCGAGAGAGGAGCATAGGGAACCTGGAGGACTTCGGGAGGAGCGGCCGAACGCTCTCTCCTGAAGAAAAGAAAAGCAGCTGGTAAGTAATGAGTTGAGGACAGGAGGCTGAGTCGTTGATAAAGACTAGAGCGGCAGAGTGCCAATTACTGCGCTCAGCCTCCTGCCCTCACTAATTTAAAAGTTATGGGCTGCTACCACACTGACAAGAGGGGGGCATCTGACTGACTGCATTGGGCAGCCTTAGATGTGTGCGACATGGTGCTGCATCCTCCCACCATGTAGGGGGCGCAACTGTGCAGGCCGTGCTTTGGACTCTATATTCTCTGCTCCTCGTTACACACACTGAGGAAGCAGAGGAAGCAAGTGCAGAGCCGAGGAGGAAGCTCCGCCCACAGTCCGACCTGCAAGAAACCTGTGCAGCTGGAGAGATGGTAAGTTCCTGTGAGTGTGTATATATGTATACATGCCTTGTGTCTGACTGTCTGTCTATGTGTGTGTATATATGTGTCTCTATATGTATACATGCTTTGTCTGTATGTGTGTGTGTGTGTGTGTGTGTGTGTGTGTGTGTGTGTGTGTGTGTGTGTGTGTGTGTGTCTGTATATGTATACATGCCTTGTGTCTGTCTGTCTGTATGTGTGTGTGTGTGTGTGTGTGTGTGTGTGTGTGTGTGTGTATATGTGTCTGTATATGTATACATGCCTTGTGTCTGTCTGTGTGTGTGTGTGTGTGTGTGTGTGTGTATATATGTGTCTGTATATGTATACATGCCTTGTGTCTGTCTATGTGTGTATATATGTGTTGGTATGTGTGTACATGCCTTGTGTCTGTCTGTATATATGTCTATGTGTGTGTATATATGTGTCTGTATATGTATACATGCCTTGGGTCCGTCTATGTGTGTATATATGTGTTGGTATGTGTATACATGCCTTGTGTCTCTCTGTCTGTATGTGTGTGTGTGTGTGTGTGTGTGTGTGTTTATATATATATGTGTCTGTATATGTTAACATGCTTTATGTCTGTGTGTGTGTGTGTGTGTGTGTGTGTGTGTGTGTCTGTGTGTGTGTGTGTGTGTGTGTGTGTGTGTGTGTGTGTGTGTGTATATATATGTGTATATTTGCCTGTATTTGTAGAGGGCAGCAATAGAGTCCCCTGCACAGTGCACCATCCAACCTAAGGCCGGCCGCTAGTATAATTTAAAAAAAACAGACATAGGATTTTTTTTTTTATTGAAATAAAAACTCCCCCGCACAACCCTCTTTCACCATTTTATTAAAAAAAAAAAACGTAAATTATCGAAGTAGTCCAACTAATCCATGACTAAGGCTGGGTTCACACGACCTATTTTCAGGCGTAAACGAGGCGTATTATGCCTCGTTTTACGTCTGAAAATAGGGCTCCAATACGTCGGTAAACATCTGCCCATTCATTTGAATGGGTTTGCCGACGTACTGTGCCGACGACCTATCATTTACGCGTCGTCGTTTGAAAGCTGTCAAACGACGACGCGTAAAATGACTGCCTTGTCAAAAGAGGTGCAGGACACTTATATACATTATATGCAGGACACTTCTTTGGACGTTTTTGGAGCCGTTTTCTCATAGACTCCAATTAAAACAGCTCCAAAAACGGACGTAAAAAACGCCGCGAAAAACGCGAGTTGCTCAAAAAAAGTCTGAAAATCAGGGGCTGTTTTTCCTTGAAAACAGCTCGGTATTTTCAGACGTTTTTGGTCACTACGTGTGCACATACCCTTAGTCTAAATGGTCCAGCCGAACATAGCAAAAAAATAAAAGTTAGCAGTATTACAAATATAAAACCTATACTTTTTTATACTCCCCTGCGCCACAATAGAAACTAGAGGTCAAGGAAAAATAATTTCCCTTCATGTAACTCTGCTTCCTGTCAACTGAAAAGTTAGCCGCCAGAGGGAAAAAATGTTTCCCCATTGTGGAGTACAAGAAAGTCTAATTCCCAGGTGGGGCTTTCTTGTACTCATCGGGGAAACATTTTTACTTCTGACAGATGATTTTTCCGTTGACAGGTTGTGTTTTTTCCACCCCTGCCCTAGATTTCAATCCTATATCCGCCCCTGTGTGCAGAATATCACAAGTTCACAACAGAGCTTGCAGCGGAGAAGCGCACGCCCCTGCGGACCACGATACAGAGAGCGCGTCTAACGAGTGAGTATGGCAACTCTGCACCTCTCCTCGGCCTCCACATGTTATTGGATGAGAGGAGGAGGAGAAGGGCGGACTGTGGCTGATAACATTCACTACTGGTATATATTTATATGTGCGGTATATTCACTGCTGCTATATATGGATCAGAGCGGTATATACACTGCTGCTATATATGGATCTGTGCGGTATATTCACTGCTGCTATATATGGATCTGTGCGGTATATTCACTGCTGCTATATATGGATCTGTGCGGTATATACACTGCTGGTATATATGGATCTGTGTGGTATATACACTGCTGGTATATACTTATATGAGCGGTATATTCACTGCTGCTATATATGGATCAGGGCGGTATATTCACTGCTGCTATATATGGATCTGTGCGGTATATACACTGCTGCTATATACGGATCTGTGCGGTATATACACTGCTGCTATATACGGATCTGTGCGGTATATACACTGCAGCTATATATGGATATGTGCGGTATATTCACTGCTGCTATATATGGATCAGAGCGGTATATTCACTGCTGCTATATATGGATCTGTGCGGTATATACACTGCTGGTATATATGGATCTGTGCGGTATATTCACTGCTGCTATATATTGATCTGTGCGGTATATTCACTGCTGCTATATATTTATATGTGCGGTATATTCACTGCTGCTATATATGGATCAGAGCGGTATATTCACTGCTGCTATATATGGATCTGTGCGGTATATTCACTGCTGCTATATATGGATCAGAGCGGTATATACACTGCTGCTATATATGGATCAGAGCGGTATATTCACTGCTGCTATATATGGATCTGTGCGGTATATTCACTGCTGCTATATATGGATCTGTGCGGTATATACACTGCTGCTATATATGGATCTGTGTGGTATATTCACTGCTGCTATATATGGATCTGTGCGGTATATACACTGCTGCTATATATGGATCTGTGCGGTATATACACTGCTGCTATATATGGATCAGAGCGGTATATACACTGCTGCTATATATGGATCTGTGCGGTATATTCACTGCTGGTATATATGGATCTGTGCGGTATATTCACTGCTGCTATATATGGATCTGTGCGGTATATACACTGCTGCTATATATGGATCTGTGCGGTATATACACTGCTGCTATATATGGATCAGAGCGGTATATACACTGCTGCTATATATGGATCAGAGCGGTATATTCACTGCTGCTATATATGGATCAGAGCGGTATATACACTGCTGGTACATATTTATTTATAGGTTGTGCGCAGTTTATTTTTTGCTTTGCTTCTGTTCCATATGCCTTTTTTTCTAAATATACATTTTTGCCCCTTGCAGTTAAAGGGGTTGTTCCAAGATTAAATGTTATCCCCTGTCTACAGGACAGGACATAACATGCTGATCGGTGGGGGTCTGACCACTGGGACCCCCACTGATAACTGGAACGGTGGTCCCTTGTACCCCTGAGTAACTGGAGCGGCAGGGTGTATGCTTGACCTCCATCGTCATTAACTCAGGGGTACGAGGGAGCCCCACTGATCAGCATGTTATGTCCTGTCCTGTAGACAGGGGATAACATTTAATCTTGGAACAACCCCTTTAAAGAGGCGCTGTCACCAGATTTTGCAACCCCTATCGAGCATTTTTGGCCAAGTTATGACCATTTGTATATTTATGCAAATGAGGCTTTCTAAAGTACAACTGGGCGTGTATTGTGTGCGTACATCGGGGCGTTTTTACTTCTTTTACTAGCTGGGCGTTGTGTATAGAAGTGAATGATGCTGACGAATCAGCATCATCCACTTCTCTTCGTTACCACCCAGCTTCTGGCAGTTCACAGACACACAGCGTGTCCTCGCGAGATCACGCTGTGTCGTCACTCACTTCCTGCCCTAGGTCCTGCATCGTGTCGGCCACATCGGCACCAGAGGCTACAGTTGATTCTGCAGCAGCATCAGCGTTTGCAGGTAAGTAGCTACATCGACTTACCTGCAAACGCCGATGCTGCTGCAGAATCAACTGTAGCCTCTGGTGCCGATGTGTCCTCGCTCGTCCGACACGATGCAGGACCTCGGGCAGGAAGTGAGTGACGTCACAGCGTGATCTCGCGAGGACACGCTGTGTGTCTGTGAACTGCCAGAAGCTGGGTGGTAACGAAGAGAAGTGGATGATGCTGATTCGTCAGCATCATTCACTTCTATACACAACGCCCAGCTAGTAAAAGAAGTAAAAACGCCCAGATGTAACGAACACAATACACGCCCACTTGTACATAACTTTAAACACGCCCAGTTGTACTTTAGAAAGCCTCATTTGCATAAATATAAAAATGGTCATAACTTGGCCAAAAATGCTCGTTTAAAAAAAAAAACACGTTACTCTTATCTACATTGCAGCGCCGATCTGCTGCAATAGGAGATAGGGGTTGCAAAATCTGGTGACAGAGCCTCTTTAAGACCTGGATTAGAAAAATAAAAAGGAGACACGGCGCCACATAGTGCAATAAAGCGAGGGAGTATATTGAGCAATATGACCAACAAGAAAATTGCTCACCTTAGAGAATGGATACCAGTAGGTATCACAAAAGCATGAAGCTGCAGCCAGGTCCGTACACATGCAAAAAGTTTTGCTGTCAAGGTAAATGATTGAGATGATTCAGGAAAAAGGACCACCGGCGCTGCTATATAGGATGTCGAGGCAATGAAATAAATAAATCAAGCTGGCCTGATGAAGACGCCGGTGCGGCGTCGAAACGCGTAGCCCTGTCTTTACAAATAAATATTATTTATTTATTTCATTGCCTCAACATCCTATATAGCAGCGCCGGTGGTCCTTTTTCCTGAATCATCTCAATTCTTTAAGACCTGAACATGCAGTGAATAGTTTTCAGATTATATTACTGGCTCGATGATCACATTCATTCCTAGTCTGGTCTGTGCAGTTTCGGTTTACAAATATTACGGATTGGTAGTACAGATCCAACAGACGTGGACAGAAAGCAAGTGCAGTGTGCGTTACTATACTGACTGTAAAGTGCCGCATGTGTTACTATACTGACTGTAAAGTGCAGCGTGCGTTACTATACTGACTGTAAAGTGCCGCATGTGTTACTATACTGACTGTAAAGTGCCGCATGTGTTCCTATACTGACTGTAAGGTGCCGCATGTGTTCCTATACTGACTGTAAAGTGCCGCATGCGTTACTATACTGACTGTAAAGTGCAGCGTGCGTTACTATACTGACTGTAAAGTGCAGCGTGCGTTACTATACTGACTGTAAAGTGCTGCATGTGTTACTATACTGACTGTAAAGTGCCGCATGTGTTACTATACTGACTGTAAAGTGCTGCATGTGTTACTATACTGACTGTAAAGTGCCGCATGTGTTACTATACTGACTGTAAAGTGCCGCGTGTGTTACTATACTGACTGTAAAGTGCCGCATGTGTTACTATACTGACTGTAAAGTGCAGCATGCGTTACTATACTGACTGTAAAGTGCCGCGTGTGTTACTATACTGACTGTAAAGTGCAGCATGTGTTACTATACTGACTGTAAAGTGCCGCATGTGTTACTATACTGACTGTAAAGTGCCGCATGTGTTACTATACTGACTGTAAAGTGCCGCATGTGTTACTATACTGACTGTAAAGTGCAGCATGTGTTACTATACTGACTGTAAAGTGCAGCATGTGTTACTATACTGACTGTAAAGAGCAGCGTGCGTTACTATACTGACTGTAAAGTGCAGCGTGCGTTACTATACTGACTGTAAAGTGCAGCGTGCGTTACTATACTGACTGTAAAGTGCCGCATGTGTTACTATACTGACTGTAAAGTGCCGCATGTGTTACTATACTGACTGTAAAGTGCCGCATGTGTTACTATACTGACTGTAAAGTGCCGCATGTGTTACTTTACTGACTGTAAAGTGCCGCATGTGTTACTATACTGACTGTAAAGTGACGCATGCGTTACTATACTGACTGTAAAGTGCAGCGTGCGTTACTATACTGACTGTAAAGTGCCGCATGTGTTACTGTACTGACTGTAAAGTGCCGCATGTGTTACTATACTGACTGTAAAGTGCCGCATGTGTTACTATACTGACTGTAAAGAGCAGCATGTATTACTATACTGACTGTAAAGTGCCGCATGTGTTACTATACTGACTGTAAAGTGCCGCATGTGTTACTATACTGACTGTAAAGTGCCGCATGTGTTACTATACTGACTGTAAAGTGCGGCATGTGTTACTATACTGACTGTAAAGTGCCGCATGTGTTACTATACTGACTGTAAAGAGCAGCATGTGTTACAATACTGACTGTAAAGTGCCACATGTGTTACTATACTGACTGTAAAGTGCAGCATGTGTTACTATACTGACTGTAAAGTGCCGCATGTGTTACTATACTGACTGTAAAGTGCCGCATGTGTTACTATACTGACTGTAAAGTGCCGCATGTGTTACTATACTGACTGTAAAGTGCAGCGTGCGTTACTATACTGACTGTAAAGTGCAGCGTGCATTACTATACTGACTGTAAAGTGCCGCATGTGTTACTATACTGACTGTAAAGTGCCGCATGTGTTACTATACTGACTGTAAAGTGCCGCATGTGTTACTATACTGACTGTAAAGTGCAGCATGTGTTACTATACTGACTGTAAAGAGCAGCATGTGTTACTATACTGACTGTAAAGTGCTGCATGTATTACTATACTTACTGTAAAGTGCGGCATGTGTTACTATACTGACTGTAAAGTGCCGCATGTGTTACTATACTGACTGTAAAGTGCAGCGTGCGTTACTATACTGACTGTAAAGTGCCGCATGTGTTACTATACTGACTGTAAAGTGCCGCATGTGTTACTATACTGACTGTAAAGTGCCGCATGTGTTCCTATACTGACTGTAAAGTGCCGCATGTGTTACTATACTGACTGTAAAGTGCCGCATGTGTTACTATACTGACTGTAAAGTGTAGCGTGTGTTACTATACTGACTAAAGTGCAGCGTGCATTACTATACTGACTGTAAAGTGCCGCATGTGTTACTATACTGACTGTAAAGTGGC